>NW_018127884.1:5574676-5622471 GCF_001952655.1 Monopterus albus
AGATGTTCAGCAGTGAGTAGATTCAATTGTAGTTACTTTTTTAAATAATTTAAATAATGTTTAAATACATTTTTACACCTCAGCCCTCACTTCATTAAAATTTAGGAATTTTTAGCTATTCCTTATGTTTATGGACTTCGGGAAATTAGGTGTTTCTCAGCATGTTTTTCAAAATTCCCATCTCTCATATATCAGTAAGTCATTATATGGCAGAAACTGTTATTTGCACACAGTCTGGTCGATCTGTTTGGAAAGATAAGTTCTATCTCCCCTAGTTAATCAGTTTATTCAAATTTTGTAGAGTCTGGCAGGCTGAGAAAAGCAGTGTTCATATTAACGCCCTGCCACAGTCACTGTGGGACTTATGAGCTGGAGAAATTAGCCACTGGTGATGCTGAAGTGTCCATATGGCATGTCTTTCTCTCAAATAATTTACTTACCAAATCCTAATAAGCAGGTTATTGCACCCATTTCCTTCCTAGCTTAGAGTGTTATTAAGCCCCTGCTAGCACAAAAAGTCCCAGGGAAAACCTTCCCCTACAGTAAGTGCATCCATGCTGTGAATACCCTACACTACAGGATGATGGAGGAGGCGGTCCTACTCTCTGTGCAATTCAGTATGTTGTTGAAATATGGACAAGGATTAAGAAAAAACAAAACTTCAATTTCACCACAGGGCATTTGAGCCATACGCTTGGCAAGCACCAAGCTGTCAGAGCAGTCAAGGCTCCATGCTCCTAACTGCCACAGTGCCATGCACAAAACACTATATGACAAACTTAAGCTTAACAGACACAGTTAGGAGAAGGCAAGTGCAGGCAGTTATTGGTTGGAAGGAGGGTAGATTGACAGCTAAGCAGAGGCAAAGCAGCATTAAAGATCAGCTCTGTCAGGGAGACACCTCTGTCATCCCTCCAGATTCCCCAATCCATGCATCTGGTTTCCAGGTCAGCACAGGCTATAAGCAAGGAGCCAAACAGTCTAGAGAGGACCGACATGAGGCAGCAAGTCTCCTCCTGTCTTATCCTGGGCTTAGGGTGGAGATAAGAGTGGAGGGGCTTTGAGCACAAGCCCTCACAAATGCATCACTTGAATAAAAAAAGAACAGCAAATCCCACTAGTAAGACGTGGAAAGAAAAACACCATCCTGCTTTGACGTATTAGTGTAGAATTAAAATATCAGTATAAAGCTTGTACACTTTCATTCCCTCTTTGTCTGTTTCTCTTGGGGACATTTTATGTATGTATACTGCATGTACATGTCTGTCACAGTTTCCTACTAAAGGCCCCTATGCTTCTGCCACAACCCTAAACCCTCTGACTTCTAAACTCATCAGCGCCCTGGAAGTGCTCACAGGATTATCTTGTTTTACAATCAGTTCTGAAGTGGGGAAAAATGTTTCAGGTATTATGCTCCTCAAAAATGGAACAGCATGCAGATGCAGGCATGGTATTGCTGAAAATCACAGACTATCAGCACCAGTAAAACTCAAAGTAGGATAGTTTCATTCATTACAAACATGATGGCACATAACCTAGGCCCTGCTGATTAGTTATCTTTTAATTACTGTCTTTACTAATGCTTCACTTCCTTTGTGATGATTACTATGAATGGCAGACCTGTGTAAGACAGCAACACATGATACAGACACAACTCTAATCTGATCTGCATCATGTTACAACACCTGCAAGAATGAAATCAGAGGTGAGACGTTTTGATATGTTAATAAGGGCAGGGTACGAGAGTGTGTGAACTGATGAAGAGACAGAGAAGACTCTGTATGCTGAAACAGTTGAGTTTGAGGTCAGTGGAGTGATTACACCAGGAGCTACTGTTTACTGTGACAACTTCAGAGGGGGGTTCCCCATCGCTGGAGGGGGCTATTACTGAATGCGCCGCCCAACAGCCTAAAACACTCAGTTTAACAATATTTATATGTTTAATGTGACATGGAGTAGAAAGAATTTCAATCAAATATTCAGTCCTGGTTTGGGGATAGAGGGGTGTCAACTTCTTTAAACCCTGGACTGTTTAACTGACTGTAGTTAAATACAATCTAGACAGTTTATGTCAGTGTACCATTGTTGTCCTTGCATTCAAATGCAGCTCAGCAGGATGTTCTTTCACAGCTGTTTTATTATTCAGTTCTATTGTCTAGTGTTGTACTTTATCTAACCTGTTACAAGGTTTGTCTTTGTCAGTATATTCTCCTCCTTCAACAAACTGTCTTGTAAATTGTATAGGTATTTATGAATAAACTATGAAAAATGAAAAAAAAGCTTATTTTCCATTTCCAGGTAAACCTTTCAAGTGGGTACATCAAGAGGCTTAGCTGAAAAGGATCTTGGGTAACAGAGACTTCTGGGATTAGATGTGACGTTAAGATTCTGTTTTCAAGGGCCTTTGTCACAAAGCAGCATTAGTGGGTTACCGAGCTAAAGTTGAGCTTAGCCCTGGCTTTTCTGTCTCATGACAATGACTTAATTTGAAGCTAAGCTAACCTGCTCAGGCTGTGGGGATCCAAATGTAAAGTGCCATGAAGCCTGTGGGAATTATTACTGGAGCCCTGTGAATGAAGAAGGGAACATGATGATTTATTGTCACTAATATAATAGTTTTTTCAGACTACAAAAACAGGCACGCCAGTTGACTATATTTACTGAATAAAATTTACCATTGCATATTAAGTGTGTTTAAAATTCTCTATTGGACTTTGAAGATTGCACTCATATTCACATCAGCGCAGCCTTTAGGGGACACGGAGCAAAGCAAAATTTGTAAACTGAAAAGCCTTCCATCGCCTCAGTGTGAAGACCTTGTACTGTATTAATGAAAGAATCCCCAAAGTGCTTTAATGACCTGGCAGTGATAAGCCTATTTACTTATGCAGCTTTCCTGCAGCTATGCTTTCTGAGCTTGGCAGCTTTTTACTGTTGCTCATATTTATTCATTATGATCATTTGTTGTTTTTTACAGACAAACACAGTGTTACTCATCCACTTCTTTCCTGTGTGTCCTGCATTTATTGCCTGGTTACCAGTTTTCAGTGGCTTACTATTACAGAAATACCTCAGCTGTGTTGCACTTGTTTCATGAGATGGTCCTGTACTTTTGCCTGTTTCCTCCCATAAACCATCTGTGTATTGTTTCAGATTTATATTTTAGTGCTATAGCATCGGCTCATTTTTGCCTCAGCACAGATTTCTGTTCCGGGGCAGGACAGAGGACCATTTGCTGAATCTATTTTGGTGCAGTTCTTCTCATATGTCACATGTGCCTGGAGCCAATGGACCGCGTACAGTGGAGCCCATAGATTCCATTATGTTGCAGGTAGTATTTTGTCTTTTTGTACCTTTTTATTTCATTGTCATTTGAAGACTCTTTTATAGGCAATAACACTATCTTCAAGCTTTGTAACATTTTAGAATGATTTTGTCATGAGTGAGAAGTCTCAGTGTGGGTTGTCAGTGTCATCTTTCAGAGATTATTTCTTCTTCTTCACTGACCCTGTCATAGAAATTTCACAGAACAAAATGATAGAGAAGTTGTTTCATAGGCCAGTTTTATAACTATCTTATTTAATCAGATTTGAAAATACTAATTTCTCTGCTAAAGATTTAATCATTTATTGTAAATATAATGTCAGGTGAAAATGTAAAAATGTATCCGTATGCTTAACATACTTCACACGCTAGTCTTTAACAGCATTAAGTTGAATCCTGCTCTATTTTTTCTCACCTCGCTAATGTTAAAATGCTAATGTTAACTATGAACAAAAATTGTTATAAAAGACTAAATATTAAATTGTATCTGCCCTGGACATTTCACTGTTTTTATGACTTCCTTGAATTTAATTTTATTTTACTCATAGCAGATTTTTACACAGAAGACACATTTCATAACTCTAAAATTAACAATGAAAGCAGCAGGATGTTTGTTTCTATGCACAATGGATACACCTCACATCTGGCAAACAAACTCTCTTCCCATTGCCTCACAGACCTGAGGGTCCGTAGTCATGATGTCTGCAGATGGACCCTCCTCCATCAAGCTGGAAGCGTCTGCAGTCATGGGCGGACACATCTCATCTGTGCTTTGTTGTTCAGTCAGTTTTTAGCCAGGAAGTAACACAGTACACTGTAGCCGAGTGTCCAACTGCATGCACGGTTATGTATCTGTGATGTGAGCTCCAATAGAAAAAAGCTACAGGTTCAGTCAGTGAATACAAATAAATAAGTGTAGTCAGTTCTGCCTGAGGATTCATCATGTTGAAGAACTGTTCATACGTGCACTGAACATCAAGTTATATTTCACTTTAAACTGCTTCAGTACTGTGTAAATCATTGCAGGTGCTCACCATCCTATTTATCTGACCCCTCTGTACCCTCGCGTCCTTGGAGGATTTCATTTTTCTTGCTGTCTCAAGAATCTAGAAGGTAAATAAGCAGGCAGCAGGGCTTTTTCTTGCCAAGCTTCATGACTCTGGAGCCAACTTTCTCTAGCTAATTCTTCAAAACTGAGACTCTTCAAACCTTACACTCAAAAGCAATATATTTTTCCTGTCAAATAACCAGCCCGCTCCCTGTTTGGTTTGGGACTGACAGTCTCTTTCCTCGCCTTCTTCTACACACATCATTAATATATGCTCTGACTGTTGGGAACCCAGTCTGTGGCTGCATCATTACAGTCGCTACCTGCCAGCTGTCTGTATGACGGTGTGTGCTGCTCACATAAAGCTCTACTGAGTGTGTGGGTCCTTCTGAGTGTGACAGTGTGTGTTCAGCTGTCTGTTTGTCTTTCCTTCCTTTTAGACACCTGCTGCATCTCAGTGATTTATTGTGGCAGTTGGTAAGCTTTGTTGTCTAAAGTGTAAACTCCCTGCTGATCATGTTTTTTTGGTTTTTTGCTGTTATTTTCTGGTATAATTGTCAGAATCCAGATGATTGTTTTGTTCTAGTACCTGCTGCACACGCTGTATATTAAAGTGAGACATCTAAACAACTTGGTTATGGGAAGGGAAAGATACAGTTGAATAAAAAAGAACCTATCCTAATATGAGATGGGCTGTAAATCCACAGACCCGAGGAGGATGATCCCTCCCTGTATTCTGGGCAAGACCAACTGGGAGGAGATCCTGGGACAGATCCAAAACACACTCTAGGGATTACATGGGCATGGTGGGGACAAGAACATCTGGGCTTCTTTGTCTCCACTGCAAGCAAAACCTGGTTTATTAAGCAATATTTTTGAAGACAAAGGAGGATGACGACTCAGTAAAAAGTTGAATGAATGTATCTTGCTGAGTTTAGAGTTGATTCTTGTGGAAACAATGAAGAGAAATTATACAAACCACTACGCCACAGTTTTCCATGTCTACAGGTTATTTATTTTTGTTTACCTTTTAGGAAAATCTGTTTATTCTTCTTCTCATCTTTGAACCACATTTAAACTGCAGAATGTGGCAACAATTTCCTTCTCAGTTCCCTCAACTTGTCGTTACTTTGTTCTATCTAACACGATGGTAAATTTAACACATTTCATATGGTGCATTTACCTAACTTGCTTTTTTCTGAGTTTCTTATTTAGAAAAGGTCATTAAGCATAAAGCAAATGATACAAAAGAAGGGTTTTTATTTTACCCTGATATTAACATGTCAGCTGTATCTGGTTGCATTATGAGGAAAAATGCATGTTAAGGTGTAAATGTATCTGCCAGATCCCGTCTGGAGACGATCAGGCTAGCGCTGTGATCGGACCTCAGCCAAGAATAAATGCAACAACATGTCCACATTCTTAAAGTAAAGGATGGTGTTTTTTTTATATTTTTCTTTTCTCTTATTTATTTATTGATTTATTGCAACACAAACCAGCACAAGACAATGGATACAGGACATCTTCAGAAGAGTGTAGAAAAGTTTTACATGTGGTTTGTGTGTGAGGGTGTTGGGTAGGTATGTTCAGCTCTATACAGAGTCTGGTCTGGCAATAAATAAAATGGAGGGAGAGGTTAGTAAAGAAAATTCAGGCCTGGGGGAAGGGGGTTTGAGCAAGCAAATGAATAATAAAAGCAGGAAGGGGACTGGTAATATATCCTCCCCGAACCACCATCAGGGAGCTCCAGAGCAGCTCAGCCTGTTGGGTCGCCAGGGCAGCAGTATTGTTGTTTTATGGTTATACAGTTGAGCCTTTCCTCTATTTTATTGTTTATCATGATTTATTTTGATTGTTGAAACTGTGTTATGCAGCTCAGTGGTTGGTCCCTAACCTTGACAGGAGGGCGAGCTGGTACACTGCAGGAAGTGATCCCCTCCTATAGAGCTCCCAGACCCTGAGAAGGAAACTTCTCTAAATTGGGGGTTATGTTTAATTGAGGGGAAACCAGGATGAGATTTATTAAGAATTGGTTACAAATGTCAGTAAAAGCTGATATATTGCATTTCAGGGTGTCTCTACGCAAATTAATTCTATGAGAAGGTTGATCCAGTGATTGATATGTAATTTTTAGCTTAGAAAGATTGGTTTCTTGGCAATTGTTAGATAGATAGTTAACATGAGGAATGGGTTCCTATATTTAATAGGTAGGGTCCAACTTCTATGATATTACCAAGCAAACAGAGTGACAGAGGTGGAGGGATTCTACAGTTAGAGTCAGTGGAGAACTCCTCGGTCACTGCTATCCAGAGGGAGAGAAATGGTTGGCAGGCCCAGGTGGCATGTAAGGGGTCTTCAGGTGCTAGGACATTAGTACATGAAGTGTTAATGCAGTAGGAAGTTGACAAGAAGAGGGGTGTGGTCAGAGGTGTAGTCCTGTTTCTAAATCTCTGATCTGCTTCTTCATTTCTAGGACAGATCTTATACTAGTATAGCTACTCCACACATTTTATTCTGTCTGCCTGTATTAAGACATCCACTGCCACATTGTCAGTCGGGGTTTAAAGCACTGAGCCAGCAAATGCAAAATGTCAAGCTACTTTTTTTTTAATGATGCAATTGTCTACCATCTGTTTAATCTGTAGCTGCAAATAAAGGCAAGAAGCCATGTGTGCTGTAAATGGGATGGATTTTCTTTCATCATTATAATCAGTATGTAGCTGTTTTAGTCATGGTCGGAGTCTTTTTGACACCAACTTGTGCAAATAATATCTGTCATGATCCGTTCTGTTAAAATCTGGTATGAAAGGTGAAAAACTTGGGTCACCGTCCCCAGCCTCCATCTGGCAGAAAAGGGGTGCTCTACGGTGCACGGTGGCATAAGAACCCCATGAGAGAAGCTGGAAATAGCCCCCTAATATTAATGAGCAATTTAATAGGCATTGTAGATGAATGTGGTGTACCTGCACACACAGCACTTTGTGTGCAGCAATGGCAGACATATTCTTTCTGTAGAATAAATGACTGTCTCTGATTAGCTTTTATACTGTGGAAGTGATATGGAAGTGAGAGGAAGGTCTGGCCTGGGACTAAAAATGAGTGATGAGGCCATTTGAACCTGCACAAGACATACATAACTTATTTGAAATTATTAGTGTGTGAATCAGATATTTACACAAGAGCTTGGTTGTGCCTCTGAGGCTCGGCACCTTGAATGCAGAGTCATTTTACTGCCTCTGTTTGAAATCTTAATGAAGAGATTACTCATCAAACAGCTGGGAATAACAAATAAAAAACAACATGACACCAGAGTCTGAGTTAGAGAAAGGCAGAAGATGTCACAGTTGGTCTTTCCAGACTAATTTTTCAACTTATTTAGGCAAAAATCAAACATGGGTCAACTTCAAATTCCTTTCACTTAAATGAAAATCACAATATCACTGACAGTGCAGCAAAGTACAAATCATGTACCCCAGACATGACATTGCTTTATTTTGCTTCTTGGGCTTGTATGCCAGATACCTGTCCAGATGTAACCCTCCCATTATACCCAGGCTTGGGACTGGAATTAAGAGTGCAATGGCTTGTACACCCCAAGTGGCTGAGTGTGGTGAGTGGGCTGGGAAGAAAAGCTGGGCTGCCTCTGCGGCAGGCAAGAACCTCTGGGCCTCAAAATGCACAAAATTAACTAAATACCCTTTATTCATATTATAAACTTAAATGGTTTTCTGGAGCTAAATTGTTGATGATGATGATCTTTAAATAAAAAGTGGGTTCAGGATATACTTCAGTGCATAAACACTGCAATAAAAGCATTAAGTATCAACCTATGGGACAGGAAGGAAACTTATTTCTGTTAGCTTGTGATGCTTGGGTTTGTTTACAAAAGCACTTACAAAAACTTTGTTTTTTTTTTAAACTTACTTCTTTTGATTGATTTTTTCACCCTCCCTCTGACCTCTGACTACAACGACACCCTTGACTAACTCTAATTAAAGGAAATGCTCTCTGGGGAAGGTCTAATTACATTTCCACATTGCTCTGATGATGGGTCCAGTGTATTCCCCTGAGCTTTACCTCCAGTAAAAAAGAACATCAACCACTGCCTTAATTTTGCATCACCATATTCTGTAGTGTTCTTCTCCCCAGTGAATTCCATTCATTTGCAGATAGCGCCTCTGTCTCGACGCAACACTTATCTGTTTCCTGTACGAGATCTCTGCTGTGGCGTCTTCCACAAGGCACAAAGACTCTGTTTACCTGAAGTTGTGCTTATTATCTGTTTCCTGTTTCCACCCCAGTGTTTTGATGGTCTGTATTGCATCCTTGTTATTATATCCACACCCTTAGGCACACTTTCCAACACAAGGGGCTGAATCTGCAGAAGCTAAGCAAACTGATATGAACCCTTTTTCACTGCATGGCATTTGGCTTTACAAAACTTTATTTTGTTTGTTTGTTTGTACTTGTGCCCTTTCTTTAAGTGTGTATGAAAAATTCGGACCTTCCCTTCCTCTCATAGGCAGCATCAAAACAAATGATAGCAAATATCAATACACAAAATTAAACCCCATTGTGTTTACATGAGAGTACTATATGTGTAAATGAATGTGTACAAAGTGATCAGTATATTAAACACTAAAGAAGGCAATAAAGGTCAAGTTAATAAAAGGTGGAAAAAGAAGGAACAATATTATAAGGAGCATGCTTTATCAAATTAGTTTGGATGAGGGATTTGAATGACGTCCCTTCTTTCACTCCCTTTCACTGTCCAAAAAAGCACAAGAACAAACTGTTATTTTGCTTGTATAAGATATGTAGACAATATAGTAATATATGTGAAAATAAGAATTATGTAGTCTGGTACAGTGTCCACTTTGGCTGAATTGCATTCAAAAATCAGAGATTTGAAATGATTTTATTAGCTCTGGAAGTGATTGCTTTGACCTGGCATAAGCACAGTAACAAGCACGAGCATAATGATGAGTGTTTCATATATAATACATACTGATTCTTCACACTTTGAAACAAGATCTATGCAGAAATCAAGATCAGTCAAAGTACTCTAGGTATTGCAGGCTGTAGTTTTTGTTGAATGTGGCATTTCATAAGAAGATGATGACAGACTTTATGACAAGCATGTTGTGATCCTGTATTTTACATTAGTGTATGGTATATAAGTCCTGTGGCATCGCACCCTGGAATCAAGTCCTACAGAATGCATTTGGTTCAGAGATCCAGCTCTGTTTTTTCAGGTGGAGCAGAAGGCCTAGAACCAGATGAAAGTCTGCAACACTTCCCTGCTTTGACCACTGTTGTCATGTCTACAAGGCACATGGAAATATTAAGGCTTATGTGTGTTTCCCTTCTGTGTAGCATCATAAGAACAAGAGAAATCTTATGCCGAGGAACCCAGAATAAATATAATCAATAACCTAACTTTGATTTTCAAGCAGTGAGGAGCAGAAAAACATTTCCCTGCCCCCTTTCAAACACACAAAACTTGGCTCTGATTGTTCTGCTTTGTTTCAGCTAAACACTTGATATAAAAACTGCCCTCTCACACCTCTGACCTCCAAGACAGACACTGTGGTACGAAGCTACAACATATTAATTAACAGTTCTGCCTGCCACAGCATTGCATTGTGTGGTTCATGTGTTCATTATGTCCACCTTCTGTAAGTTTGATCATCAGATAAACAATTACTAAAAAAAAAAGAATGTACTATGATAAAAGTCAACTACTCTGCTTAACATAAGTATCACATGCATTTATGAAATTAGACTAAGTGAAATTATTGTAGTAATTTCATTTCTGTACACAGACAAATATATTCATTGTTAGCACTCATGGCCACAACACATTAAAATGCAATGTTCTATCAGTGGTATCTAATAACACATTTTGCAGACCTTTTTCTAAAAGCAGAAGCTCCTAGAGCTTCAGAATAGCTTCATTTTTATGAGTTGAATACTGAGGTAAAAAGGGGTCCTAAAAGTGCCCTACAATTTTCATTTCCAATTTCCAGTTTCAATAGTATTTCATTTTTCTTTTTGAAAAAGCCCTGGGCAAGAAAATAGCCCAGAACCTCAAAAATTAAATTACTATACATCTTCAAATGTTCAGAAGGTGTTAGCAGGCTTAAAAGCACCCTCTGGGATGGAAGGATTAAAGGTTTATTGTGCCTTATTGGCCATGTTTGCACAAACCTTTTATATAAATGTTCTAACTCATTGCATTGCAGGGAGATTTACAGTAGTTTCATCTCTTGACTTGAACTTTCCCTTGGATTCCTGGAATATGCAAAGTTTTTATTTACTGTGCAGTGATGATATCAGACCAACTAAATCCATGTTTCATAGTGGCATGAAATTCCCTATCTTATTATAAACATGCATTAAACACTGAAGGATGCTTTTGTTTGTTTGTTAGTTTTTCTCAGATGCTGTTTGGTACAGCACACCTCTTGCAACATAGACCTCTTGTCTCTGGGATTGTTTACATCGTCCTTCAACTGATAACAAAATGTCTAATTTGTCAAAGGTGGAAAATATATAATGACTGTTACAGCCAGCTGGCTTTACCATAGCAGAACAACAGGAATGAGACAGTCATGCCTTCACTGGAATTTTCTGTATTCTCAAGAACATCGACTATTGAAAGAGAAGCAGCATGTACAGTGTTTATGTTTTGCTTGATGCTGAAATGTTTGCAAAGATTCTTATTTTGCAACAGCTGATTAACATAATCTAACATTTAGAGAATGCTCATACTTTTACCAAGATACACATTTTAAAAGTTTAGTATTTTGTGTTAGACAACACAGTTTTGAAAAGTACCACAGTAGTCTCTTAACATGATCATTTGCCAAACAAATATCACTGGACAACCACTCAGCCACAACTCAGCATGTTTGAGGAAAAGCTGAATTGTCACCAAAACCTAATAAAATTTAATACTTTATTATGCTAATGTTCAATTATAATTAACTGTAAGGTCTATTTTGCATTAATTAGCATAATTAATTTGCATAATTATGTCTGCACTCATTAAATATAACATGCAATTTATCTGTTCTTTTGCTTGGCTTGCTACCTGAAAAAGAAATCTAACTTCCAATATGATGAACACTATGGTCTAATACACTTTTGCAGTATAACGGCGTTCCATATACAGACCAACATCTACTGTTGCAATGCATTATTTTTCAGCTTGAGCTGGAAATAAGGATGTTTATGAAATGAGACTGTGAGTATAGTGTCATCAGTTCCCAACATCACAGATTTCAGCAACAGTTTGAATGAGAATTATGCTATTTTACATTTCTTTATGCATCTACAGCCCCAAATATGTATTTAAATAAACAACTCTGAACAAGTGCATCATGATATATAAGCACTTGCACGTAGGTGTACTGTTTAGGTTTTATTTTTTAATTTTCTAAGCAAACAGTCTCTGCAAGTACAGTATCACCTTTGAAGAATAGTCTCTGACTGGGCCTGGTGGGAGGTTGTGACTTATGCCCAGATATCTGTGAAAAAAAAAGGTACTCACTGATTGCAGTGCGTATCACAGATTATAGATACTTTTCCATACAAGGTTCTAAAATGTAAAAATCCTTTGGCGCTGCAGAAGTCCTAATCCCAAAAGCCAGGTTTCCCTGTAAAGAAAATGAGTCACTCACAGCCTTTAGAGAAAACCATAATGACATCGATAATTTTATTCTACAATCTAAGTACTTCTCAAAGCATAGGCTGTGACGAATTGGTTTCTCAGCACATAACTCAGTTGTTCAAGCCATGATTGTATAATATCTCTAATGTTGCATTAGCTAAGTTTATGGAGTACTTATGCTAATAGGTCCTGCTGTTACTTCCATATGTACATTATGTATTGTGTGTGTGTATAAAGAGAAGTGTCTCAAGCTATATTTTTTCACTTTTACTGCCATCTCAAGAATACTTACACCTACGTCTCCCACCCAGCTCTATGCAATTTAAAAAGACTTATTCACTTCACAGTGAACTTCACACGCTTATCATCAGCAGACAAGTCATGTTTACCTGCAGCTGTTGGTGTAAAGCCAAAAACATACTGATAATGTCAGCAAAATCAAAGAGATGGCTGGGGATTTCAGGAGGAAGCAGCAGGGGAACTACACACTCTTGAGGATGTACAGGATGCTTGTGGAGAGGGTGATCAATCTGACATGGTCCACATACACAGACATCTTTAGAAAAAAAATGCAGGGCAATGGCTTTACCACCTCAGACGTCTGTCTGGAGGTGGTAAAGACCTTCTCCTCTGGTGCTTGTATAATTACGAAGGATCCCCACCACCCTAGCAGTAGACTGTTAATATTCACGCTCAGGCAAACTCAGACACACTCAGAAAAAGCTTCTTCCCTCAGACCACCAGAATGGTGAACTCTGACCTCTGATCTTTGCTCATGTTAAGGCTTATTGTCCTCTGTGAATCCTTTTCATTGCTCTGTACATTCATGTTTTCCAGTATAGCATGTATCCTACAAAATGCTTTTGCCTTATGTCTGTGGCATTTGTACATTTTACCTTTTAATATACTGACAAACTAAAAAGCCTCACTATGAACTGGGATAATTTTATGCATATATTTGTATTTGTCTTTTTTATTTCAATCTCAACTTTTAATATTTACCCTTCTTTGTTATACTCCTGCATTCTTAACACAACCTCAATAGTAATGTACATACACCCTTTGAGTCTGAAATATATGTACCTCACTGTCTACATACGTCACATGTAGGAACAGTAACAATTTAATCCTGGGAGGAAATTCCTAAGGAAGGACAAGATATGTAGGTGTATTAGGACAATAAAACATATTAATGTCCCAATAAAAGAGAATACATAAGGAACGTATATACAAAAGTGGCAAAAGTTAATCTAATAGAAATGATACATATAAAGGCTAAATAAACATTAATAGATATAATAATAATACATAGAAAATATCACAAAAATGAAGCTAATGAAAAATCATCTTTAAGGCCTCTGGGTTCCATTGTGTCTGAGGTGTAAATCCATTAAGATTTCCGCTGTTTAAATCTTGAAATAATGTCTCCACCTCTAGGAGAAGATTTAACATGTTCAGGAGCAGTAAAACACAAAGTAGCTGCTGCTCCATGATTAAATTTCATATAGTGACGTGCAACAGCATAGTCCTCATTCTTATGACGAATGGCTGCCTTTTGTTCAGCGATGCACAACTTTAAGGCTCTTTTAGTTTGACCTACATAAGCAATGCCACACAGGCATCTGAGCATGTAAATGACATTACTACTATTAAAATTAATAAAACTTGATATTAAAAAGCATATGATATTACATGATTTACTTTACTATTACTTGTTTTGTCACAATGTACACAATTTCCACACTTACAGTTACCCAGCGGTGGCTCAGTAGTAGTAGTCAGAGGTTTAGGGGGCAGCAAACTGTATATGATCCTATCTCCTATGTTATGAGATCTCTGAAGACTGGTGGTTATAACAGTAAAGTTTGAAGTCACTTGACAAAATAGGCTAGTGTTTTAAAATAATGTGTCTAATTTGCCTGGCCGGTGGATTATAGGAAGTTTTTATATATATATATATTTCTTTTTTGTGTGCTTATTCATATTCGACACTGTTGAGGCTACAATTTATCAAAAGAATATGATGTTTTATTCATACAGTTCTGAACAAAGTGAAACACTTTCAAACTTTACAGCAGAGCCATATGTTGGTAATTTAAGGATGGAATATTGTATAGCACTGAATTAGAAGGCCTGTCAGAATCTTCCTTCAAAAGCTGGAGCCACAGTTTAGCACAATTCACAGTTTGATAAATGATACTTTATTGAAATCACTTAATCGCTTGAATTAATATTTTGGTATTGAACTAATCTATAATTACGGGATATGATAATTGCTCAGTCCCGGTTTATGGTGAAAATCTACTGAAATATACGGTTGCATCAGACAAAACTATGGAGAGCATTCCAGAAAGACATTTTATATTTCCATCCTTGGTGATGTAATTCGTATGCACAGATCAGCTTCTGTGCTCAAAATATTGGGGACACTTTGCTGGTAAGCGCTATGATTTATTCTAGTTGACAGCTCTGCAGTTTATTTCAGCCTCAGCACTCATCGCCTGCTCAAGTCTGCAGGTTGGGAAGCATTACTTGTTAGAGCAGTACAGCACTGCCAGCGACTCTCAAACTTAAAATGCAAATAACCTCATATCAGTCTTGATTTCAGCTTCACCAATAGAAAAGACCAAACGGAAACTCCTGCAGCTGGACTGGTCTACACAGTTAGAGGCCAATGAGCACTGGATAAGCAGTCCAGTTACTTTCCAGTGCACAACAAAGCTCTTTTAGAGGTTGATTTTTAATGTAATGCAAAAGCTAATGTAAGATTTATAAAAGAAATGTAACCTGGTAAATGTGGGTTTCACTCTTGTTCACATGACTGATAATTATAAACTGTGGTTACCGAGCTCTTATGGTAACCATGGAGACAGTTAGCAGTTTTTCATCATGCTTCCTGTTTTCATTCTCAGATATAGTATGTGTGATACTATGAAGCAGAACTGTCAGTGCTCAAATGATGGTACCCCACTGTCAGTTCCATTAACGCCGGTGTGAACGTGTTTGGAACATGTTCACACACTTTACCTGAACCACTCACACTGACCATTTATAGGCAGCGTATATAGATTTTTTACATGATTTATTAAAATTATTATTAAGGAAATAATAATAGCTCTTTATACTATCAAATTTTTTTATGAGCAAAATCCAATGCAGATGTAATATTTCATTCTAAAAGACAACAAACAAAAGAAAATAAATGGTTAATTTAGCCTACAATCTGGTAGACTTCAGAAG
The DNA here is from genome assembly GCF_001952655.1 of Monopterus albus. NCBI lineage: Eukaryota > Metazoa > Chordata > Actinopteri > Synbranchiformes > Synbranchidae > Monopterus > Monopterus albus. The sequence continues at coordinate 5,589,964 of NW_018127884.1, forward strand.
ACGCATGCAAATAAACAAAACACAAAGAATTTGACAGCACACGTTCAGCATTTAGACAAAATATTGCAAAGTGAAAAAACACAACCAAATACAGAAAACAGTCTTTTCTTTTAGGTGAGGTGTCTTGAGGCATCTGAAGAAAATAAAAATGAGCTGGGAATTTTTGAATACTTTTCAATGCTTACTTTGAATACAGTTTTTCTTAGGAAATGATCAGACATCAGTTGTTGGGTTGAAAGCACTCGGCCTCGCTCGGTGGTACAAATACCTCTAACACAGTGGAATGAAAAAAAAATCTTCTGAATTACTGAAAAAAACAAAACAGGAACCTATTTCTGCTTTTTTAATCAAAATAAAGAAATGAGTTTTTAGAAGTCTATATGCAGCTCAATCTAACTGTTTAGAAAAATGGCAGTCACTCTTTGATTTTGATTGATTTGATTGATTTATTCTTTCTTTCAAGCATGTAAAAAGAAAGAATAAATCAATTAAATCAATCAAAATCAACGAGTGACTGCCATTTTTCTAAACAGTTTGTGCAATAGTTAATAAAAGAAGTGTTTAATCGACAAACAGAACCACTGTGGATTGTACTTTGTCTTGAACAATAATCTGAAATCATTTTTAAGGGCTTTTTAGTATCTTTAAGAAATAGTTAGGCAAACTTTTTATTTTATACAATGTAAGGATGACAATAAAGGAACTATACAAATTCATCTGAGCAAGTAAGTATCACATTTGCATGATACCGTATAACCTAAGACATGCCATTTTTCTTTCCTTGTTTTTTTCAGTGTCACATTTTTGTGAGCTGGCTGGGTGAGCCTGGCAGTCACAATAATAAATTGGTTTTGCAAACACAAGCATGTAAATTGTGCTTTGCTTTGGTGGTTAATAATTAAACAAGAGCAAAACAAGATCTCAAATCTGTGGTTTTCACCACTAGATTAACCCACCTGTTTAGAGATGGAAAACAGACTTGCAGTAAGATGTAAATCATAGTTTATAGCTTCAAGAATTTTTTTGCTTTTTTTTTTTTTACAAAGTGAAAAGCAATCATGTGCTCCCAAATCATTTTTAAAGGCCACCATCATAAAAGTTCTGCTACAGAGAGCTTTGGGGAGCTGGAGCATCTCTAAAATAGGCTGTTGTCTATCCTTCACAGACCTCGAGAAGGTTATCCATCCATGCATCTCATCTCACCTAGACTAATGTAGCTGTCGCTGCTCTGGCCAAAGCACCAGCTGCAAGGCTCCAAGCAAACTCCAAAATAAATGAGGCAATAATTGCAGCCTCTCTGACTGAATGGTAGTTTTAGAGTAGCATTTAAGAGCCTGTTGTATTACGTCCTGTTTTATTTTTCTGAGTTTCAGAGCTTTGTACATTACTTTGTTTATCCTCAGTCCTGAAATGCTCTCTCTCCCTTTCCTCATATTGTTGTCTAAAACATGTCTTCAGACACAGTAATAATTGTATAACTACTGCATTAACTGTCATGTTATGCTTTATGCTTACAACAAATAAAAAAGGCCTGGGCACATTCACTCACTGGCCACTTTATTAGGTACACCTGTAGATTTGTATGCAGTTCAATCCAACACTTCTGCCATAATATCTGTGTTTATGAAGCTCAAAGTGTTTCAATTTTTGGTGAAATTGTCATAAATGTATCAAATGTATGTATGTATGCTCTTAATGAGATGTCCACACTTCTCACGTGGTAGTTTGTCTTCACTCTTCTTGATCACACTGCTCCAACTGTCTCAGGTTTGATGGGTGCCTTCTCTCAGCTGCAGTTTTAATTCTTTCTATAAGGACTCACAGCAGGTCACTTCACTTCAGAATGGTTCAAGGTTTTCTTCTCATCTGTTACTGGTGCTTTTAGACTTATGTTGTGGGTTATTATCCCCTGGGCCTGTTGATGCTCTAGGTGAGTGTCTCTGTAGCCAGTGCCACAGGCCAGCCCTGATTATCCTGTTGGAGGAGCCTTGACCTGCGAGTGAGACAGAGTATATTTGTTTACAGAAGGCTTTGATGATCTTCTGATTTTATTAAGCTCTGAGCAGACTCAAGACACCCTGTGCCAGACACAGCAGAGCAACCCATAGCAATAACCGAGCCTCCTTCATGTTTCAGAATTGAAAGCTTCATTTTTCTTGTGTGAACATAGAGCTGAAGTGATGTCGACATGCATTTGAGCAAACTCCAGTCAGTTTGGTAAGTTTCTCTTTCAAAAATGGGGTCTTGCCTTGCAACTTTAATTCAGGGAGTGCTGTATAGTGTATCTGTTTTGATGTTTTCCTTGTTTTTTCTCTTCAAACTATGCTTCTGTTCAGTCTGGGGTCCATTTTAAATAATAACCTTGTCTGTAGTAATAGTATGAATGATATGAGATGAATTTGGCATAAGCCCCAGCACACAGTATATTCTCGCAATGTTCACTTTTCGCTCTGTGAGGTCATCAAATCTGCCATTGCTTTATCAAACAGTATGCAGCTGTTCTGGCTTCCAACCCGTTCCCTTACCCTGCAAACCAGCCTTTTCCCATCTTTTACCTCAGTTTGGACCTCCTGCTTGCCTGTAACCTCTCTTACATGCTGTTCAAACATGCTGTATAGATTTTAAGAATTAAGTATTAGGTTCTGTCTTCTGTCACAAGTCAAAACCTGTCAGGCGATGTTATACATCAAGCACATAGTTTACATATTCAGCTCCAGTTATTGTTTCCTTGTGCACAACAAAGCAGTTAGATTCCTGAGCAATGTGGTTTTCATGCACTGTTTCTCATATTCAAGTCCCAGTAGTTCATTAAAGTTATATCACAGTGAATCAGGAAGTCATTCACTGTGATGCCCAGCTTTTCCTCCATTTCATTTCAAGTAGCTGAGCTGGAATAGAAAGCAATATATGCTTACGTTTCCTGAGAGAATCAAATTGCTGTGATTGGCTGTCTACAAACTGTTGCACCCAGAGGACACCTGTATAAAGTTGAACATGACACCACTGGGTGACTTTTTTGAGTAGGTAGTATCAGGATTTTTTTCAGGTCCCTTTCACAACAAGCTACTAAATTAACCAATCCTGTCTGTGTTTGTGTTTCCATCCTAGCTGACATTTACCTGAATCTGTGAAAATACTGTATGCGTTGTACAGCTCAACTCCATCTTGTGGTATGAAGTAGTGTGTGTAGAAATGGTAACAAAGCTGCCGACCACACATGAATTGCTCATCACTCAATTAATTACATGACAGCTGGGTAGTGTCACAGCAAAAAATGATGTGCCATGCATTATGACCTGTCAGAAAACAGTAGGTGCTCCTCTTCCAGACACAACAATGGCAGAATCTGAAGAGGAACTACCACAAGTGAAATCATCGGCTTTCAAAACTAATTTCACTTCAAACTTCTTACATAAACATGCAGATGATTTTCTCCTTTCTTTTTTTCTCTCTGTTTTGTTATTGTCCCTTTTGGTATTCATGGGCTGATGTTTTCCTTTCACAGAAGCAACAGAAGCTCCCCCAAGACACTTTTGGTTCAACATGCCTTTGACTGGGCTGCACACTATTTTATTAAAGCAACCCTCCTCTGCATTAAACATTCATTGGCTAGAAAGAAAAGGATTCCATTCCCATTGAAAAGGATGTGTCAGGTTTTCATTCGGCAACTTCAGACACAAGACTTGATCGGAATAAATTTAGATACATTTTTCTTTTGAAGGAATGACACGGATATTTATGAGGTGAGCTCCGTCAGCCATTTGCGGGGAGGTTCTGTTTATTTAAGCTGGAAATGCTCAGAGAGTGTCTAATGTGCGCACTTAGAAACTCATAAATGATCAAAAGCTCAGGCCTTCAAATGATAAATCACAGACTAGCTACAGCTGCTCAGCTTTGTTCAGTTTAGCAGTGTAAACAGAAGAGAGAGCCAGCCAAACACTAAAACAACTAAATAGGAACAAGTCAATATTTTTACATGGTAGTCACTGTATGAATTATCTGAATTTAAACAAAACATTCCAACAGCTGTATTAATCATGTCAAAGTAGATGTGTCAGGTTGTGTGTCTAAGCTTTGTTTTGTGGCACATGAAGCTGTTTAGATTGTACTGGTGATTTCTTTTAAAAAACGGGAATGTTACAATGCATTTAGAAGATAGAAAACCTTACAAATCTGCTTTTCTTGCTGTTTTTGTATTTTATAGTAGTTAGACTGTGCTACTGTGATGTCAGCACTTCAAGAAAGGCTGGAGGGATGAGAATGAGTGTGTGCATTTACAACTTACTTTGATATATTACTGTACATTTAAAGCCAACTGGTCAAATATCACTGTACATTGTGGATAAATCCTCTCACAACAATGGTACCGACAGTATATTTACATTTATAAGCTAAAAACACTGCTAGGATGTGACTCTTTTACACCACCTGCCATTAATTTATAACAGTATTTATAACAGTGATCCAGTGCAGCTTTGGAGGAAATGTTTTTCAGGAAACATTGTATTTTAAGCTTTATTATACACTGTATTTTAGAATAAGTATAAATGCGATGCAGTACAGACTGCGCAGTGATGACTCTTTGAGGAAATAGCCTGAAGGCACAAGCAAATGTTGGAGGAAATAACACATTTTTGCAACAATTGACTTTACATGTATGACCTGTCTTTTCTAGTCCATGAACAACTCAGTATCTCTGGCTGTGTACTTCTGACTTATTGATCTGGCATGTAAAACTGAAAGGCAATGGGATCTGCCATAATGAATTAAGAGTTCTCCTGCAAAAATAAACTTAGAACACATATACTTGACTGATTAGTTTGTATGACACATTGCCTCACTCTGTAGGTAGCTGCAGCCTCCACAGGTAGTTTTTCCAGTGAGAAAGCTCCACAGCCTCCTTCTCACAAAGCAGGAAATGTGGGTTAGTGAGCCAACTGTGGCATTTTGCTTCCAGAACAGTGGCTCAGTTTGAGTGAATATACATTATCATTATGTAGGTAACATTTGGTTGGCACAAATCCAAACAGAAATATGAAATGTCATTCTGCTGGCAGCAGAGTGGCAGCTGTCAGAGCCTCTCAGAGAATGTTTACCTCATCTGCATCCAAAGTAAACTACTTCTATATCAAACAGTATGCCAGTTTAATGTAGTTGAAAATAGCATTATTAATATAATATTATTGTTTTGCATGCATTACATTCATTAAATTTGTTTCTCTGGTTTCTTAAAGTGACTGATTTAGTAAATTACACCCACATTCACATTCCTGCAGGAAATGAAATGCGTTTTGTCAACAGAGCAAGTTTCACAGCCTTACTGAAATAACAGAATACTGTATCACTGTGGCTCAAGAGGAATTTTATATACTTTCTTGCATGTATACTTCATTTTTCCTCCAGTAAACACAGTGGCTTTGGCAGCACCAACGGTGTTACATTATGCTGTTTTTTTTATTGCTGTTGCTCTGATTTATTCTCTAGAATGCTTTTGCTCTAAATGCTAGAAAAGACATTTTGATGTATTTCTTTTATGCAAATGCAAAAAAGCACGGCGCAATGCATTTTTGGGAAGACAAAGCTATCACCAGCACTTGAACAGGATGAGATTGTAGAAGGTATTATATAGCACCGAATGTAAGGTGGAAGATTTTTTTAAAGAGTAGTATCAGGACATGAACTGGAAAGTGAGATCAGCCACACTGTGCCTTTTATCACTTCTGCTTAAATTTAAGTTAACATTTGCTCTGAAAGCTTCTCTTTGTTTATCACTGTATTTCATTCATATTAAACAAATGTATGCCCTGAGTATAAAGTTTCTACTGAGAACCTGTTGCTCAGCAGAAGGTGTTTTTCTCTTCATCTAAAAGGTGATGCCTGCATGGCAGTATTTTATATATTCTGTTTTTGTACTGTTTCACCATGACAATGCTGCTCTGATATGTTTTGTTTCATCCCATTTCACACAGATGGGTAACAAATTAAATAATAATAGCAATAATAAAGAAGTGGTCTCCTCCGGGATGACAGTGCCCTATCCACAGGACATGAGGAGTCACTGAATGGTTTGATGAGTATGAAAATGACATGAATCATATGCTGTGACCTTCACAGTAACCAGATCTCTGCCCAGTCGAACACCTATGGGAGGGTTTGGACAGGCGTGTCTGACAGTGTCTCCGCCTTCATCAAAACATCAAAAGAGGGAATATCTTTTGGAAGATTGGTGTTCATCCCTCCAGCACAGTTCAGAGACATGTAGCTGTTCTGGTGGCATTCGGTGGCACAACAAGTTACTGAGACACTTTATGTTGGGTTTTCCTTTTATCTGTGTCCCGTCTGTATAAAGAACTTAACTGAACAATTTCTTTATTCCAGAAAAAATCATGTTTGATTAACCCTTTAATAATAATATTGGGTAAATTGTTAATTGAGGCAAATACCAATCAATATGGCAGTTTTTGCCTCTATTGCAAAAGCTAATCTAAAACAAAATGTATATAAATGTAAAGCCTTTACAAATCTATAATTTTGTATAGTCTGCTTTGTCCCTATCACAAAGTAGAAGCTTAAATTGCATAAACTGTTGTTACAGATTGTAGGATTGAAAACTTAGCTCACTTCTATAGCCTTTCTGTGACTAAATATGCAAAATATCTCTATGTACAGTCATTTGAATTGGCTGTGGTGTCTGGTGTTAGTGAAGTGTTGTCAGGGCAAACTGAATGTACAAATTCACACTTGTATGACTAGTAAAGGCACAGCTGCTGTTGACTATTTGTGCACATTTGAAATTTGAACAGGAGCAATCATGGAAATGGTCAAACTCGTAAAGCCTTCCAATGGATGTTATGGTTTTGTGGTCCATTTTAAAGATTTCCACAAATGGTACAGCTTACAGTAAATTCCTGGTATTAAATTATACTGTAGATGACATAATTCTCCTGAGATAAGATGCAGGAAATTCTCAAGTCTAGATTGTCATTCTGTGATTTTCTCTTGGTTTGTTTTTATTACATTGACAGGAAACAGAGCCTCCATTTCTCTTTGTTGTAATCTCATTTTACTTTATCACTTACTTTTAACATAGACTGCATTTAAGTATAGACTGTGAGCTCAGTGCTGTTCCAGATATATTGATTCTCAGCATCTTTCCAGAAAAGTATTTTAAGACCAGCCTGTTTAAAGAGGAATTATGGTGGATTTGGGTCTCCTTGACTGGACTGTAGGACTATAGTGACCTCTTGTGTATAAAACCTAAAACTAACATGTGCAGTAGCAGGAAAATGTGACTATTCAGGAGGTTTTCAGAGAGAAAAACTCAAATTTCATGTTTCCTTTATTGGTATTCTGAGTTTGTCACATCACCATATAACTACAATATACACTGCAGTAGTTTTCACCAATGAACATTTTATCCACACTGAAAAGTTTGATATCTTTGACTTGTTAAGATAATCTTATACTGTAGGTTAACCTGGAAGTACAATACCCTAAAACCTATAATTACCAATGTACTGTCAGTATTGTTCTTTTTGGAGCTGTTTCATGTACAACAGTGGAAGAAACCAACCGGGGAGCTCCCATGTGTCAAAGTGTAGCTTTGTGAATGTTTTACACTTCACATATCCTTAGTCATTAATAAGTCAGACTGTTCAGCACACAAAACCAAACCTGCAGAACCTTATTTTAAATTCAAGTAGAAATCCCAGATTTTTCAAATATATAAACAATTTCACTCTGAATTCTGGGGGAAATTATATCAAGTTTTGCACTAGACATACAGGATGGAGTGGTGCAGCCATAGTCTGTTAGAATTTCACACAGTGTATACATCATTCAGTGAAGAGTTGGACCAAACTGTTATGGAATATTTATACCTCATGCTGTTGTAAGACGTCCTGTTTCTCTGGTACAAGAGCCATTTGATTTGAGGGACTAAGGACTCAGGTGAGATGAGATATGTAGTCTGTCTAGACCCTGAACACATTGGAAAGACTACATATCTCATCTACCCTGGAAATGCCTCAGGATTCCCTAGAAGGAGCTGGAAAATGTTGCTGGGGAGAGGGATGTTTGGACTACTCTACTAAACCTGCTGCCCCAAACCCAGATAAGTGGTTAATAATGGATGGATGGAAGGAGGACACAGGGTTATGCTGCACAGACCGTAAACCCACTTGATGAAAATGTGTTTTGTAACACCAGGCTATATAAATAAATAAAATGACTTTATACAGGGGGGCCTGTGAAGAGATTTTAAATGTAGAGAAAAAAGAGCAAAAGAGTGCAGTTATGCACTTAACCAGAGATTATTGTAGTGATAACTGTCATCTTGTCTATGTGAAAATAGTGATGATTATGATGCTAATGAAGAAATCTGACTAGTACACTGCTGGCACTGTCCTGGTGGGCTCTTCCTCTGAAGTCTGTAAACTGAGAGCTCTGTGTGCACAACAGTGAAGAGATACTGACTACTAACTTGACACCACTACCACCTGTGCTGGGTAGTCAGATGGTCTTTGCAAAAGTATGTGATAGATTGATGTGAGTGTGGGTATCTGCATAAAATGACACTGACAAGACTGGCATATCCCTGCAAACCTGTTTCATCGCTGAACATTTGTTTTGGCAAAGAAACTGTTGAGCAGCTCCAAGAGCACTTGGATGCTCACACATCAGAATGATTTATTGCCACACTGGATTCTGCCCCCTTCATAAGCAATACATTTATATCCAAACAGTGTGATTTAGATATGTATTCTATGTGTTTATTTGTTTTCACAGTCAAAGAAGGGATGATGTTGACAATCTAAATATATATCTTATTTCATTAGATGTTATCGTCGAGCGAGGTGACCTCATTTAATAAGAAAAAAGTAATACCATTTATACATTTTAGGGAAAGTATTACATGTTCTTCCATACCTTTAAACATACACTGAATCTAAAAATTTGAGAAATTAATCTGTGATTTTCTGGATGCATCAAAAACACGCACACATTCAGAAAACATAACTCACTGCATTCAATTGAACTACACTGGATTAAATTTAATTTTTCAGTGTAACCATCTGAAAATCAATAAAGACTCTGAAAACCCTAGCATGTATAGTGACCACCTATTTACAGCCAATACACTTATATATAGTTCAAAGAGATGAGTCATTTTATGTGCGTTACTGTCTCTGTGACATAGGAGTGGCCCAAGTTAATGATTTGCGTGCAATTCTTCCCATCAATCCCTGTCATGTCCTCCAACACACTGGCAGCATACCATTACTGAAACAGTTCACATTGTGACTGCATGAGAGAATGAGAGCAACCTAGTTGAGTATACTACACATGTACAAAAAATCTAGCTCAGTTAAAACCACAGGTGGTGCTGAGTGCTGTTGACACGCATGATGAAGAGAGCTGATAAAGACGCAGGTCAGCATCAACTATATGTCCTCTATGCCACTGTTGCTCCATAAGGAGGACAAGCCAGTTACACTAGCCTGTTTTAATAACCTTACTTTCTTAAGTGTACTTCCTTCCTCGGAGGATAAGCTTTTTGTTACCAATGTAAACAGCAACTTTACAAACTTAAATAATACAGTTGACAGTAATTGTTGTTATTGACATATGTGATAATCACAGAGTCTGATGATGGAGTAATATAGAGCCATGTCTGTCAGTGCCATTCAGCCAAACCAACGCATGACCTTTGAATATGGGATTATATGGTGTAATGACCCATTACAAAAATAATTTGTTATTTATGACTTAAATTATCAGTTAAAATATGTAAATACCATAAGCCCAATGCTGCAGAAAAGCGCATCTTTTCACTTCCAAGTGTGCATAATTGCTAGAAGAATACATTGTGCAGGGACCCTTAATGACAGAAAGATATAGCTCCTTCTATGGCGCCTATTCCTTCGGTCATGGCATAGCCATTCCTTTGCCACATTTAGAAAATGTCTTTCATGATTACCTAATGCACTTTGTGACACTGTGACAAGGTTATCCACAATCCACAGATCATGCAACTGCAATGCTACACATTTAAGAAGAGTAAGTTAACTGTATGTTTGTCAGAGATTTTTTTAATATCTAGTCAACCCATTCACACTGATATCAAGTATGACATTATGTGGTCTCTGTGGAAATTCACTCTCACAATGAAGTCTTGGCAAGGCTGTATATTTGCAATTTTAGCAGTGCACAGTCCAACAAGTATGCAGATATTTTCTTTTAGAACAGAAAATAGAAACAGAAATTCAAATATGGCTCTATTTTTAGCCATCAAAGGTGAGAGAAATTATAAGTTATTTTGATGTTTCAATTAAATGTGAAACAGTTCTTTGCATTTAATATAGACCTGAGGCCTGTAATCAACAGTTTCTGCAATGGGACTTTGTCATCGACAGCAATTTCAGAGACATCTTAGATTTGTAGAAACTGAAAGGGTAGGTGCAGTCTCCTGATTCTATGAACATACAGTAGCAGTGAAATAGTAGGGGCTATCTTTTCTCAGATCTTCTCTGGTTGAGAGTAACTATTAATCAGCACCGAATTGGTCTCAATTCCCTTTGTGCTGGCCCATTCTGCACATCTTCATGACCTTTGGCTGCTCGCATCAGGCGAACCATAAAAGAAATTGCACAGCTAATAAATTAAACTTGACAGTCATGGCCATTTCAAAGTGATATGTTTTTCCTGCAGTCCCAGTGCATGAAACATATCTAAATAGCAATATTCTGACCAATAGAGAGTGTTTCAAATGTTACAAATAAGCTTCATAACAAAAGCATTATTCAGCATGAGGTGTGAAAATGGAGCAAGTTAAAAAACAATGTGACAAACAGGGTGTTGAAAGGCGAGTTAGTAGTGAGTGGTGGTGGAGGAGGTGGTGTCATGCAGATGCTTGTCCCCATCAATGCATTGGAAAAGTGACATGAAGATCAACAGTGAAAATGGCTCATTGATGAGCAGGGGAGGGCTATGCTGTATATAAGGGGGAGAACCTTCCTTGCACCAAAGAACTGATCAACAATTTTGACTTCTTTGCCACACTGATTTAGAACTATCTCATCAAAACCTACCATACTTTTTTTCTTGGATATAAAGACAAAATAATCTGGTAAGAATGACATGACAGTGACATAGTATTTTAATTCTTTACTGTACAGTTGACTATGGTCAAAAATGCCATTTGTTATATTGGGATACAATGAAATCAGTTTTCTAACCATAGTTTTACTTAATTTGTTTCAGCTACTCAATATGTTTTCTTTGAGGTACTTGGAAACATTGGCTCTGATACTTTTCCTTGCCAGTTTACTCATAGAGGCTAAACCACTGAGGTACAGTGAGTTCTGTTTTTAGTTTGTGTCTTGACGTGGTGTAATATGAAAACAAATCATTAATAATGAATTATTATATTGAATAATTGGTTGATGAAGGAAGTCTTCCTTGAGTTAACAGTGGTGTTTTCTATTTCTACAGAAAGAGAGCCATCAGTGAGGTGCAGCTTATGCACAACGTTCAGGAACACAAACAAGTGGGAGAAAGACAGGAGTGGCTTCAGGAAAAGTTAAAGGATATCATTGTTACCAGCAACAGACCAAAACAGGGACAATCAGGCAATATGAAAAATCTTTTATCAAATGATGTTCTTCGATTAAGAATATGTAAAAGCTGATTACAACTTATTTACTATCCTATATCTTACCAAACAGAAGTTCTGTGCAAGATTTGAGGAGCTGATTTTTTTTTTTATTTATTTATTGTTTTATTTCTGATTATTTTTTGTTATTTTTTTATGAATTTCTTGCTTATGTGGTTAATATTTAAATTATTTTTCATTAAATTATGTTTTGTATTTTTTGTAATGTCTGGCACAAGGACTGTTTACATCTTATTTGAGGGCATCATTAAAGAGTTAAACATTATCTTATATGCTGGTGTTCTGACAAGAAAAGTCATAATTCACTATTTAAAATATATGTTATTTACTGTATAAATTAATTTGTAATATGGACCAACTATAAATGCATATATTGTTTCATTATAGGCATCCTTTCATGTAATGTCTTTAGTAATATTTATGTCAATTCAATTACATTTTATAGAGCGCCAAATCAAAATAAAAATCTCAAGACACTTAGTAATGTCCACACCTTATAGTATTATCAAGAAAAACCCAACAAGTCCAGCTTTGAGCAAACATTGTGGGAGGTGAAACTCACTTTAATGGAAGGAAACCTCCAACAGACATGGGCTCTTGATGGGCGGCTATACTACCTCGACCGGTTGGGTTGAGTGGATGGAGGACAAAGAACAGAAAAGAATCAAGACACAACAAACAAAACAGCAAATCAACACACACTAGGCAGATTGATGTGGGTGGTGACTGCTCATCATAAATGTACAGTTCTGGAACCAGGGATACCTGCAGAAAGGTACAAGGAGAGGGAGAAGAGAGTTTGTATTTTAGTTTTGATTGGCATGGCCTTTTTTCTTGTACTGGAGTCAGATTGGTGTCTGGTGTTCTGCTCATGATTTTTACAACAAATTTCACTAAAATATCTCAATAAAACTTCTTCTAAAAAAATCTATGTTTCAGCTCCATCACCATACTCTTTTCTGATTAGGCTATCATATAAAAACCTCACCATTGTTTATCCCAGTTACTCTAAGCTGTTCATGTTTGTTTTCCATTTTATCAACTGGAAGGCACAAAACTCAACAGAGATGCTTATTGAGTCTAAAATTTCTGGATTATTTCCATTATTTTGCCTTGCATTAGTCTACATACAAGTAACACTATATTGTATATAGGCTACACTGAAATGACACTATAGTAATAATTTCCATTGAAGCCTATATAGCCTACTGATAATTCACAAAATTGTAATAGGCTATTTGAAACTAAATTATCTCATAAATACCTGATTTTCTACATGTCATTTCCTATAGTAGGCCTACTGTATAATAATAAACTGTATCCTCTTCATATTTCCATCGTGGTTGTAATAAATATTTTATTTGATGTCTTTCAGAATGCCCTTGTGAGTTCAGCCATACTGGCTAGTTTAATTATTTCTGAAGGTGAGAATATTATCAAAGAATATACATTTAACTTTTAAACACACACTGCCTCACATTCAAAATGTCAATATCCTGTATACAGTGAAGGACCGTTTCACAGACAGTGTATGTTAAGTTGTCCTACCTATCTATCTATCTATCTATTTATTTATCTATCTATCTATCTATCTATCTATCTATCTATCTATCTATCTATCTATCTATTTATGGTTGTTTACATATTATTTTTATCAGTCACCATCTCTGCGACTGCCATTCTACTTTTCTGTGCGTCATCACGTCAATCCTTTAACGTCTCGTTGGACGTGTTTTGAAAGGAGATGGCTAGTTAGCTGCTGGCAATTGGGATAACACTAATGTGTTAGCGGAGAGGTAGCCAACGTGGTAGGAAGTTTTTCCTTATTTTTTCCACGTCTCTATAGAATATGACTGCGTTTATGTCAGTATTGTTGGGACAACTTCACAAGTCACGTAACTGTCTTAGAATATTATGATAATTGTGTTGTAAATGTACTACTAGCAACGCCAGCTAATGTTAGCTAGCTATGTGTGCTAACACAGGAAACTAGCTAACGCTAGCCTAGCTAATCGTATGCTGACTCAGTTTGAAAGTAACGTTGACAAGATTTGTTCCGAGATGTGTAATAATTATTCGCTTATATAATGTCAACGACATCAGCGATCATTCAGCCTCGTTTGTATGACAAGTCGACAGCAGGCGTGAATTTAGTGAAAAAATATTTTGTTAGCTGACAGCATTTAGCCCGTGGTTTGCTAGGGGCTGGTCAGGGGGTCGAACTGACTTGTTGATTTCGCCATTAACCAGATCATGAAAGGTGAAAAGACCAGGCCGGACTCCCCCCTGTACGGGTGATGGCAGCACGTCTGCAGTCATATGATAGTAACTCAAGTGACACAGAAAACTGGGAACGAAAAGCAGCAAGGCGACCTTGCAAACTCTGCAGACATCCGAGGTGAGCCAGCTAGAACATTGTTAGACCTCAGTACTGGTAAAAGTTTATCGCAGCAATTCAGTGTCAATCCATGTTTGAAGGAGAGGATTGATGTTTGTCTTAGAATACACGTATTACTTGAAGCGTGGGATGAAAGTAAAAATTACTAGACATTCCTTGGAGTTATGTACCCATTTCCGTCGGTTATCTGTATATGGACATTAACGTTACTCCCATGATAAGTGGTGAGTGAAACCATAATATGAAGTCATGCATGTTTGCGCAGTTAGTTTTAAACCAACCAGTAGAGTATACTAAACTGTCATGAATGCAGTAAGTAGGGTAGTATATAAGATGGTGTATACAATGAAAAAATATGCGAGTGATTAAGGATATTGCCAAACTGTTTGTACCTGTTCATTTCATATCACCTGTGTGATGCCAATCTGGAAGACATTCTCACTTAGTTACTTTATATATTGGGGTTGTAGATTAATATTTAGTTGTTTGTTTTTTTATTAATTTAGTAGTTGCATTGTGTGTATAATGTTAGAAAATAATGCAGTCTATAATCATTCCCCCTAGCCCAAAGTGATATATACCTAATAGCTTTTTGCATTCAACCAATAGTCCAGAATCCAAAGATATTCAGGTTACTGTTATGCAAGACAGGAAAAACTGGCACACCCTGACACAGTAGATGGTAGACCCATCAAATGTTTGGCATTTTTGCTTAAACATTCCTCTGACCATGAAGATTTGTATTACCCGTGGAGGGTAATTCCACTACTGATGACTCTGATCTAATTTACAGTATAGACTATTTCATCCTACCCTGTGAAGTCCTTTTTCTGTAGCATTTCTGCATTTTTCCCCCTAAAGAAGGAACAATAGAGACAGAGGAGAATAGGGCAGACAAGAAGAGTCTAGATCTTTGTGTTTGCCCTCAGGCCAAGGGGAGTGTGCCTATGGGATTCCCTGCAGTTTGTGGGTGGGTTTGTACTCTGTACTTGCTTCTTCCTTTTTTCCCTTTTAAGAAATCAATAAAGTGTATATTAATGTGCTTTCTGGCAGTGAATAGATTTGTATCTTTTAGACCAGGGGTAGGCAATCCCGGTTCCCAAGTGTCACTGCTGTGCTTGTTTTCCCAACTATCCATCGCCTTTGGACTGCTGATTAACTGGATCAAGTGTGTTCAGTCAATCAGAAGCTGAATGCTCTTAAAAGAAGAGTTCCAAAGTGCTCTGTCCAATATCTTCTGGTACTTTCCCAAACTGTGTAATGTGTACTTCCTTCTATATTTAGATCACCCAAGATGTCTGTCACAACTCGGGCATCTCTGATTTTGGTTTTGTGCCAGATAGGGTATCACATGTGGTAAAAACAGGATTTGACTGCATTCCAATTGTGTGTGTCATACTCTCAGTGCAAGCTTACAGAATAAGGTTTGGTCTGGTTGTTGCATATGTTTTTAAGGCTTCGTTATGTAAGCTTGTTGGAGTGAATGTATTGTCCATTAATGTTAATGTTTTAAGGGGCTTTCAGATAGGATGTGATGGGCACTGCACTCCGCTTTTGAACCCATTCATTTCTGTGTGTTACGTGGCACACGGACGTATCTGCACTAAGGTTGCAGGTGCCATCCCTGTGTGCTGCACTGAAGTTAAAAGACAGTTCAACTTGGGCACAGCGCTGTGTGACAATACCTTGACATATCCAATTGCAGATAACCTGACAGACTACAAAGAAAATGGAGGAAAAGTTCATTTTGGCAGATGCACACCCTTTTCTCCTTTGCTGCATCAATACATCTAGTCAGGCATTTTCACTGACACATAGATACATTGTGCATCCAAGCCTGCTGCTCAAAAAACTAGTTAATATCTGCTAACCACCTCCTGTAAAGCTTTTTGGTCACTTAGCAACTGGTGCCCAATGTGCGCGATTTCTGCATGTGCGCCCTCCTCCTCTGTGCTGTGCCCAACCCCCGCGGCAAGCACAGTGCATACCGCATCCTCTCTGAAAGCCCTTTTAAACTCTCCTTAACTGCTGAAAACTAAACTAGATGATGAAGATGAACAGTGTGACAACCCTGTTGGTATTGTAAGGGAAATGTCTTTCATCATTCTCACATTTACTCTTCCCTCTGTCTCCTAAAGGAATCAAAAAATCTTTCTTGTTCAGCTGGATGTTTTTTTTTTTTTTTTTTTTTTTTTTTTTTTTCTTCATACTTTGATTTTTGTTAACAAGTGCACAGAAGTAGTGCAGACGGATCTGTAAAGCCCTTGGGTCTGTTGGGAATGGGTGTGTCTGTGTATCAGAATAACTACTCTGAAATAAAAATATGCTCTGGCTTCAAGAAAGAGAGGAATGTTAAGTATGTGTTTGTCTTGAAAAGTAACAGTCCGACCCAAGCATCTCGAGTGAAGGCAGAACAGAGGAAGATGAGTCTGCATGGTGCCAGTGGGGGCTGCGATCGCTCACGTGACCGCCGCCGCTCCAGCGATCGCTCAAGGGACTCCTCTCATGAGAGAGAAGGCCAGCTCACCCCCTGCATTCGCAACGTCACCTCACCCACCCGCCAGCACAACAGTGGTGAGTATGCATCGAGAGAACAGAGGGCTTATATGGATTTCAGGTTAGATGTCTGCAGCTCATAGCAGCTGCTGTTCACCAGCTGACTGCATTTATCAGTTTGCAGCTCAGACATGGTTTATATCTCTGTTTTTGACTGTGAATGGATGAAGTCACCAGCGATCCACCTGTTTGTGTTTAGACTAAACCAGCTAGTACTTTGAATGTCTGGATACAAAACAACATGTTCAGTAAACAAGGTGTTGTTTCTGATGAGATGTTTACTCTGATGTTTGTGTACTAAGTTAAAAGGGCAAACTGTTCATGTGAGCCATTGTTCTGCCTGTCTGTGCGTAGACCGTGAACGAGATGGTGGTCCATCATCGAGGCCCAGTAGTCCACGGCCTCAGAGAGTCTCTCCCAGCGGCTCCAGCAGCAGCGGGGTGGTGAGCAGTCGCAATAGCAGCCTGTCCAGTAATGAAGGAACATTCAAAAGCTTGGGAGCTGGAGATATGGTTTTTGTCTATGAGAATCCCAAAGAGGGAGGAGCAGGTGCCACCGTTGGGAACCGAAACATCAGGACCTCAGAAAGGGTCACGCTGATTGTTGACAACACACGCTTTGTAGTAGACCCTTCTATCTTCACTGCACAACCTAATACTATGTTGGGCAGGTATATACCCTTTATAATCCTTTGTCCTCCACCAAAATAATTAAAACTAACAGTAGTTCTCTTGCTGTATGCATTAAATTTATTTACATATAAAAGTAGAATTTTTTTTTATTTTTATTTTTTTATTTTATTTCTTGTGATGCTGAAAACAAACCAGAGCTTATTCATTTCAGAATGTTTGGGTCTGGAAGAGAACATAACTTCACACGGCCAAACGAGAAAGGGGAGTACGAGGTGGCTGAGGGCATCAGCTCAACTGTTTTCCGAGCAATTCTGGTTTGTCTCTTTTTAATATTGTTTCTCTGTATTAAAATGTTAGTTGACGAAAAAATTGATACATCTCAGTATTGTGCAGTACAGTTTTACAAAAGAAGAAACTAGTGCCCAAAATGCCTATAAAGATAAATTGACACCCATTTAATCTAGATTCAACAAAAAATTAATATACATTGTTTTCCCCCTTATCATAAAAAATCATAACTAGACACAGTTCTAACAGAAAAAAGTATGTTATTACAGTTAGCTAGCTACAGCTAATAAATAGGCAACTGATGAGTGTTTATGAAGTATTACTGGACTAAATGTAGAAATATAAAGCTTACTTTGTGATAGAGTGAGGAAATTAAAGAAGTAGACTTTTAGTGACTGCTCTGGAACTGCTGTTTATTTATTAAAAAAATGTTTTGCCTCTGACAGCAGTAGTAGAGACAGACAGGAAATATGGGGAGGAGCATGATGTGACAAAGGCCCCCTGGGCCTGGGAGTTGAACTGTGGATGTTATATTGGATGGTATGCGCCTTAGTCGGGGTGTCACAAACCAACCCAGTTCCAGAAACATGATAGGGGGGAGAAGCCACTTAGCTAGTTGGTGTTACACACACATTCATATTAACAGACTCAGTGAAATATTACAACTCATTTCATGGTCAACTGCATGTTACCCTTTGCCTCCTGAGAACCCATCTTGCAACAGCTTTGAAGGTCTGGGTAATGAATGAGTTCTGCAGATTTAAAATCAAACCGGCTGAACTCTTCTGTTAGATGTTTTTTTTTTTTTAATATTAGGTGACTTATTAATATATATTTTGTGATATGAATTAATGGATTAACACAGTGTTTGAAATGGCTGCCTACATTGTGTTTTCTGTGTATTTCACAGGAGTACTACAAATCTGGGATAATCCGCTGCCCCGATGGAATCTCCATCCCTGAGTTGCGGGAGGCTTGTGACTATCTATGCATCTCCTTTGACTACAGCACTATCAAATGCAGAGACCTCAGTGAGTATTTCCTCTGGGTTGGTGAAGCAGTTAAACATTAACGGTGTCAGTCTGAGTGAACAAGAGAACAGCACTTGCTGCCTTGTCACTTTCACCCTCTACAACACGGGTGGCCAGTTCAAGTCCTCGAGGGCTAGAATTGACCACCCCTGCTCTACAACCTTGCACAATACAAAGGATGTCTTGTAGCTAGTGAAGCATAAAATCACCAAACTCTGAGCATTACTGATTGTATTGTAGATCGAAATATGCTTTTCTGTTGGTGGGTTTTTCTTTTTTGTTTTTATTTATGACTTTTATAATGTGATTAAGACCCCAAAAAATTACATAATCTGTAAGGTCACTGCCAAAAACCTAACAGTTCGTGCAAATTAAGGATGAACAATTAAGTCTCAAATTAATACATTTGCAGTAAGGAATGTATTGAAAAATGACTTTTCAACATCCTACCTTATTCTCATTATTTCTAACATGCAGTCACTGAGCTCAGGGTCAAAATATATTAGCCTGTAGGGTTTGGCATCTTTCTTTCAACTTTTCCTCTAAACAAAAGAGAGTGGCTAGATTCTTGGTGATCTGTCATGTCAAGCCCCTTTCAGACATGCACTGTTACCCAGGATTTGGTTATTTGACATCCAGGTGCCATACCCCGTGTCATGTAGCCGGCAAAGTGTTATCAGCAATTTTGCCTAGTCATAACCTAGTCAAATCGCAGATTCACTGATCTGTTCCATCTAATGCCACTCCCTCTCTCTCCTTTCACTCTCTAGCTCACCCCACCCCACCCACTACTCCCCTCTCTTTGTTTATATCTTATGTTTATAGTGGAGTAGATAAGTACACACTGTGAAATTTGAGCATGAAAAGAACATAACATTACTGGCTGGCACAAAGTTTATTTTGAATTGGTACAGAGGAGGTACAGTTTAGCAGATAGAATGGCTGAAATTGGCCTGACATGGAAATCAGAGGACTGATTGTCCTCCAGCCAGAGGAAGAAATTACTACAGATAAAAGGTAGGTCGTGCTGCAGTGGGTCTGTCTCGCGGGATACTGGACATCGCTTGAACATTGTGATTGTACCCGTCTGGGTCCTGTTAGCTTGAGCAAAACCTTGTCAGGATTTCATGCATTCATGCACAGCAGTTCTGTGTCTGAACGCCAGAAAAGCAACTGCTACACAGTTACATGCAGCCTGTAGACTCATGGCTATTGTATCTGCAAATTGCTTTGGTTTCCATGAGTGTTCTACAGTTTTAGTAACTGCTGTTGTCTTTAATAATTTTTGGTGTAGTGTGTGTGTGGAAAAAGATTGCCCGGACCTGTTAATGGCTGCAGTGTTTGGGCATGGCACAAACGGCATTTGTTCAACACTGTACAGCAGTACTTTAGTACGATGCTTCCTCTGCAAATATTGATAAGATAGAGAAGACTACTAGTTGTTTTTTTTGTTTGTTTGTTTGTTTTTG
This sequence comes from Monopterus albus, assembly GCF_001952655.1. Lineage (NCBI taxonomy): Eukaryota > Metazoa > Chordata > Actinopteri > Synbranchiformes > Synbranchidae > Monopterus > Monopterus albus. The sequence continues at coordinate 5,610,012 of NW_018127884.1, forward strand.
TTTTCCCCAACCCAGAACTGCCTCTTTTTCTGAAATACACTGTCAGAGCTTCGGGTTTTTATTTATTTTGTGCTACTTCATTGCATTATCTGTGTCATCTCATTACTTCAGTGTCTGAATGTGTTAAACTTTTTAGACTTTAGTGCAGTGCATGATGGATAAATCTGAGTGCCGCTATAAGCTTGTTCTAACTCACATTCTCAATCTTCTTCATTAGGTGCCCTGATGCACGAGCTGTCCAATGATGGAGCTCGGCAACAATTTGAGTTTTACCTTGAGGAAATGGTTCTGCCTCTGATGGTGGCCAGCGCTCAGAATGGCGAGAGAGAATGTCACATTGTAGTTCTTACTGATGATGATGTGGTGGACTGGGATGAAGAATATCCTCCACAGATGGGAGAAGAGTATTCACAAAGTGAGTACACATTAACATGCATGTGGGGATGTATTTTCAGTAGGGGGGGGGGGGCTGCCTGGGATAAAAGTGCCCACACGCGAGTGTTTAGAATAAAATTTGTGTGGAAATAATGTGTAGTGCTTTTCATAAAATGAAAGTACAGTCAAAATTCTTTTTTTGCATGCTACATGTTTGGGTGTTTTCCAAAATGATTAAGTTGAATTCATTTAGGTTTGTGTTGACATAACATCCTGGTTATGATCCACAATCTCATTCACAGCATTTAGCTCATCAGATTAAATCTAACTCTATTATTAACATTTACATAACTCAACATAATAAGATGTCTTCGTGGTTTACATCTAAAGGCTTGAGAGCCTCCCCAGCTCCTCTGAGCCCAGTAGTTCCAACCCTTGGCACAGGCAGTGGCCTGTCGATTCCCAGACACCACTGCTGCTCTCTTTTTGCAGCGATGTCAACATTAGCTGTTGTAACTACTTCGGCTTCAGCATTAGTAGTGTTGTTTTAGTTTATCTTCTTTGAAATATTAACAGTAATACAGATCCAATACACATCCGTGCCTATGGAAAGACATTTTTTCCCTTCTCTTTTCAGTCATTTACAGCACAAAACTGTACAGATTTTTCAAGTATATTGAGAACCGTGATGTGGCCAAATCGGTGTTAAAGGAGAGAGGATTAAAGAAGATAAGACTGGGCATTGAAGGTAAGTTGAACCTTTTAGTGATAAATAGTTTTTAAAGTTCTTGTTGGTGGAGCCAGCTTTTAGCGAAGCGTATATTATTCAGACAAGCCGCTGTTTGAGGTGCTGCCAGCAAAATGTTAGACTAAAAAACAAGACAGAGGTTGCACTAACAGCACTTGCATAATGTATGAACAGAACAGAGTAGTGCTTAGTTTGTGCAGCAAAGCTTTTATTACACAGCTGTCATCCAGAAAACACTGTAGTAAAGGCAAAGTGAAAGCACATGTATAATATATATTAAAATACACACTACTAAGAACAGTATGTACCAAGATGATAAGTGACACCTGAACTGAATAGTTGGAAACTGAATGTTTTGCATGGTGGGATTCTTTTCAGCATGCAAGTGGTGCTGGATATTGTTAGAGACCCAAGTAGATAAAGTGACTGTGTACAAAATAATGGTGATACAAAATGTGCACTTAAACTTTACTCTGCTCAGTCAGTTTAATAAGTAGCTGGTTTTTAGTGTCATCATGCATTGGTAATACAATTTTGGGTTCAGATGCCAGCTGTAGAAGATACAACAGTTTTGTTTTTGTTTTTTTTTTTGATTGTTTGTATTTATCTGTTTTGGTGCTCGCTATTTAGCTAAAGGATTGTCTGAATGATTTCCACACTGCTCGTTGCTAATAAAAAATGAAAAAGTGGTTGATGTGCTTGTAACCTATGTTTGGATTGTTGCTGTTGTATTCTAGGAAACTTGTTAACATAAACCGAGCTAATAGTTTTGTGACCTCTGTGCCTCGGACAGGTTACCCTACATACAAAGAAAAGGTCAAGAAAAGACCAGGTGGTCGTCCAGAGGTAATTTACAACTACGTCCAGAGGCCCTTCATCCGCATGTCCTGGGAAAAGGAAGAGGGAAAAAGCCGCCACGTGGACTTCCAGTGTGTTAAGTCCAAGTCCATCACTAACCTGGCGGCGGCAGCAGCTGACATCCCCCAGGACCAGCTGGTGGTGATGCACCCTGGCCCCCAAGTGGATGAACTGGACATCCTCCCTAATCACCCACCTAGTGGGAATCACTACAGCAATGAGCCTGACTCTGATGCACCTTCACCTGCTGTCTGAGGGCATGCTTGTCCTCTTTCAATGCCTCTGCCCCTCTCCTACTCCTCTAGTTCTACTCCCAGCATGCTGCAGCATGGAGCACCAGGGGCACCATAACCATATTGCCTTGACACCTCCTTTGCGGCCTTAGAGCCTCAAGAACCTGAATGACTGTAGGAAAAGAGATGAGGGATATAAGACTGGTGAAAGCAAGGTTCACTATAAATTTACATTTTGTTTTTTACTTGACCAAAGGAATTTATTTTTTTGTTCAGAAATAATCAGTAAAAACCTTATTATTAACGTTATTATTTACAATGTTATTGTACCTTAATTTGACTTGTTTTGCTGAGCACGTTGGTGTCACTGTTTTTTCACAGGTTTTATTTTATATTATTTGGATTCTTTCAATTGGCTAATTAATAAATGTGCTTTGTGGGGAACGAACGGAAGACTTGCTATATGACTTTCTGGTCATGGAGAAATTCAGTTATCACCTCTTAGTGTCATCCAGTTGATTTCCCATCAGATGTCTTTGAATCATGTATTGGGGTATGTAGTCATTGACTGGATCTGATGATGATGTTATTGCTCCTCTTGCAGCCAAGATATTAAGCAGAGCACAGGCTGTTGTGGTCAGTCTTTTTGTGCAAAGCTTGAAATTGTTGTTTAAAACAAAGTCATCAAATAAAGACTTAAACATTGTATATTTGATCAGTGATTGTAAAGCCTGTTGACCTGTTTTCATAAGAGCTACACGGGATTGACCTCAGTCAGGATACATTTAAGAGCAGCTACACTGCACACATCATAAAATCAGTAAGTATAAAACAAAAAAAATATAAATCTTTTTTTCAGATGCTTTGCACACTGAACAAAAGACCAAATGATACAGCATGAAGGTTAAGGACATGAAGTCAGTGACAGAGGCCATGCTCAGACCTCAGCTGCTGACATTGCTGCTCAGTCCCTCTGTCCCTGCTGAAGCCCCAGGAGAACGGATGTGAGGGAAGCTGTCATGCTGAGGAAGGAGGCGTTCGACTTTCATTCATTCTGTTTTGTTTACTCTGTCTCATGCACAGTTGTAAATAGTTTTGCCCAACTCTCCTTGCCTGGTGCCTGTTCTGGCTTCTCAGGTTCTTCACCCAAAACGTGTCATCTGGAAGGTGGTACTTTGCATAACTATAAATCTTAGGGCTCATAGTAAACACTGTCCATCCCAGATTTAAGTGGTCATCTGGCCATTTGACCAGATGAGACTTGTGCTGTATAGTTCAAACAAGTTTTTGTGGTCAGTTTTGGCTGTTCTTGAAAAGCAATACAATGTTAAGATGCAATACAATAAGATGTTTTGTCCAAAGGTACAGAAAGTCAGTTTATCAGACTAATTCAACACTTCACTCTCATTAACACCTAAATAATTTAGTGCCTCATACACACACCTCTTATCATTAGGGTATAGCAAGTACAAACCACATGCAGAAATGGCCATCACTGGAAACATTTACATTTTAATGTAATGCCTTGCTCATTGGCTTTCTACTCCTCTGGAGATATCCTCTGTTATAACATTTATGATGCATGGTATAGCAGTCATGCAGGGAACATAACACCGGCTTCTACCAGATCTTGACTATCTCCAGATTGTCCTGAAGACAGAGGCCCAGAGACCACATTAAACTTCTTCTGCAGCCTCCAGTGCTTCAGAAACATCCTTCTTGGTCTGCCTTGACGTCACACCTTTCTGTGTTATTGAGTATAATTACACTTGGTTGTCTCTGTCCTTCTCCCTGTCCGTATTTTCCATCTGTCCCATCACCAGGTTTTTCACAGCAGCAGAGACCATGGATGATGAAACAGTCTCTTCAAACACCTTCCGGTCGTCTGAAATCACTCTGGGGTTGCCCATCCTTTTACAGGTGTGAGTAAACAGACATTTGGTTTAATTGTTATATAGTAAGCAAACCAACAAATTCTAATTCACTGTTATTTACTACTGAAAGTGTACTGAAACTGTCACTGTTTCTAAATATCTTGCTCAAAACTTAGTGACAATTATTTCACAGTCTTAAAAATTTACATTCTTGATTTATTACCCTCTATTACTATAAAAATATTTTAATCAAGAGATGACTATACCTCTTGATCTCCAGTAATTCCTCTTCAATCATCCGCCTAATCTTCGCAGCCCCTGCCCTTGTGCCACCAGAGATTCCAGGCACTGTCTGTAGGTCCGACTTCCCTTCGCCTGCAACGAGATGAGTCTGTAAGAAACTTGTGTGATGATTTGTTTGGTGATTAAACACAGATAGGAAAGGGCTGTCTCCCACTCGCCTGGTAGTAGTGTACTGTGAGCCACTGTGTGTGGGAAGCACTGGGCTGATGATAACTCAAGTCTGCCACCTAAAGGACTAATTTGTCACAGAGAAATTGTGGAACAAAGAGGAAAGATGAATGACTGTGTTTGGACAATTTGCTGTGAAACTTGCTGCATAGATTTATCATCCCCAGAGGATGAATTGTTTGATCACTATTAACTGGTCAAAATTTCTTTTTGTTTATGATGAAACACCTGCAAAACAAGCAGCATTCCCCTCAGCCACAGCTGGACTCCGTTTATTAGCAAATGTTAGTATGTTAACACACTGGTAAACAGGCTAAACATATCTGCTATACATCAACATGCTGCCATTGTCACTGTAAGCATGTTAGCATGCCGATGATAGCCTGGATAGCAATTTTGAGTATATAAAACTAAAAACTGCAAATATAAAAGGATGTCATACAACAAAGGCCTGTTTTACTCATGTGGCTACAGTGTTGGTAGAGACAATGTATTCTGAACCAGCAACGTGATGAATGATGTGTCTTTTATTTTTAATGTGTAGCAGTTTGTATTGATCTTCTCTCTCCTCTGCAGCACTTACAGCAGACAGTGGCAGAAGGGATACAAGGACAGGGAATGAATGAAGTGTCCACAGGTAAGATGAACTGCAACATTTTGCACTCATTGCTTCATTCTGCACTGTAATTCCACCAGGGCAGATTAGACTGTCACCAAACATGGACTGCAGTCTTGCTTTTAAACTAAAACAAAGAGGACACACCATACTGAGTTGAGAGGAACTGCAGATTTGGTTGAAAATTCCACATGGGTTCATCACTGTGAGCAACTACTATATATACATAAACAAAAGCTCCTCCGCCTCCTGGCCCCACCTGCTGACTCACTTTAACCACCTTTTTCATGGAAGAGAGCTATCCTACCCTGCAGCCACATCCACATCTTGGCCCACCAAAAGCTTTAAACGTAACCATGAAAATACTCTGGCCATGAAAAATACAAAAGCACTTAATTATGTGGCTGCCTTTAGTGCAAAACAAGTTTCAAGTGCTATTCAGTTTGCACGTCAGAACTTGAGGGCATGCAGGCATGGATTTGGAAAAGCAGCATCATATTTGGGAGCAAGGAAGGATCCCTGCTGCTCGCTCAAATCACCTGTTACGCTCACGATTCTGTCCCCCCTCGCTCTCAAATCGTTTTCTGCTCTTACAAATCTGTGCCTGCATGCTCTCAAATGCTGAGCTGCAAACTAAGTAGCACTCAAAACGGGGATTGCGTGTCCTCAACATTTAGGCGGGGATGTACTTGCATAAAAATGGCTCAGGGTATGAGGAAGAGGGGCCTTGTTAGGGTGTTGGTTTTATAAAAACCTGGGGATGCTATTTGTCCTTGCAGTTGACAGTGCTGTTTCACAAGGCTTTTCATGGTGCAACTCTGTGCATGGACAGATTTATTGTTAAAATATTAAAACTTGCCCTTTAAGTCATGCATTTTCCACTTTGATTAAAAGTAAAATCTACAACTACCCTCAGTATCAAGTGTTTTAGTTTCTCATCTGATAAAAATGCAAGTCTGTGTTCAATTTCTGTCTAACAGCTGGCAGCACAACCTGATTTTTAGAGACAGAATGTAAATCAACACTTTAAATATGCATTCCCTGATTTTTTTTTTTATATAAAAATCACCATTCTCTCACCTTGTAATGTGCTGAACTGTGATACACAACACTGACAGCTTGCCCAGTTTGCGTGATTTACTGTAGTTTTGCACATGGGCTCTAATGATGCCAGCTCATCTATGAAGCTGTTCATTTTATGCCTGTCTTTTCTCCACCTGACCCTGAATCTTTTCCATTTCCATTCTTGCTTCCATACGAGCTACACGGGAAAAGAAAAGAAGCTGTGGTTACCTCACCTTCTTATTGCAGCCTTGTTGTTTCACCACAATACCTGTTAGATGGATATGTAATGTTAGACCTGCACCTTCCAGACATTCAGTTCAGCAGAAAAACGTTTAAGTCTTTTAATCCACATTTCACCCAAAATAAAAACAAAAGCAACATACCAAATCAACCAGTATCCAGGTGTAATGTACAGTAGGACTGTGACCTGTAGATCAGCTCACTAGTGGAGCTTCCTTTCCTTTTGCAAGAGAAGTTTTTACTGGTTGTGCCAGTGGAGCTGCTGATTAGGCTGGTTGATTGTGAGGACATAAACCTGCTCAGTGTAGCTGAAATGCCCATACTTTTTGTGAAGATGACTTTATAGAAGTGCTGAAGGAGTTATGAAACATTATCAGAGCTTTCACTGTGAAAACAAGTGAATGATACTCAGATATTAAACTTAAAGATGCATGCTTAACAACAGCTTTATCTTTTACTTACACCATATGAGATCCAGATGTTTTGATAGAGGCAGAGGCTCTTCATGCACCTCGTTGACCTGCTTAATTGACCCTTTAAACTAAGTAATCTTAACATCTGAGATTAAATAACCAGCTCAAAAACATGACATAAGAGGATGTGTATGCTTTTAACTGAAGATCAAAATCAGCCTTGCATAAACCAATGACACATTCGACAATAAACAGGATCTGATGTAACTGTTCTGTGAAAGGATCCCTGTTGGAGGTCATTATGTAAAATGCTGCTGTTTTATTAGTCAAGTAACAAGTTCCCTAAGCTTCAAATCTGTAGTTAGTTGTCATATTGTGCCGCTAAATTATTTGCTTCCTTGAATTAATGAAAGAACTTGTGGCAAGCTGTTAAAAATATTTTTAAAAATTCATTTCTAGAGTTGCTATAAAGGAATCAGAAAATAGAGAGATGGAGCAAAATTAGCTTGAAAATAAAAGTTGAGCAGAGTGAACAGATGGCAGGAGTAATTGCACACCTGTTTTCACATTATCACCGTCAGTAATGTGAGCTTTGTAAAGGCTCCTGGGATTTAAGCACAATCTGGTCCTTCCAGTTTCCACCACAACATCCCCATATTACTAAACATAATAATTCATGTCTTTTTAGTCCCATTATAACACTGTCCTTAGGCCCTTTGTCAACCTTTACTCTTATGTAACAGCACCTCTGGTTTCATAAGATCAAACTTGAAACTGTCTTTGGAAGACATTCAGAATTTTATCAGCACGGTTTATGGTATTGCATTGCCTTCAGAACCGAACTTACAGCAATGAGTAAAACCCTTTCTATCAACCATTTTACTACAAAAGAAGAGAGAACCCAACAACTTACAACACAGAGCATGAGCAACTGAAGAACCATTAATGTACATTATGCTACATTAAGGTGGAAAACGCTGCAAATAAATTAAAAGCCAGCTGAGAATCATTATTGATTAATCTGATGATTTTTTTGTTGTTGTGTTTGTCTCTTCTAATTTCCTACAGCCCGGTGTGAGCATCTGGTTTTGTTTGACCAACCGTTCAAATCATGTGTAACAAAGAAAAGTATTAAATCCTCACATTAGAGAAGCTAGCAGATTTTTGACATCTTTGTTGATTATTCATTTATATCTATATTAAAATAGTACCCTGTTAATCAACTAATTTTTGAAGCTTCATCTAAGCCGTAGGACTTCTTTGCTTTTACAACCTTGTAATTCTCTGCTCTGAGTAACAGAAGCTAGTATAACAGAAATAAGGCGGGATCAGAGGCTTCTGCATCCAATGCAATTCCTAGCCACCATGGAAAAAACAGAAGCTGGACGCAGATTTCTGGGAGAGTTATAAATAATATAGACAATACTTTTATATATTGTGATTAGGGTTCAAGAGGCGAGGAGGCTCAGGGTTTTTGAGTTTAGTTTAACACCCTTTTCCACATATATCAGAAGGGTGTGACAGGAGAACAGTAAGGCCCCTAAATGGAAAGAGGTTAATGTTGTTGATATACTTCGTTCACACACTGCTAAGGCACTTGTCTACTCTGCCTTTTGATAAGAGACACAAGGCATGGTTTATTAAAATTGCATTGACTGATGAAAAATAAATGACTAAAAAGAAGTTCTGGACTCTCAAAAGAAAATATCCTGTCTTTATTAATAACCAGAGCAGATGATGCTGCTAGACCTCGGCAAGAGACTTTTGAGGTATTACCTCTTCTCACCACATGGTGGCAGCAGAGCGCATCAATCAGATGAACAATCTCTACTTGGGTTTAGTTCAGTTTTATTTGTACATATTTGTATAGTGCCAAATCACAATAAAAAAACAGGGCACTTTCACTGCAGTGCAAGGTATTTGGACAAAGATGATTTATTCTGGTTTCAGTGCCTAATGTCAGAGACACAGGCATCCATTTTGGTATCTAATCACAACAATTGTCAACAATCATGTCACACAAAGTGGTTTACACACCCAACAGTATTTCAGGATATGGAACAGAGATTTAGTTACACAAATTTGTGGTGCAAATAATTAAAAGAGAACAAATGTGGAAACAAAAGTAAAAGACTAGTTTTGTTGAGGAAGACTTAGCTGTAAGAACGTCTTCACTGTGAGGGAGGATATAAAGGTCCTTAGTATGTTGTGTTATGTCTTCTGATATTTCATGGCACCATAACAACTAGTATGGCTGAATAGAGATAAGACTAGCAGCCAACAGGCTGTCCTGTTGCCACTGAGTATATTTAACCATATCAGTGGTGTTTAGTCAACAGGATGGCCTTCATTTGGGGATTTGTTGGGTTTTCCCTATGTAATAATAATGATAACAGTAAGACCTTACTTTGTACAGTGTCCTGAGAAGACTTTTGTTGTGATTTGGTGCTATACAAATAAAATTTGATTTGATTTGATTTGATTTGCCCTTAGGATAGGTTTGTTTTGGTGTAACAGCCCTTAATTAAAGGCCTAGGCTGGGGTCCTCTCATGATGCTCTGAGACCCTCCTCTCTCTATTTTATTTTTATGGGCCACCATTACATGTCACTAACTTTGTGTCTCCTCTCTCCTGTAGTGCATCCTCTCTCTCCCCCGTACCTTTCTGCAGGAAGCCCTGACTACAGAGCTCAACATTTCTGATGAGCAGTCACCAGCCACATTAATCTGCCCAGTGTTTGTTTATTATGTCCTGATGCTTTTCTTCTTTTCTCTCTCCTCTATCCACTCACCCCAACCGACTGAGGCAGAAGGTTTCTTCCATTAAAGGGAGTCGTTCCTCTCCACTGTCACCAAGTGCTTGCTCAAGTGGGATTTGATGGGTTTTCCCTATAATACTGTAAGGTTCCAACCTCACTATGGCTTTTGGCTGTTTCCATCCCTTTAACAGCTGGGTGAAGACGGGCTCTTGTCTTCTAATTCAATATAACCTAGCCAGAGAGATGTGAACGTGCAACATTATACCTTATTTAACTCCAACTGAATCCAACCATCTGCTCTTTTTGTAGGCTGGCGTGTCTGTACACCACACATCGAAGTGTGAAATCAAATTGTAAAGTGTGTGGCCTGTTTTAATGCAGCATTCCCTGAATCCTAAAATATTCCCTGTACAGTGCCTTGCGAAAGTATTCGGCCCCCTTGAACTTTGCGACCTTTTGCCACATTTCAGGCTTCAAACATAAAGATATAAAACTGTAATTTTTTGTGAAGAATCAACAACAAGTGGGACACAACCATGAAGTGGAACGAAATTTATTGGATATTTCAAACGTTTTTAACAAATAAAAAACTGAAAAACTGGGCGTGCAAAATTATTCAGCCCCCTTAAGTTAATACTTTGTAGCGCCACCTTTTGCTGCGATTACAGCTGTAAGTCGCTTGGGGTATGTCTCTATCAGTTTTGCACATCAAGAGACTGAAATTTTTGCCCATTCCGCCTTGCAAAACAGCTCGAGCTCAGTGAGATTGGATGGAGAGCGTTTGTGAACAGCAGTTTTCAGTTCTTCCCACAGATTCTCGATTGGATTCAGGTCTGGACTTTGACTTGGCCATTCTAACACCTGGATATGTTTATTTGTGAACCATTCCAATGTAGATTTTGCTTTATGTTTTGGATCAGTGTCTTGTTGGAAGACAAATCTCCGTCCCAGTCTCAGGTCTTTTGCAGACTCCATCAGGTTTCCTTCCAGAATGGTCCTGTATCTGGCTCCATCCATCTTCCCATCAATTTTAACCATCTTCCCTGTCCCTGCTGAAGAAAAGCAGGCCCAAACCACGATGCTGCCACCACCATGTTTGACAGTGGGGATGGTGTGTTCAGGGTGATGAGCTGTGTTGCTTTTACGCCAAACATAACGTTTTGCATTGTTGCCAAAAAGTTCGATTTTGGTTTCATCTGACCAGAGCACCTTCTTCCACATGTTTGGTGTGTCTCCCAGGTGGCTTGTGGCAAACTTTAAACGACACTTTTTATGGATATCTTTAAGAAATGGCTTTCTTCTTGCCACTCTTCCATAAAGGCCAGATTTGTGCAGTATACGACTGATTGTTGTCCTATGGACAGAGTCTCCCACCTCAGCTGTAGATCTCTGCAGTTCATCCAGAGTGATCATGGGCCTCTTGGCTGCATCTCTGATCAGTCTTCTCCTTGTATGAGCTGAAAGTTTAGAGGGACGGCCAGGTCTTGGTAGATTTGCAGTGGTCTGATACTCCTTCCATTTCAATATTATCGCTTGCACAGTGCTCCTTGGGATGTTTAAAGCTTGGGAAATCTTTTTGTATCCAAATCCGGCTTTAAACTTCTCCACAACAGTATCTCGGACCTGCCTGGTGTGTTCCTTGTTCTTCATGATGCTCTCTGCGCTTTAAACGGACCTCTGAGACTATCACAGTGCAGGTGCATTTATACGGAGACTTGATTACACACAGGTGGATTCTATTTATCATCATTAGTCATTTAGGTCAACATTGGATCATTCAGAGATCCTCACTGAACTTCTGGAGAGAGTTTGCTGCACTGAAAGTAAAGGGGCTGAATAATTTTGCACGCCCAATTATTCAGTTTTTTATTTGTTAAAAAAGTTTGAAATATCCAATAAATTTCATTCCACTTCATGATTGTGTCCCACTTGTTGTTGATTCTTCACAAAAAATTACAGTTTTATATCTTTATGTTTGAAGCCTGAAATGGGGCAAAAGGTCGCAAAGTTCAAGGGGGCCGAATACTTTCGCAAGGCACTGTAATTAAATCAAATGAAACTTCCATTTTTTATTTTATTTATGGTGTTCTTAACTATATAGTATATTACAAATTATTTGCACAACTTGTTTCCTATCATTTCACAGTTTATAGTTCAAGATTAAGGATAATATAATAACACACTCCTGTTATATCAATTTAGATTTGCTTTCAGATCAAACCTCCATAAGTGTAAAAAATATATAGTTTACTACTATATTAGACAGAGAAAAGCAGCAAATCCTCAGATCTGAGAAGCTGAAACCAGCAAATGTTTGGAATTTTTGTAAGAATAATAACTGAAATAATTAATCATATCAAAATAGTAGTGGATTCTCTTCAGAGCAGCTAATAAATGAATCCACTAATCACTGCAGCATAATGTTATTTAGTTGTCACTACCATTTTCTTCCTAGTTGTCAATGAGTCTCAAATGGAGGGGGGCCGAGCTCCAAATGCAGCTATAGCTATTTGCTGCGCCCACTCTGTGAATGGGCGCGCCCATAGCCACTGGGCACAAAATTTTGAATGTTGGTTTGTGCATTGTAACATGTAAAAATTACAGACCTGTTCCTTTACTTAGCTTTTGTGACAAGTGAGCATCGAGCCGGGTCTTTAAGGTAGGCTACACTGTTCTTTTATTCTGTGTTTTCATCATGTATTAAAATAGTATTGTGGCGACCCTGACCGGCCGCTGATGTTCATGTGTTCTGTTGTGTGCGAGTGGGTTTGACAATGTTATTGATGGCTGTTCATGTATTGGTTACCGC
>NW_018127884.1:5624668-5625364 GCF_001952655.1 Monopterus albus
TCCGGAAAAAGGATGGTGGGTGGCGGCCCTGTGTGGATTATAGGCGCCTTAATGCGGTCATCCGCAAGCACTCCTACCACCTGCCCCGCATCGACGACGCGCTGGACTATGTGGCTGGCTCCAGCTGGTTTAGCTCACTGGATCTGCGCAGCAGGTACTGGCAGGGAGAACCGGGACCCGAGGCCCGCCCCCAAAGGGACTGTGGCAGTTCCGGGTGATGCCATTTGGACTCTGTAATGCTCCAGCCACCTTTGAGAGATTGATGGAGTGGGTCCTCAAGGACATTCCCAGAAAGTGAGAGACTGGCCCACTCCGCAGAACATAGTGGAGCTGCGCAGCTTTCTAGGACTGGCATCCTACTATCGGCGGTTCGTGAGAGGGTTTGCCACAGTGGCGGTGCCCCTCCATCAGCTGACAAAGGCCTGGGGTTTCAGTGGAGCGAAGACTGTGCTGCTGCTTTTTGTCAACTAAAGGCAGCGCTGGTGGAGGCACCGGTCCTCGCCTATCCCGACCCACAGCAGCCTTTCATCGTGGACACCGATGCCACCACCGATGTTGGTGTGGGTCTGTGCTCTCCCAGGAGGGGGAGGACAGGGAGCGAGTGGTGGCCTTTTTCAGCGGCAGCCTCAGCCGCGCAGAGAGGAACTACTGTGTCACCCGACGGGGGCTGTTAGCTGTCGTCCTGGCGGGGCGGGC
>NW_018127884.1:5636610-5642447 GCF_001952655.1 Monopterus albus
TGCTGGTATTGGCTGGCCTGGTTCAAAGCCTCTGTCTCATTAGCTGGTGGGACTGGGGCATTGAGGTTGAACACTGTCTGCATTGATTGGAATGGTGCTGCATTGACATTGATGCCACTGCTGTGAGGAGATTTGGAAACAGGCTGGAAAACCTGTGTCTGAGAGGCCGGGGACAGAGCTGTAGAGGGGGGGAGGCTGCTCTGACGTCAACGACATTGAGGTCTGGATGGGGTCGATTGATTCTGTTGGAGGTTGAGGATCTGGTGTGTGCGAGGTCTGATACAGCGGGGGCGGTGTTGGGGAGATGATAGGGATTTGTGTAGGCTCAGGTTGGACAGGAACAGTGTTGGGCTGTGACAGTCGGGACTCAGGGTGAACTGGAGGACACACCATCTGTGGTAGGTCCATGCTCTGAGCAGGTTTCATGGGCTGTGCTGATACAATGGCTGGGTCAATGGGCTGTCCATCAAACTCCAGCATGGAGTCCTGCAAACAGATTAAAAGATTAGTATCATAGTAAAATATCTGGAGTACAAAGAGCCACTCCTAGCACTAACTCCTCACCTGCATGAAGTTGTATGTTCCCTGCATTTGTGCCATTAAGTCCTGCACAACCTGCTTCCTGACCAAGGGGTCGGTAGGTGGCACAGGAGATAAGTTCATGGGGTGGGTCTCCAAGGCAACAGGGGGTGCTACAGGCTGCATGGGCTGCTGCATGACACCGACTGCCTGAGAGTGGAGACAGAAAGAACAGATGAATGAGTCAAATACTTATGTTCAGCAGTGCAAGACAAATAAATTCTTTAAAAATCATACAATGTGATTTCCTGAATTTTTTTTTTTAATTCTGTCTCTCAGAGAGTGGGAATGCACCTACAATGTGAATTTCAGACCCCTCCATGATTTCTAAGTGGGAGAACTTGCAAAATCGCAGGGTGTTCAAATACTTCTGTTCCTCACTGTATATAAAAAAAGGTCGGGCTGTAGTTTTTTAATGAAACATATGAACATGTTTAGCAGGGTGTTTTAATTGTCTTACCAAAGAGGTCTATGGCACAGACTATTAAACTAATTCAGGACAGAAAGACTAACATATATAAACATTGAGTAGAGGCAAAAATGTCTTGTTTTTACTCTCTATATTGGGATTGTTGAAAATACTGTTTATGTAGGAAATTACAGGCCTATTTGTTAAACCTCATAAAAGTAACTACAAATTAGTAATTATTAAATACTCACCATTTTCTGTGGTGGAGTTATTGTTCTTAGGTATGACTGATATTATCATATAGCCTGTGGCCACACCTTTCTGTGGCCTGTGTGACTTGGCATCGGAATGTGCTTAGATTCAGAGTTTGTTCATTCAGGGTGAATATACAACAACTTCCCCATTGCTTCCTCTGAGTATATTTTTCTTCCAGAATACTTTCAAGAAATTATTAAATTGTTATCACAATTAACCCTTTGGATCCAAACAAAATCTGTTATTGTGGTTGGATATAGTAGATAATATACTGTAGATGCATGCCTGAAAAATGTAAAAAAAACAAAACAAAACAAAACAAAACAAAAAAAACCATTTTATGAATGCAACTTGAAAGAAAACGAGTTCATCGAATATATTTCGCCTCATTTAATTTTATTCTTTCAACATCTCTAGAGTCTGGTTTCCTTGAAGTGTTTGGGTTCCCACAGATACCCAGATGTCTGACTTCCACAGCCACATTCAGGAGAGGCCTCACCTTTCATCGTATTGTGGAGGTTTGCACTTGAGTGTGGAGAGTGCTCTCCTGCCTGCACATATTGATCTGTCAGAAATTCCTTATTCCTTCAATAGAGTCTTTCTGAATGAGAACCAGACTTCTAACTGTTCTTTAGCTTTTGTTTTTGGAGCAACAATCTTGGCACAAAGCATTGTTTTAAGTTTGTGATTTAAAAAAAAAAAAAAATTTAAGTTTTTTTTATTTTATGAAAGCTATCCTGTAAGGACATGGGCATTTGTCCTTTTGCCATATTCAAACAAAGGATAAGGAATGGCCCCAGGAAAAGAGGGAAACTGAGAGACCGGCTGTTGTTCTGTATTCACACTTCTGTTTAGGCTGAGATTTTACAAAGGGCTCCTTTCAAAGTCTAGACATGACGTCTCTGGAACGTCCTTGATCAGCAGCATCTCTAGAGGCATTTACTGAATGATCTAAAAGGGAAAAATCTAACTTCTGCATATTAAGTGTTGTTCTGTAGCTTGTATGGCTCCAGGGATAGAGTAGAAAAGTCTGTGTGGTCCAATTTGCTTCTCTCTTTTTGAATAGTGCAGTGCAAAAATCACCTTGTGTTGGTGTTGGAGTAAGGAGAGAGTGGGCTTTGACAGTAAATTGCACTTTGAAGTCTAATCCACAGTGAGGCTCCATCTAGCTCTCCATATCCACCTCTGTTTTAAGTCACTGTATATGATTTTTCTGGACTATAGAGGCCACTGACGAGCCATTTAAAAATTATTTAGATTTTTCAGGTTTACATAAGTGCTTTACTTGCAGTTTGTAGTTGCCTTAAAACAATTCCCAAACATAAGTTAGCGATTGGTCAGACCAAAAAACTGGCAAACAGTCAGATCCAGGAATTCCAGTTTGAGTAATAGATGAATTAGTATGAAGGCTTATCAGACACCAAAACCCTGTGCAGTGATTTATAATACTACGAAGCAGAATTTTACAGCTCTGGTCTGTTATGACAGTAATTTTATCACCAGGTAAATAGGACAAAGTAATCTACCAGGAATGTGTGAATGCATGAATTTGACCGCCCAGTGCAGAGCCTTAGCAAAAGTTGAGCCAGGTTTTGGATGACCTGCGTTGTTTGTTTGAGATGTCTGTGCTCTTGCTGCAGTCCCATTCAGATGAATGAGATGATGCTTTTTTTAGATACTGTTGTCTCCTTGAGTGAATCTTCATGGAAAAAGATAAGAATTAAAGGTGCATTAATTAAAATTTTACACAAAGTTTGATAAACTAATTGGAAATGGTGACAGGACGTTGTCCTTCTGCTAATTAATGTGTAACCTGAGGAAGATTCTCAAAACTGCTGCTATAATGTTTCAATATTTGCTCTATTTAGCAAGTGTGTGTGTGTATTTCAGAAGCAGAAAATGTATGACCCACAATGCACTGTAATAGCATCCATTTCCATTGTATTGGGGGAGTTTCAGCAATTGTTTAGTTTTCTTTTTTTTCTTTTTTTTTTTTTTACCTAGAGCAAAATCCATTCATTTTTATGGGGAGGAAGATAATTCAGATAATTTCAGAAACACCCAGACATGTTGATGAGGTTTTTTTTGCGGGGGGGGGTAACCAATACACCAACCACACCCATGAAATCCTCTGTTACACACAACAGGAGAATTGCTGTATTGTAGAATCAGTGTGTTGTTGGAGGTAACTGAGCCATGCCTTGTAAAATGCAACGTATGGGGGTGGCACCTTTTGGTATACACCACCTAAAGCTGTTGAAAACTTGAAAGATGTAATGTGGTGTTTTATTGTACTAAACCCTGAAACACAGCGCCACCAAGTCAAGCAAGGAGCCACCGAAAGAGTTTAGCCAGTGTAACAATAGTAAACTGGCTTCTCTACCTCTCCACATTCCTTTTCTTAGGGCTGCTTTATACGAGTTGTGCTACAGTAGCTGCATGGCTCAAGCAATGGCCGTACTAAATGGATTGCCAAGATATTTTGTACAGACCTCCATGGTCCCTTCATGAATAATCTTGATGACTTTGTTAATGCCTTGACTTTTCCTTTAGCACTACCAGCAGTTTAGCATCTTTAGGCCTGTGACGCACCAAACTGTGTCACAGGTCAGACAACACATTTTACAAACTATTTCTGAGAGACCACATTTTTCCAGGGTGTTGGCACTAGTTGGACCCTGTTGGTTACTTTTCAGCCTATTCAGCATATTGAATCGATTGTGCAGGTCATCTGATTTGTTTTTTTTTTTTCTTCCCCGGTTTGCTAGTCAATGTTTGTTGAGAAGGAATATTTATCATGCTCTTCCAGCTGTGGCTTTTCTCGCTGCTGGTCAGCTAAAAGTGATCACAAGCAGCAGGTGTTAATTTACATAACATACAGACGTCAGAAGCAGGCAAGACATTGAGACAAAATAATGGAGTCAGACGAGTTCTTTGTTGCTGAGATACAAGGTCAACAGCTACAGACTGCTCAAATGAAACCAAGTGTTGGTGGCAGAGCGGTTACAACATATTAGATAAGAAACCTCTCACCCCCAGAAATATGGCCTCCATCTAGAAGCAAAGCAAAATATTTGTGTTCTTATTAATCTTTGTTTGAAAGAGTAGCTTGAAGATTGTCCTTCGCTCTCCCTCACTAACTCTATCACTCCACTTGTGATTCGTGGTTGGATAGCTTCAGCCCCCCCACGTCATACTGCAATTGGCTGGCTGTGCAGAGGTGAGAAGCCAAGAATGAAGGCAGATCCTTTTTCCATTTGTTATTCAAGTATTTGTGGCACATTTATTGTGCACAACTGAATGCAACATTATGAATGTCTGCCATGAGATACTGTCTAAGAAAATGTGCCGTTATCCCTGTTTTTAAATCATATCACCACTCCCCTTTTTTACATTGGCCAGCTTTTCACTTCTGATTTCCAGTGTGGTCAGACAACACATTTTACAAACTATTTCTGAGAGACCAAAAACTGACCCTTAGCCTCTCCTGAAGAAGGTTATTGGAGGGTAATGAGCCTGTCTATGTCAGATCTGGGCTGTCGTCTCCTACAGGAGGTGACAGGCCTTGAGCGGCTTGAACGTGAGGCTGTACAGTAACCGCAAACAAGGTCCCGAGGTCAAAGCGTGGCCTGATAGGATTAACACACCTGCCACCAGTACAAAGAGGTCTAATGAGCACCCACTGGCAGCTCCAGTCTTTTGGCAACAGGCCAGGTGCTTTCAAAGTGGCTCTCGCATCCAGGCTGGTATTGAAGTCCCAGCTCTTGAGTCATTACCTTCATTAGTGACTTCATGGCAGATCACTCTCTGAGGCTCAACAATGGCTGCCAGGAGTACATGGTGACACATTCCAGAGATTAGAGTAACATACAATTTTTTCTCCCCCCTTGACATGCAAGGAATTTGCTTTGACAGCAAGAAAACACGTATATTTCGGTGTAATTAATTTGATGTGATTTTTCTGTTGGAAGGCCCCTGGTCCGCTGCTGCTCAGGTACCACCACAGGAAACTCTCTGAAGAGCCAGGTCAGGGAGTCCTGCTAACATAAACGTGCTTCCTATATTGGCTCCTGCCACCCTGCTGTTCACCTTCATGACCCTCTGGCAGAAAGAGTCGGATGACAGTGACGCTTCAGTAACTTTAACCTGTGATAATAAGATCTGTGACCCCAGAACAAAGACTGACATTTTCTGATGTTTCTTAGCCTGCACAGGAATGTGCGTTGCACATCTTTATGTACATGCCAGAAAGTTGTAAGGAAAGACATTTTTTATACTTGTGTGATAATGAAAACAGAGGCTACCGGGCTGCACAATGCATTGCATTCTACAGAGGAAAAGAAGAACTTTTGACTGGCATTCCTCAAACCTTTTTGTCTCATAAATGAGGCCAGCTCAGTGAAAAGCTTTAGAGGAGGGCACTTCAGATTCCTGAATTTCTCCTCAAGTGGCTCCAGAGGTCAGGGGACACTCTGGGAACCACATAATCAAAACCTGATATTTCTGCAATCCTGTTCAGTATTGTGGGAAACACTACACCCCTGAAACAAAGACAAGGAATGGGCTCTTGTTTTATTCTGAGAATAATGTAATA
>NW_018127884.1:5642485-5652231 GCF_001952655.1 Monopterus albus
CTATCAGGTCAGGAGCCACTGAGTCGAGCACACGAGTGTGTGTCAAGAGGCGGGAAGGCTGCCATTTACAGAGCATGTAATACAGTACTTCCCCTTGTCTGACAATGATGCTGCCCTAAATTCAAACAACAAAGACACTTAAGGTGGCTTTTGGGGCAAACAAGCCCACAGTACTATGTGGTACAACTGCAAGAAATCTGTCATTTGTGTTTATTTCATTTGTGAAATAATGTCTTCGTCTTTTTGTAAAGACCAAGAGTTCTGCTGCAAAGCAGGACATAACAACTTGGTGCACACAGGCAGATCACACAGCAGCTGTAGGTGTATTAGTTTAAGTGAGCAGCATGGAGCACTGTCACAAGCTGCTCTCTGTTCTCAGCAAAGGTTTTCCATCTGGGCTGTTTGTCATGAACATTTAAGTCTTGTGGACACACAATCCATCCATAGTTTAAGACTGTAATATGTAAGAAGGATGCAAACTATTAGTGCAGCTGATGTCTCGCTGCCTCTCAAGTGATTTTTTTTTTTTTGCCATTCAATCCATGTATTACGCAGGTGTATGACTCTGGGGACACGGGTAGTAATGTATACTTTTGTGTATTCAGTTATAGGGCGGGTTTATCAGGTGACAAAACAAGACTGTTTCTAATGCTGTTTAGTTTCTAATGCTGTGTTTTCTTAACTCATGATGGTCGGGCTGCAGAGGACCATGTACTGTACTGTTTATAAACAGAAACTAAGTGTCGATGCAAAAGACCTTGGATGATGTTTCACAGATACAAGTTAAGCTCTGAGCTTTGTCATCTGTTGGCAGTGGTGTTTGTGTTGTAGGCGGTGATTTAGCAGCATAAAAGAAGAGTTTGTCATATCATTGTACAAAGTTGAAATTACTCTGAACTATTCTGACCACACATGGCTGTTACTACGTGTAATTTACACTTGTTTTGAAGTTTCTATAAAATTTGAGCAAATATCTAAAAACCTTAAGTATGTGTAAGATAATGAGTATTTAAAAAAAACAACTTTCTGACGGAGTGCACTGGACTGCGCAGTAGCAATAATTACAAAAGCGTGGCCTAGATTTGGTGAAGTCTTTAATGATGCATTGTTCTGGTGTCTTCTCTCCCAGTACCTGAGGCTATGATTGTACAGAGGCGTTTGTGTTAAGACCACCACATTAGGTACAAAGCATGTAAGATGTTCATGTCTGTGCATGAAATGCCACTTATATTTAGTGAGAGAGGTCCTTTCTGCTTAGTGAGTCATCCAGGATGCAGAGACCTTCTGTTTTGACTTCAGACATTATTATGACTTCACAGTAGAGAGATTTTCTTTCACTGTCTTTGGTTTCTTGGTGTCTGGGTCACAGTGAAAACAGAGATGTCTGCAGAATAATCCCAAAGACCTTTGACTGTCACCCTGCTGTCGGTCTCTGAGCTGTGTGCTGTATTAGCATGGCAGAAGTGTGGAAATGATCTATGTTAATTTCTGCTTAGATTTTGAGCATATTTCATATGTTCTAGTGGCATCTCTTAACATGAACCCTGCAGCCACACATCTCTTTTCATATCATGCAATTTGTTTTGGTCATTTCAAAGAGAAGAGGGACACGAATGAACTCAAGGTTCACAGCCAATATTTATTTTCATGAGAATCATTTATTACCCCATCAAAAAGTTAAAAATATCATGGAATATATGGACATTATTATGGACCCCATGCAAAGAATAAAAGAAATGGTGTAAGAGAAATTCACTACCACTTGTGTGAAAATATTAGTGAATTTTCATGTACTTCAGAGTAACTAGGATCCCTGAGACTGTAGAAGTCCATTTTTTTCTAAGTGGGGAACGAACAGTCAGATAAGCGACCGTACTGGTAAAATCCTAAACCAGTGACTCCCACACAGGATGATTGTCTGAGTCCTGACTGTGCATAGAGCTTAAGCCAGTGTCTGAGTCGTCGTCGTTCACACTGTGAGCTTTTGACAGACCTCTGGCCTGCTCCACCCACTCGCATTTCCCCTCCAAACTGCTCAACATCCTTGTTTTATTATCCGTGCCCTGACAACATGTCTCCCCAAGGGCTGTCCCCTCCTCCATGTCCATAGTGTTCAATTTCTCCAGCAAATCTCTCATCTCCTTCTCCCTCGCCACGCAAATCTCTTGGCTCAGCTCTAAATCGCTGTTAATAGCTTCTAAATCCGTGTCGAGGCGCAGACCGATGTATAAACTCACATTTAGCTGCGTTTTGAGCCTTTCTTCTTCTATAAGCAGCTCGTTTTCTGATGTTTCTGCCTGGATGCTGGAAGGCTCCGTCTCTCTGCTCTGCAGCTCCTCTTTCCTCCGCTGCATCCAGCGGTGGTTCAGCTCCTCTTGGAGCTGCATTGTGATGATGTCTATAAGAGCTTCCTGCTCCCACAGCTCCTCTTGTAGTCTAATCACCTCCTCACACTGCTGGACATACTCTTCAAACTTGGCAAGAGTTTCTGTTGAACACAGTTGGTCTGCCTCTCGGTTGGAAGCAGCAGTGGCATCCACCAAATACGTGTCCTGAACATAATTAATCCCGTGCCTTTTAATTCTGTCAAAATGCACTTTTGCCTCGTACCTTTCGATCTCTGCGTCCAACTCTGTAATCCTCTCGATCTGCTGGCGGATTGTATGGTCACGAGAAACCACAAGATGAACCAAAGTTTCCATCTTCTCGGCAGAGGACGCGTGTCTGTGCGCCGCCTGCGCCCTCTTCCTATTGATCTTCTCCAACTTTCTGAAAGCTTTCCTCACAATCCGACGCTGTTTTTCTGGTGAGATGTCCGCCTCGGAAGACCGTACTGCGCCTTTGGAAATACAGGGGCTCTGTTTACTGAGCACCACACGCGCCTCTGCGCTCCGTGCTCCGTGGTTCGCCAGAGACGCTTCACTTTTCACCAGCACAAACTTCACGTTTGTCTGCTCTTCTCCCCACGCGACCCAAAGCCGCAAAATCTTTGTTTTCTTCGGCAAAATCCTCTCGAAGCCTCTCCATTTCTCCACGATGCAATAAGACTGTGCCGTGGAAAAGCTGTGCTTAGAGTTTTGGTCTTCCAGAAGCACTTTGACAACATCAGCACAGGTTGTGCGTTTTGACAAACCAAGGACGAGTTTTTCTTCTCGGTAGACCCACACCGATATCTTGAGCTCCTCCGACTCCATTGTGGATTTCTGTTTAAAACTGTATTTTGGTTTTCTAAACAGATAAAAGGGTTTAAATCCGTGTATCTGCAGAAAAGCTACCTCCCCCCTGTGTGCATGCCCGCTGCGCCCCACATATATCAGAGAAGTGGCAGATGGGGCTGGACGTTTGGAGCTCCATGTATCGTCCTGTGCACTTTCCCGAGGCCAAATCAAAGAAACACTCCGGCTGCGTTTGTGTTGCGCCCTCACATGACTGCCACCAGCAAGTGTCAGTAAAGGATTTTTTTTTAGCGTTGATGAACCACTAGCTGGAGCCAGAATGATTTCTGCAAAGCATTGATCATCAGATGCTTCACTATTTTCTGTGGCCTTGGAGGTTTATTGGGTCATGATGGTCAGTGCACCCACCAGTCTTTGATTAAATGTTAAGACTTATGTAGTAAATGTCCCTTGATGCTGCATTGTTCAAACTTATTTAAGACAAATGATTTATTTTGACTTATTCTTTCAAATTTAACTGAGTGGAAACTTAATTTGCCACAGATGGCAAAGGTGCTGTCAATACAGAACTTTTAACAGGGTAGCATTATAGACACAATAATCTTAACAATTTACTTTTATATCGCACCTCTAAAAATAAAACAAAAGAAATTGGTACCAGAATAAAAATAAAATCTAGTAAATTGTTACAGTGAATAAAATGCAATAAATACAGTAAATTTTAATTATCCTTTTTTGATTAAAATGTCGAACATGACCCTTACAGTTGGATTTGCCAGTTTCTGGGTGCAGAGAGATTTCTCATAGCAACTGTAGTCACCACCTGAAAATACTCACCCTTCTTATCTGGTGCCGTAACAGGTTGTAAATGTATCAAGTGCCACTTTCAAATGATAAAACGTATATGTATGTATGTGTATATGAAAGAAAGAAAGATATATCCAGTCTGAAAAAAAAATCATTTACTGCAGAGGATTTAGTTGATGCACTTTGTGCATCGTGGCAGAGATACAAGGTAACATAATCTAGCCAATTCAGAAATACGAGTGGAGCAGTGGTGACCTCTGCTTTAGCTGAATTACACTTTTTGTGTTCAGTGATCTGAATAGTCAGACACTTTGCTTTTGTTTGATATGAGAGGACTCAGACTCCAGTGTCAGTGTCGCCTTCAGATGCCCAAGGTGGAATGTGAATTAGATGTTTGTAGTGGGGACACTGTGTGGCTACAACGTAAGGCTGAGTATTAATTTAATGCATTAAGTTTCTGATTTGGGTTTGATACTGTCTAAATCTAAAATATTGGATGTTCATCAGAGTCATGACCACTGAGCTTTGAAAAATTAAATGTATCACTCTGGTGCATTAAAATGACATCAGATTTTGGAGCGCTTTGGTTCATTTATGCACCACCAAAAAAAAGGCTTTGAAACACAGAATGATACTTTTACCAGTGGTGAAAGAAGTACTCAGATCATTAAAGTAAAGCTGTGTATTTAACAATGTATATCATAATATTGTTATTATTACTGATCTGTTGCTGTGTCCATCACTGTAATGAAGCTGGTAACGGGGGAGCTAGTTTTATGATTATAATTTGAATTACTGCTGGGTAGCTTGTAAATTTTCCATCTGAGATCAATGAAGTCTTATGATTATCCTGTAATGTTTGTATTAATCTGGTTCTGAAGAGTAACTAAAGTGAAATGTAGTGAAGTAGCCAAAATTACAGTAAAGTACTGATCAAGCCTCAGATTTGGACTTAAGTAAATGTAGTTACTTTCCATCCCCCGCCCCACATGTTATATATGCATTGACTGCAAAGACCAATCAATTTGCAAAGTGCAATTTGAAATCTCCCAATTTGACTTTTTAAATTGGATTGGCTGAAAAAAAAAGTCAAAACTGAAAACAGGGCAGTTACAGCAGAATATAAATGTTAAAATAGCACAGTCTTCTACAACTGTAAGAAAAGACCATGCATGTTAATCATAACAGTAAAATACTGGCAGGGACCATTTTTCTGCATAATAAGTGTTTAAATCTGATACTTTAAGTACATTTAGCTTATAGATACAGTTGTACTTTTACTAACAAATTTAAATCCAGAAGTTGTACTTGTAGTGAACAAAAGGCTCTGAGAACTTCTTCCACCACTGGTGCCTGCATCATAAACGCACAAGGAAGAAAACGTCAATGTATTTGCTTTTAATGTGACGGTGTCGCCCTCTGGTGACGACTTCTGTTACTACAGTGGTCGACATTAAAATACGTTCCCGTGCATGTCCAATAGGGACACTAACAGTTAAAAATAAAGCAAATACCAGGCTCCATCTGCTGTTGATCTGAGGTTTTTGCAGTTGACCTGATGGCGCTTCAGCCCAGGCTACAGGTACACATCCATACAGTGTCTGAAAATGCTACTGAGCTTACTGCTTCAACACATTTAATAATGTTTTAGTGAAGTGACAAGAAAAAAGGAGGCAACATTTTTCAGATTTATTTGTCAATATTGCATACATACAAAGTATCCAGAAAGCTACAAAATATCTACTATTATCAAGAAAGCATCATAATGTTACAGATCAAAGACAAGACCATATGCAGAACACAGAAACATAGCAGAGCTGCTTTTCTCTCCTGTTGTGGAAGGATGTCACATCTGTACCAAGAAAAGCAAAGGTTGTATAAAGCACCTTCTTACAAAAAAAGAGATCTGCACACAAACCCAAATGTGTGTATGACAACTATATGTGAGTTATGTGAAGAATCACTTTAAAGCCACTGTCTGAACATGGTCATAAAACATAAAAGGTACCAGTACCTACGCTTTGACAAAATTACAAGAGCTAAACTGCTGTTTCTTGCACAATTCCTTGACTTAGCTGATTTATGTGTCCATTTTCTCAGCAAACGGTCCACCAGACATTCATGTCATTGAAGACATCAGTCCTGCTGTTTTTGTGTGTGTCTGTGTTGAAATGTTAAAATGTACCAGCAGTGCAGCAGTAACATTACCATCTTATTGGGCTTGCAATATACAAACGCCATCACAGAACCAGGTACAACAAGTACAATAAGAAAACAGGAACATCTCACTAAGTAATCAATAAATGTGAACAGATACACAGGGTAAACATAAGAGAAGCCCACAGTGTCCACAGGACTGTGGCAAAAATACTGAATGACTGAACTTTATCTGCATCCACCAGACACACTTAGAGCTTCTTCGATTAAAATACTTTAGATGATTATATTTCTATTTAAGAAATGGTAAATGCTTGCAGTGAAAAGTATTAACCTCAAATGGCCTCGTCCACAGTAGCTGTTGTAAAAAAATTAAAACAGGTTTAGGAAATGGATTTAGCCACAAAACGGTTCTAAATTTTCTTTTAAATTGGTTCTGTAGACTTTTTATTAAAAACGCCTTCACTTTTCATTCTGAAAGATAATTGATAAACACCGATGTCAGTCGTTGCCTCGTCGACATCACAGCTGTGTGTGCGTCATCTTTAGGAGAATCTGTTTTCTGTGGTTTTCACATTGAGCGAACGTGTGGTCGCAGGGAAGAGGAAACCTTTAAAAAAAAAATAAAATAAAACACTTGAACCTGCAAGTGTGCACGAAGCAGACAGCTGCAGTGTGTTTAAGTTGACACCTGCGTGCAGTCAGAGGCTGTACGTTATCAGCAGGTCTTTCAGGTTTTCTTCAATTTACAACATAATAAAAATGTATATCATTTGTATATTATCAGTAATCAGCTTTCCCCTGATGTTGTTACAATCCTTTAAAAAGGCAATGTGGTGATTGGTTTCACTTAAGTCTCCTTTTTGGTCTAGCAACATTTAATTTTGACTTAGATTTTTATTTATTTTTTTTTTTGAAGCTGGACATTTCGAACCAAAGGCACTTCCTTGCTACCATGCAGGACATGACAAAAGATGGACTGTTTCTCTGTATTTTTGGTCTTCTACAACAGGAAAGGCAGTCTGTGTTTATAGTTTGCTCTTAGAAAAAGTCTAGTTTAGGAACATATTTCAGAGTTACAAAAAATATATAACCTGTATCGTAACTGAGTCTAAATTTGAAAATGTGTTTAACATAAGTGTACTGCCTCTCAAAAATCAATAAAAACTGTATTTGGAGGAATGTACCAATTACAAGGAACATAATATACCAGCGAGCTATGTTTGCCTGTCTCATCCACAGAAGTGATTTTAGACTTAAAGCAAAGAGTAATGTTAGAATATTCTAAGGCACTGTACACTTTGGCAGATTGTATTGTGAGCTTCTTATACAACGCAAACATTGACTCCTGCTGCACAGAGATCACAGTTTTAGTGGTATCTTTTGGAGTTCACACCGAACTATAACATGTTCAAGGCTCAGGCTGGTGTAGGCCACAGCAAAACATGTGAACATAGTGTGAACATGAAGGCAGCAACACTCTGGCTTGGAGTCATTGCACCGTGATCCCAGAGGGCAAAGATATTCTGAGTCTTTCAGGGGGTGAAGCCGCAGCATACTTAGCAAGGCCTGCTGTCGAGTCATTTGTAGTTATGAGTTTTTTTTTTTTTTTAAACCGCCATTCTAAAACCACAGATCTGAAGAATGTAAACATCACTAAGGCAAATCAGGAAGGGGAAAAAAGTGCTTTTGGACAAGATGAGTCCGGTTAGGGTAAATTTAGCACTACTTTCACCTGCGTAAACGAACCTAAAAATTCTCTTATCTGTTGTCAGAGGAAGGACTCGTTTGCAGCACAGAAATGCTGACTAGGTGGTAAGACATCCTACATTTATGGAGCAGATACAGGCAAAATGTTTGTAGTATTTTCACAGTGCATTCTTTTCTGTTAGTGTCTAAGACTTGGAGTGCTTCAACAGGGATAAATATACCACCGAAAGCTGATTTTTATTTACTTTTTTTTTTTTTTTAGATATAGTATTTTTGCTATTTTCACAACCACTTGCTTTCAGATACTGTGTATGTAGTGTTAGTTTTGTTTCTTTGGAAAATCTATTGACGCATCGGTGCATGCCTGTATACCTACAGTATGTATCTGCCAGTTATGAACTACAGACATACAAAACACAAACAACATCAGGCTGCTGGTAGAAAAGGTCAGCAAAAGTTTTTTTTTCCTTGGTGTACATAACAAAGCAGAAGACAACACACATTTCCATTTACCAAATGAATCTAGTAAATTCTTTAAGACCGTCCACACGTATACCCAACTGAGACCAACTTGACATTTAAAACAAGAATTCCCGTATTTAAACATAAAACAAGTGTACCGCAATTCACTGCTGCAGTCAAATAACAAACATTTTATATTAAAACAATTTCGAACAACTGACATCACCCAATACCATGACCAGGTAGAGGCACTGCCACTTGTTTTGAGGTTGGTAAGTCTATGAAAAGAAGGGGGTTGGGTGGGGGGATGGAGCTCAGAGCGTCTCATTCCTTTACCAGCCTGTAGATGTGATGCTGGGCACCATGCTCACTGTTTGAAACTTCAAACACACACGCCATACATAGCAGTGTCTCCTGGGTGTCCCTGTTCGTCACCACCTGCAAGAGAAAAGCCGCTTATTAGTACAGAAGTAGTGTGATCTGTTTAAAAAGAAGTGGAGAAAAAGGAGTTGCCTTGTTTCCAAAACAATAAACACAGGTGCAGAACCAAAAAACTGCAGTTAGTCATAAATGGATGTGGACACACCCTTAATCATGCCAGTAACTCAGTGAAACTTAGTTGGCACAGATGAAATGTCCAGTGCAGCTTTCAGTCAGTCTTATAAACGGCCAGTGAACAATACAACATATAGTTAGAAGATCCGCCAGCGTCGTTTTGATCTGCTACGGATTTACTGGGAATTCATGCTGAAAGCAAAACGTGAGCTCAGGTCTGTCAACAGGACAGTCTTGAGTGATTTAAACAGCTGTCTGTGGAGATTAGCTTCTGGAGCATTCAGTGAAGTGTAAAGCTTAAAAAATGGATCCGGGGGTGACGTGCTCAGTGTCAGTTGAGCAGTGTATGTTTGGGGCGTGCTGTACTATATGTTGACGATGAATGTGTTTATGTTCCTTATGTTCTTAGCCAGAATTTTAAGGCAAATTTAAATTTTTACCAAATAAATAGTGTTGAAACTGGCATGGCATGCGACGTCTACGAGTTGAATCCTTGTGGACTTGAGGTTGAGAACATCAGCTTCTCCACAAAAGAGCAGAAATATGTCCAGCAGAGAGGACAGGATGAATCCACAGACAGTAGCCAGTTTAAAGCGTTCTGCACAGGGGTTGTGTAATCGTTTCATCCTAACAGAGGATTGCTCCACCACAAAGGCTAAAAACCACCATATGTTATCTAGTAGGCTACAGACCTTCAGCCATTATATTCAGTGGGAATGATGGCAGTGCTGTGATAAGTTTTCCAATTTGCACAGGTTCCTGTTATTTTATTTAATCACAATCAGAAAGTAAATCTCATGAAAATAAAAAACGGTCTCAAGTGTTTTGTGGTAATTGTATTTTCTGTAGTAGAAACTAGGGCTGCACGATAAATCATTT
>NW_018127884.1:5653666-5655519 GCF_001952655.1 Monopterus albus
TTTGGCACCATTTACAAGCAGCAAAGCTGCTGTGATAACGCTGTTCTCACTGTCTGTAATCACATCAAATTTCTCCCAGAAATTGGACTTGGACTTTGATCAGCTTAGTCAGGAGAAGGGAGTACTTGATCCGATGCAAGAGAAACCACTTGTTGCGTTAGTTGTGTTGTGCTGTTTGATTTGTTCATTGTAAACATCTGAAGGTTTCTAAATGTTTTCAATACACCAAATGTGCAATGGGAGTCGAATAACTTTGACTGCAACTGTACATCAACAGTTATTTAACAGAGCATCAGTGGTTGGATCAAGTTAAGTAATACTTGTATGGGTCATATCATTTTGGTTCCCCCTGCATGTTTCATGTTACACTAAGCCTACTATCAATAAGCAGGAGACACTTGTTTAAGAAGGTTCACAAGATGGATTTTACCATTATCTTAGCCTTAATGTGCTTTTGAGAAACCGGGCCTTGGTTTGTTCTAAGTGCCCAACTTCACATATGGTTGGTTGCCCTTTTATTTTCTTGTTTTGTCAGTAGTGGTGAATGAAGACGTAGTGAGATGGCTAACTACCCCCTCTTATCCTCCCTTTTCCCTTGTAGATAATGAGCCTCCTCACACTGCGTCTCATCCACTGTGGAATGAGAGGAATGTGAGACCAGCAAGAGGATCTTATCTCAGGGCCCACTGAAACCCCTCCATTTTTTTTAAAATCCAGCTACAGCCACCAACACACCCTGACTGCAGAGAGAAGAATGAGGGCCTTGGAGAGGGACCTCGCCCACTCAGGTCAGTGAGGTGATTACCAATAAGATAGTGAAGTTCTCCAGCACACTGTTCATCATATATTTCTCTGGCAGATGTTTTAACTTATGGATGAAATTGATCATGTATTCACACATGGGAGACCGACTTATCCGGTAGACAAATCGTCCATTCTCAAACCGTGGATATTCAGTCTGAGGAACAAGAGAAAAATCTTTTAGGGGAATGAAAATGTGTAGTGCACGTACATATAATTTAAGCCACAGGCTGGAAAAATCTGAGTTCATACCTCAACTTTCTCGACCACTTGCTTGCCAAAGGAACAGACCTTTGTTGAACATGTAATAGTCATGTTCTCTGAGCTCTCATACTGACTAGTGACTCCATAGAAAGATCCAGTATCATCTTGAATGTTGCAGTTCAAGTTGGCCTGAGGCAGAGAAAAAGAGCATCAAATGTCAATGAACATTTGCATTTAGGGTCCACTTTAGAGCAATAAACACACACAAAAACATGGCAAATGAGGATAAAAGATGGTAATGGCCCTACCAGAGTACTGCACAGGTTCAGTTTTGAAAATCACCCACAAAGCTCCGCATCAGACCCGATGCATTACCTAGAGTTATTTCTAAATGAAATCTGGACCCGACCCACCCTGTTAACATAAAACCCGCGACCCAACCTGTACCTGTAATTAAAACACACTTCAAGGGCGTCCTGTGCCACATACCCAGGCACAGTGTGTGTGCAACGTCTGCAGTACAAGAAAATAGGACAATCATGGATCCTGAAATGATGTGCATCATCACAGGTTGTCATGTTCACTGCCTGTGTGTGGGCTTTCATTGGAAAAAAAATTGGATGTGGGTGTTTTAACATGCATCGCATGCCCTTAACATTTTTTGGCACCATTTACAAGCAGCAAAGCTGCTGTGATAACGCTGTTCTCACTGTCTGTAATCACATCAAATTTCTCCCAGAAATTGGACTTGGACTTTGATATTTTTATCCATCCATCCATCCATTTTCCTTCGCTTATCCGGAACTGGGTTGCAGGGGCAGCAGTGGGAATGCCGCGGCGTTCCCAGG
>NW_018127884.1:5656694-5688028 GCF_001952655.1 Monopterus albus
GCACTGGAAACAAGTCTGACTTGCTGCCGGCGATGCGAACCAAGCTCCTGCTCCGGTCGTACAGGGACCGGACGGCCCTAAGCAAAGGGCCCCAGACCCCGTACTCCCGGAGCACCCCCCACAGGACGCTGCAAGGGACATGGTCGAATGCCTTCTCCAGATCCACGAAACACATGTGGACTGGTTGGGCAAACTCCCATGAACCCTCCGCCACCCTGAAGAGGGTATAGAGCTGGTCCATTGTTCCACGGCCAGGACGAAAACCACATTGTTCCTCCTGAATCCGAGGTTTGACTATCGGTCGAATTCTCCTCTCCAGTACCCTGGCATAGACTTTCCCGGGAGGCTGAGCAGTGTGATCCCCCTATAGTTGGAACACACCCTCCGGCCCGCCTTCTTGAAAAGAGGGACCACCACCCTGTCTGCCAGGCCAGAGGCACTGTCCCCAACCGCCATGCGACGTTGCAGAGGCATGTCAGCCAAGACAGCCCCACAATGTCAAGAGCCTTAAGGTACTCAGGGCGGATCTCATCCACCCCCGGTGCCTTGCCACAGAGAAGCTTCCTAACCACCTCGGTGACTTCAGCTTGGGTGATGGATGAGTCCACCTCCGAGCCCCAGCCTCTGCTTCCTCATCGGAAGACATGACGCCGGGGTTGAGGAGATCCTCGAAGTATTCCTTCCACTGTCCAACGATGTCCCCAGTTGAGGTCAACAGCTGCCCACCTCCACTGTAAACAGTTTTGGCAGGGCACTGCTTCCCCCTCCTGAGGTGACTGACTGTTTGCCAGAATTTCTTCGAGCCCGACCGATAGTCCTTCTCCATGGCCTCACCGAACTCTTCCCAGACCCAAGTTTTTGCCTCCGCCTCATAGAAAGACACCTGGATTATATTCCTTGTTTAAACCACTGAGATGTAGAGTTTTAAGGGTTTGTATCCAGAAACATTCCCGTTTCAATAAAGATTTTTCAATATCTCCACATCCCTGATTCATTCAATCTTTTTCTATACTAGTGCAGTAAAACCTTGGATAGCAAGTAACCTCATCTGTGAGTGTTTTACAAGACGAGCAAAAATTTTAATTTGATAAACGAGCGAGGTCTTGCAATACAAGTAGTACGTACGCTTTGTCTGCCAAGCATCACATCACAGCTGAGCCGATGGTTCTCGCGCCTCAATCGTATAGTCAACATCTGTACTGCAACAATGTCCCCTCACGCCAGCCACAATTCTTTTCAAAGGTAAAGTGCAGGATGATTTGTTTTATTTTTAATTTATAGTGTATTTTGTATTACTGTAATTGTTTTTATATGGACAAGTGGTTGTGGAATGAATCATCTTGAGTTTCCATTATTTATTATGGGGAAATTCACTTTGATATATGAGTGCTTTGGATTATGAGCACGTTGCTGGAATGAATTATACTCGCAATCCAAGGTTTTACTGTATAGCAAAATGATATGGCAGCTTGGTCTGAATAAAAATTCAGAATAAGAATCAGAATCAGCTTTATTGGCCAGGTGTGTTGGACACACAAGGAATTTGACTCTGGTACATCAGCTCACCTCTGGCCTAGGGTGTCCTGGTGCCATGTGCACTGATGGACACCCTTATGCTTGAACATGGTGTTCGTTATGGACAAACTGTGGCTAGCACAGAAGTCCAATAACAAAACACCACTCGGGTTCAGATCGGGAGGGCCGTTCCTCCCAATCACGCCCTTCCAGGTGTCACTGTCGCTGCCCACGTGAGCGTTGAAGTCCCCCAGTAGAACAACGGAGTCCCTAGTCAGGGCATTTTCCAGCACCCTTCCAAGGGACTCCAAGAAGGCCGGGTACTCTGCACTCCTATTCGGCTCATAGCCACAAACGGTAGTGAGACACCTATTCTGACCCCAAGGCGCAGCGAAACGACACTCGTTCACCGGGGTAAACTCCAACACATGGCAGCTAAGCTGGGGAGCTATGAGCAAGCCCACACCAGCCCACCACCTCTCACCGCGGGCAACTCCATAGTAGTAGAGAGTCCAGCCTCTCTCGAGGAGTAAGGTTCCAGAGCCCAAGCTGTGCTTGGAGGTGAGCCCGACTATCTCTAGCTGGTACCTCTCAACCTCCTGCACAAGCTCGGGCTCCTAGTTTTGTATTCTCCAGTGCCTATTTTCACATTTAGGTTATGCAGTTTGACACACTGATGCACGCCTACGTTGATGTTTGAATGATGTTCTATTAGCTGGATGCGAGTTGACGGGTCAAAGGTTGTGCCATAGGCCTGCACAATAAATGTATCGGTTATCTAGGCTTGATAGAATTATGCTGGATTAGATGTTTAAAAGAAGCTGCATCTTTACATATATTTTTAATTTTATAGTGTTTATTTCACTTGCTGCCCTCCTGCATTTAGTTTTTTTTTTTTTTCCTGTACCCATACCCGTACCCGTGAATTAATATGAACATATTGTTTACCTGTTACACATCATATTTTGTGGCTACCCAACCTGGTGCAGGACTCTGCTGCCTTCTGGTGAAATTAAATACTTGCAAGAATACTTGTACAGTGCTTGCACACCTGTATACCAACAGGTTTCCACTCATCATTGAGCGTAGGTTGATGGACAAAAAATTTTTTTCAATTTTTTTAAAACTATAATGCAGTGTGCAAAAAGTGAAGGGGTCTGAATACTTTCTGAAACGACTGTGTGTCCCATAGTCACTCTCCCTCGGTTTTTGGTCTGTACCAACTCTTGATGGAAATATGCTCTACTATGTTCACTAGCTAACTGTTGCTAACTGCCACTGTCTGTTTGTTGCTGAGCAGTTAGCATACTTTTTTTTTGTTGCCGTTTACAGCAGTGAAAACGGATTTTTTTAGCATAGTAAGTGGGAACCGAAACAGTAAATTCACAGGCTGAATGCTACACATTGAGCTGGAATTCACAATAAAGCTCTGTGAAGCCTGAGGAGAGGTGCACATTCAGCTGATGATTCTCTGTTATTAGAAAGTCCTTTCAGATATTGTTACATTGTTATGCCTCCACACCGGCGATAGCATGTTTTCAGTTCATCTGTACATCCGTATGGCGGAGGCATACCACTGTCAAGCAATAATTCTAGATTAAATTTTGTCATTTGATACATTGTTAAAAACTATAAATTATAGCCACTTGAAGTATAAATGGCAGTGGCATTATCACATCGCACAGCACAGGAACTGTATCTTATTATAAAACAAGTATGTCTTCTTGAATACAAAGTGGAAGTACATGTTATAAAGATTAGTATAGTATATACTGCATATAGTTAGCATGTAACTTGGCATCTTAGTGGAAGCCAGAATTTAGTTGAAATGTGTTAAATTATAAATGTTGTATTGAGAGTTTTGTGATCACAGAATTGTCAATTATGCATGTACATCGCATATTGAATTAGAAGATCTGAGCCACATCTGAATAAGCATGCTAATGTGTCCATATTGGAAACAAGATTCTTAAGAGGATTAAATGAAGTTACGTTAGAAAACTGATTTACAAGGTTGAATGGGTCTGCTCCCGGAGGGCAGCCTTTCTATGCCCTGAACATCCTGTTCATTATGGATACAAAAAGAGGAGACATCCTCCTACAACATTCTCCTTCATTAAGCAAAGCAGTTATACATTCATTATTGTGCAGATTCTCTTTCATTTGAAATTTAGATTGGTCGGTCACTTCAAAAGGAATTTGAGGGGACTTGGTCCCACTGTGTTCGTTCCTACTTTGTTGGGTGCCGCTAGTTAGCATTTTGCATCAGGGAGGGAATACAGGCAATGTTTAAACAGCCATTAGGAATGCAGCCAGGTCACTCTATTGTTTGGAAATATTACATTGAATTAGAGAGTGCTTTGATGAAAAGCTCTCCTGCTATGCATTCTGCAAACATTAAGAAAGCAGTCTTCTCTCTACAGACTAATACGCTTAGTCACTAAAGACAAACCTGAACAGACTGTTACTGAACAGGGGTTCTGCCATCCACAATTTTCAAAGTGGTAAAGATATTAAAGGATAAGGCCGGTCATTTTCTCTATTAACAGTAGTTTCATCACTCCCCATACTGAGAATAAAACCAGCAATGATTTGCCTCTCCTCATGGTTAATGTCTGTCAGTCTGAGTCCTGGATTAGCTTATTCGTCTGTTTCATAAACCTCTATTGTTGTTCAAACACATATTGAAACACACCACTGCAAAGCACAAGACCCTAATGTTTGTTAAGAATATCCAGAGATCTCATGACTCTTGCTTACTTCAGATGCTGTAAAACGTTTTGGCCATTCTGAGTCTTTGGGGCAACTTTTTATTTATTTATTTGGGGTTTCAGTGTTTCACTGATGTTTTTAATTATTTCCTAACAACAGAGGTCTATGGTGCAGACAAACTAATCCAAGACTGACAGATTGACAGGCATTAACCATGAGTAGAGGCAAATCATTGTTGGCTTTACTCTCTGTATGGGTAGTGTTGAAAATGCTCTTAATA
Source organism: Monopterus albus (assembly GCF_001952655.1). Classification (NCBI taxonomy): domain Eukaryota; kingdom Metazoa; phylum Chordata; class Actinopteri; order Synbranchiformes; family Synbranchidae; genus Monopterus; species Monopterus albus. Next base: position 5,661,202 of record NW_018127884.1, read on the forward strand.
TAGAAAATGACCAAACTTATTCTTTAAGATCAATTTCAGCAAAATATAATTAAGCTGCAATGTGCCAGTTATATACGATACTTAACATTGCTGATAAACTCACCCAGAATTTTATAAGGAAGAAGGAATTCTGGGGACCTTTTCCATACAGCTCCTTCAGTCCTCCTTTCTTTTCTGGAAATTTATCATAAATCTGACGAATGTCCACCGACTCCAGCAGGGCATCACTGTAGGAATGATTTGTCTGCCCGATATGTACAAACAGGTGCTTGTTGTACTAAAAGAGTAAATAAATAGTGTTAGAAACACATGGTAAAATGTGTATAAAATACAAATCAATGCTGTCTGACTTTATCATTATGAACTCGCATTAAGATAAACCAGTTTTACATATCCATATCCAGAAAGTCATCAACACAGAAAGGCTTACTGTGCAGATAAACCAATTCTGACAAATAACCACCATAATAAGCAAGTGGCAGCAAGAATTAGATTAGTAACAGTACACTCCGATGACGAGAAGTAACTCTATGCAACACTGCTTTTATTTGACTATCTGTATGGTTTTAGGAATCTTTTCTAATTTCTGATGTACAGAATAGGTAATATCGGTCTGTTCTACTAAAGCCGACAACAAACTGATCCCCTTGTTTGTATTAAACTAAGCTGGCAGTGCCCGCTTCACTGCTTCACTGTAATTCTATAAGCTTAAGTTGTGATTTTATAATAGGTAAGAAAGCTGTGAGGTTAACAAATTCTCACCAAGATGAATCTAACTCAAACATTAATTTAGGCAAAACCATACAATAAAACAATTTTTAAAAGCTAATGTTAGATTAAAAAGTATTTTTGCAACCAAAGTCAAATACTAAATTGAAAAAATGTAAAAATTGTTAAAGCAAACACAAAATGATTTCTCAGTGAGTCTGAATTGTCTGGTTGAGCTAAAATCTACAGTGCAAATATATTTTGACATGCCTTTTAAGAACTGAATAATATACAGTCGGTCATTATTTCTGCAGCTTTTCATGCTCTTTCTCTCTACAGGCCAGACTTCTCTTAGCTGACTGACACCTGGCAAAATGTTGGGAAAACAACTCGGCTGTAAGATGTGAGAATGAAGACCATGAGAGAGTGATATTTCATGTGTTGGTACAATGCTCTACTCACTGTGTCTGGGTCTCTTTGTTGCTCTAGGAAGGCAGAGAACTCCACCAGTCGGAGTTTAGATGTACCGATGGAGCGGCCCTGCCATGCTGGTGCGGTGGGAGCTGGAGCTGCTGTTGGCTCGTAACCTAAAGTAACACCAGGATCATAGGATTCATCCTCTGTGTGTGTTTTTACAATACAATGTGAGCATGTCAATTTTAAAAGAATTAAAACTCTTAAAAGATAAGGCCAACCATTTTCTATATTTATAGCGTTTTCAGCAATCCCCATAAAGAGACCAATAAAGAATTGCTTGCCTCCCCTCTGCTGCCTCTGACCATTAAAGGGGACTGAGGTGGAGAGGGCCGACAGCCACAAGTTCCTGGGCCTGCAGGTGACATCTGACCTGAGCTGGTCACTGAACACAGCTGCCACAGTGAAGAAAGCCCAGCAGCGGCTATACTTCATCAGGCGGCTCAGAAAAGCTGGGTTGAACCGTTGCCCTCTCACCCAGGCTTATAGAGGACTGGTAGAGAGCATCCTCACTACTGGCATCACAGTCTGGTATGGTAACACCACACAGGCAGAGAGGAAGGCTCTTCAAAGGGTCATAAAGACTGCAGAGAGGATAACTGGGACTGAACTGCCTGCTATGGACACACTGTACACACAGTGCTGTCGTAAAAGGGTGGAGAACATACTCAGGGATCCACGCCACCCAGCTCACTCACACAGAACAAGACTTGACAACTGCTTCTTCTCTGCTGCAGTAAGACTGATGGCAAATACGAAAATGTGAGAAAATTTGTGCAATAACCCCTCACTACCTCACCAGGCGTAATGACATATCCAACTCCACCATGTGAATCACTAAGTGCAATGTTTGAAGTTCAATGGGGAAAATACTATTACCCTATTTTTATTATGGTTTTAATGCTTTGTTGCCTTTATGTAAATTTTTTATTTTAAGACTAAGTATTCTTTCTGGCTTTTGACTCCTTACCTGACTCCAAAGGAGAGCTGCACAAGAATTCCTATATGCCTAGACTGTCTGTTTATGGATAAATGGCAAATAAAAATCTTGAATCTCATGATTGTTGGTCTCCAACCTGGATTAGCTTGTTCATCTGTGCCATAGACCTGCATTGTTGTTCAAAACTGATTAAAAACACATCAGTGAAACATGCTGCACTGGGTGACATGTTTCCTCGTGACATGATAATGCACAAACCATCCAGCCTTATCTTCCGTTGTTGTTGGCTGTGGTACTCATTACTGCAAAATAAAATGCTTACCCGCCTTAACCATTTTTGAGTGATAACAATGCAACATGGGGGAAATGCTCATATGCACAGATTTGCCCTTAGTTGTGCATTTGTGAGATTCATAAATATTTTAAAATGTTACTTTTAGTTAATAGAATATAATTAGTTTTCTACATTTTATCACATTTGTGAAAAATGTTTGTTCAAATCTAACAAAATAGCCTTGTGAATAATGCAAGATGATCTCACATCACGTAAAGAAAGTGCATGTCTTGTGGAATTTATTTTTTTTTGCTTTTCTAATTTTAATGAGCATTTTTCAAGATAAATATGTAGCATGATAGGATTTCCTGCAGCTTCATTGATTTCTCCCTCCTGATTGATAATGACATTACACACAAGCATTAACCATAAAGGGAAATTAACTGATTTAAAAACCGGAGTTACTGAAACTGATTTGATTCTTAGTCACAAACTAAATCCCAGCATCTACTTTACTCACTCCCTCTTGGAGCTGCCCAGTAGATAAGGTTACATATAGGTGGGTTCAAAGTACCAAATCCCACCTTTATTGTCCCTGCTATCTCTTAGCAGACCTCTCTCTATCAGCAGATTTGTTTTACAGCAAGAAGCCACAACAAAGGAGGTTCTGAAATGCTTAAAACCAAGCAGGGAAAGGAGAGGGTGTGAGTTTGACACATGAAAAATAAATAAAAACATTTAGATTCAGAAAACAATTGTGGTGTTCATTTTGGGTCATTTTGCCTTTAAAGCTTTTAATTAGGTAAATACTCACTTGAAATGGCTGTTGTGACTGCTGGCTGGATGGAATAGGCTTGCTGCGTGAAAGGCTTAATACTGGAACAGAGAAATTCCACAGGACATGTTAAATGTACTGCTTTAAGAGTTTCATTTTTTATGAATAGGTTCTTCTCTAACACCAAAGTATGATACTTACTCTTGTGAGGATCCTGGCTGACCAGTCGATATCATACCCTGCCATAACTAGAGAATTAGATGTATAAATAGACAGCAAAGAACATCCAATTGTGAGCAGCTGTTAGCAACAAGATCAAAATGGCTCCAAGCTCTTATGTTCAGTGACTGCAGTTATCTTGACTACCACTCCTTTTGATCATGTTCTTATCTGATAGGGGCAGTTGTGCTAAGCTGTGGTGTGTAATGTGATTTGGCCCGGGTGTGGTTGGACCATGGCTGCCCTGGGTTAAAATGGACAGGATGGATTAATAGTGGGGTGCCAGGAAAGCTCTTACCCCTGCTCCGGGGAAGGATGGACGCAGGACGCCTGGCAGACCCAGCTTGTTGTGTATAGCCGTGGCAGAGACTATCTGAGCTGAGGACATGGAGGCCATGCTCTGGAGGGCTTTGTCCTTCACAGCTTGGTCCTTTAATAGCAATCACAAAAGGCTTAGTACTCATATAGAAGAGGGAGGTGGCGCATGTTGTAGAGGTAGCAACACCATGAACTGACCCATCTCAACAGTAAACAGCAAGCAGGTTAAAAGAAAATGAACCAGCATTGCTATTTAGGTATAAGCTTTTTTTTTTTTTTGTAGGAACGTGTCAAACACTGCCCTTTGAATTCCAAAATACAATGGTTAACAGTGGTATGCACTTAAAATTCCCTTGTTGACTAATCTACCACTAAAATACATTTGAAAAACTCATTCAGCAGCACCTTGCTCAAGGTTGCATTTGTCTGAATGTCAAAACATACTGTATCTAAACACTGAAAAAAAATTTCTCATGTAAACCTGAAGGCCTCTAGTCCCTTGTGCTTAAGAGTCTTTTGCAGCTCCAATTAATGTTTCTTTAATCTCTGGACAAGAGGTTTTTTAAAGAGAATCGAACAGCCTGCAGAAGTGCACCACACATTGTATATTGTTTTAGAATTAGTCCTTTGTTAAAGGTAGGGTTGGTGATAATGGAAAAACCAGCAAGAGGAAGCTCAAATTTGAAAGTAGCCAAATAAAGAAATCCCACCCTTTTGTTCTGACTTCTCTCCAAAGCTGCTCCCCCAAAACACAACGCATGCTGCAGCCCTCTGCTTGGCTACTAACAGATTTCAGGAAAATAACAAATGCCCCCCCCCAAAACAAACCAAAAATTATCTGTCCAGTAGAAATACAGCTGCCATGTTGTCACTTTTCAGCCCCTTTTGTTCTTTCAGTTGTCACCGTCATTCAAAAGCCACACCAAAGTAGCTTGTAGCCGGTAACTAGCCTTAGAAATGGGGAGAAGTAAAGAGGGAGGCCAGCTAACTGCATTCAAAACACAGGCTTTACTGGTAATACAAACACTGCATGTGGCCTTTTGATGCCCAGTTAACTGCATTACAATCCTGTTGGTATTTTCCCCACTCATAGCTGCATTTAAAAGGAGTGTGTTCTGCACGATGATCTTCTGCTCATACTCCCTACACTGCTTGCAGGTACTTCTGGCAACAACAACAACATTACCTACAAGACTATATGTCTTAAGGGGAAAGCCTGGCCTGTAACATCGGTCTACATTCGCAAACGAAAGCTGCTGGGTACCTTCTCAGCCATAGCTCACTAGCTTTAGCTATCAAAACAGAGTAGTAACATGCTTGCAACTGCAATGCCTTGTGGGAGACTCTTGGCTTATGCACTGAGTGCACGGGCAGAGTGTGCGCAAGTAGGAAGTTCAGCTGACAGGCAGATAGGCCATTGACTGGTTTTACTCATGCCGAGTAAAATTATGGGTCAGGCTTTTTTCAGTCCTGCTGCCAGAAATGATGGATTTGTTTCTTTATGTTATCGATGCATTTAATGTTTTCATTGCCATCGGGATTTCAAGATATGTATGTAACAAAAAATGCTTCTGGAAGGAATTGCCAACCCTACCTTTAATGTGGATTAACAATGTTCTTTAAAGTCATACTGAACCCACTATATTTAGTATGAATACTGCATCAGAGTACACACGCCATACACACTGATAAATCCATGCAGTTTCGCTGATAGCAGAAGCTAAAGGTATGCATGCTGGCAACAGATGCTGGTGGTGCAGTCAAGCTACTATATGGCAATAGTTCATTGTAGCACAGTGAGACACAGACACACCAATAAACTGGGAAAACATTGGGCAGCCACTACTGTGTCACTAGTACAGGAGCACAAATGCAAAACTACCAGCTGAAGCACAAGACAGGCCTTAATTACAGCACAAACAACATAAATAGAAAATAAATACTTACCATACTTGTAACCTAAATGCAAACAAAGGGTTTTATTGTAAGTCCGTAATTTATTGTGAACAATTCAATATTTTTAAATTGTTCATGTCTGAACTATACACGAAGAAGTCTGTTACAGCTCCAAACACCACTGAAACAAGACATTCTTCTTTAGTTTGAGCATCCAGCCTTCTTCACACAGTACAACAAACACAAATGTGAAAAGTAAGAACTTGTTAACAAAGGATTGTTAAATTTGTGTTTACAAATGATCCTCGCCTCTGTGGCAATACTGTATCTTGCTCTCTATAATACAATCTGATAAGTAGTCATCACTCAAGACAAAACATCAGTAACAATAATGACTATAATATCACTAAAATGCCATAGACAAGACTAGAAACAGCAGGTTTTCATTGATGGTCGCTGAAATGAAAGGCACACTTGTATTTCTCTTTGCCACTGAACTCTAATTTGTTTTAAATGAGAAAAGACAGGGATTCATACAAAAGCTGTCTGTTTTTCTTCAGAAAGCCGCCTGTGCCCATGAAAGACCAGGCATTCATTTGGCTAGCTGCCTGTCTGACTCCGTCTCTCGACATACACACACACATACATTAATGAGGGGGTCATTAATTCATGTTGAATACTGGGAGTGGAGCAAAGTGTGAAAGTCAAAACATACAGTAGGTTACCCAAGCCCAGAAGAAAATGGCACATGGGTGGAGATGTCCTTTCATATACAAGCATTACTTCATAAAATACCCTAAATTACAGGTCAGTATTATTCAAGATTACTTCTTTCACAATGCATTTCTCCCATTTTAATCTGCCATTCTCAAAAGCTGTCTTCAGTCATTTTAACAGATTTCACTATTGCTGAAATAACTGACGGGAACATTCTGAAATAACGACATCTGAACTGGGAGGAAGGAAAGTGACAGCCGTGGCATTGTGCGAGCCTGGAGTTATCAACAGATTGAAGGGAGAACAAGAAAGCAGAGAGGGCATTTGAAAAACAGCCAGCTTCACGGCCATTCTCTGCTCTGAATGCGCACCACTGAGCCTTTGACAGTGGCGAAAAGTTGGGTTACACTGTCAAAGGAAGCAGAGGTGTAATCTCCTCTTTACTTTTGAAACACAGAGCCCCTTTGCCATGCCCCTTTATGAAGTCTGCTTAGTAGGAGGCTAAGCAGACCGATTTCCTCAGACCTTCAGCTCTCAGCCACTCACCAACAGCCAATGCCAGCATGCGACCTGACAGGTGCAAACCTGAACTGTGGTTTTATTATTATTATTATTATTTTTTATTCTTTAAAAACGACCATTTAAAGGATGCTTACCAATACTTTGTTAGGTTTTATGTAAAATAGCAAAATACAGTAGGCTACAGTTACTGTCCTCAAACATCTAGCATTGGTCAGGCTCATTTATAATTAAAAAAATAACTATAAGAACTACCATTTGCTTTGGAATGATTGCTATTAATCAAATGTGTTATTTTTATTAATGACATGAAAACCAATGTCACCACTATTTTTGTACTAAGTCGTGGACATGATGAGCAGCTACTCTCAAAGCAAAGGCCCATAAAGAAAAGTGAATGCATGTAGATGAAACCAAGTAGACAGGACAGTGACAGCATATGTGAGTATGAGTGTAAGATGGACTGAGAAGGTGGAGGGGTTGAGTTTAGAAAATCTCAACAGCCTAGATTACAGTCAGCAGAAGATTTGGGTTAGGGGGAACCAGAGCACCAGGCATTTACTCTGTCACCACAGGAAACAGGAAGTTAAGATGCACAGCAACCAACAAGCCCAAAAGCAGAAAAGCGCATACCTTTAGCTTGGAATGAAACTCACGAGATTTCCTTCTGGCAAGAACCTGAATGTGACTAGACACCTGCGGGGTAGGAGAGGGGAGGAAAACAAAGGAAGAGCCTGTAACCATAGCAATGAAAAGCCCCCTGCAACTGGGCAAAGCCAGACGTACCTTAATGGCAGCTTGGATTTCTCGAACTTTCTTTCTTGCTAAGACCTGTATGTGACTAGACACCTCCATTAAAAAAAAAAAAAAAGAGAAAAGGGAACATAAAAAACAAATAATAAAGTGTAAAGTGGATTACACATTTCTTTGTTTAAAAAACACTTGAGGGAGATAAGGTGCATAACAGAAGCATGTCCAAACCACACACCAAAGTGTTATGCTGTGTGTTGTCGTCAGTTAAGTGAACTGATTAAGGAGGATGCAGGCCCCTTTGGCACACATTAAGAGTACACAGATGTGATCTGCTGTCTGCTGAATGAGAATTGGCTCGTCTAGTATTCTTATGGGAGCTGGGCGAGGCATTTCACCAGCCAGGTTTACCTCCGACGTTCACACAGTTCACAGTTATTAATATTATCACATGAAACATTCAGTAGTGCAAGTGGCGGGTTGTAAGAGAAGTAACGCATTGATGACAGGGCTGCAGAGTGGATTTTTCATCTCGCTTAGCACAATTCATGCAAATCACACTTAAGGTGAGTTTTTTAGCAGCAGGAATGCAGTGACTTAATAGAAAGGGCACCATCTGTAGGTAAGTATTTATACTGAAAACACATTTTCTTGCACCTCAGGATAATAAACTAGAGCTGAAACAATTAGTTGATTAAATGATAAATAGAAAATTTGTGAAATTTATTTCAAAGATTCTGCTGTTAAAAACCCACAGTTATTCAGTTTATTCATAGAAGACAAAAAATACCCAGCAAAAACATTCAAGAACAAGAAAAATGACAAAACTGTTGATTTTATCTTTGACTAACTGATTAACTGAACCGTTTCAGCTCTAATGATCTTACATACCATTCATGGCGTACCTTTAAACTAACAATAGCTACAGATGTGTGTTTCATGGTGTAGCTGTAGGTAAACAGCTCTCTCTCATTCTGAGTTGAGACGAGAGAAACAACACAGCCTTTCTGGCCCAGACTGATCAATTCACACCCAGTGATCGAATATTGCTGCAGACGCTGGCTTGTTTATCATTGTCATTCAAGTTGGCGGCTATATAAGCTATAAATTTTCCTGGGTAGGGGGGGAGATCAGCCCATGGGTTTCATACTGTGAAGCACCACCAGAGCTGCTCATTATTAGGTAATTTGAATAAAAAGTATAAAAGTAATGTAATGCCTATAATTATAAATATAAGAGAAAGACTAAGAGCCTTGACTTCTGTATTATTCACATATTATTTAAATTACATTTACATGATGTATTATATAGCAGAATAATTCATTTATCACAGCTGGTTTCAGAAATCTAAGCCCAACTCTGGTGTGTGTTAGCAATGCACACAGCATGTTGCAGAAGACAGGATGCACTCTCCAATGCCAGCTTCAGCAAATACTCTTTGATCAGACATAGTATCAATCTATTATGACTTCCACATTCCTATTAAGGCCTCTACTCTGGTCACATGAATGACCTCCATGACTCAGTTATGAGAAGGAATACTTGCACAGTTAAGCCGCAGTGGCTACTACTAGTTAAATGAAAATAACGGTCAACCTTGAACAAAGCCTTCGCATACACCCGGTGGGTGGGTGGGGGGTGTAATTTGTCTTTTTTCCATAACACTTGTCAATACATGAATATTGCTCTGAAAATGCACATCATTTGATGTTCAATTATTAACCTGGGAATCCCTGATGACTGGTGTCAATACGAGTAACATTAGTGCAGACTGGAGGAATTTCTGCAGCACATACACATGTTTTTTCAGCAGGGGTATATGATGCTCACTACAATTATGGGTTCGGCTGCAATGATAAATATTATTAATACTATGAAACGTCAAGGCAATATAATTTAAATGGTGAACAAGCAAGCTAGCTTGCATACAGATACACAAACATAACATTAGGCTAATGTTAACTAAAGTCAGAATGCTTGTCCACATCCCCCCAGTATGTTTACCTTTTTAATGGAGTTCAAAGAACTGTGTTCACTTGAGGAACCAGGCAACGAGAATGAGGAGGGGGAGCGAGGGTTATAAAATCGAGGTCAAAAGCGTCTGTCGATTTACAATCCTGGCTACTGTCTCTTGAAATGACAATACAAATACGCATTTGTCAGTTATCCCCAAATCCGGCACTATGAGCAATGACCGGCTGAACTCTTCCTCTTATTTTGTTTTTCAGCATGTAGACCTATGCCTACAGGTTAGACGCTCATTGGGGTAGACTTTAACACTGATGCACAATAGGTCAGACTCACAAGATGTCACCAGCTTTTTTGCATACTTTAGAGCGACGAACTGTTCCGGTGTACTTTGATATCAAAATGCATACAGATTTGGCAGGTCTGATAATGCTCATATTTATTGTATGACAGAAAGTGCTTTATTTTAAAAGAACTAAAAAGCACTAATAAAACACATGAAATGCAGCTTTTTAAGTAAAAGGTTGACACTGTTTGTAAATGCTTTTAAAATGGGAAAATAAATCAGTTCTCCTGTACAAACCTACTACAACTACTGCTTTTATAGCTGTACTTATATGCACATGTAAGAGTGACCGTTTTGGAAATGTCATAAGCCAGAGGCATCTGTTCATGCATCACAGCAGTGACAGGGAACTTCTCAACCTCAGGATTCCCCTCGACAGCTTAGCATTGTGTTAATCTCTGTCTAGTTTTGTTTCTCTCCAGCAGAAACAAAGGCAACCGTCTGCACACGTTCAGGTTTGAGAGAGACGTCTCCTCTTATCTTACCTGCTTCCGGGTCCTCGTCTTCCCGGTCCGAAGTTTGATGTACCTGGCTATCAGCTCATTTCGACCTGTGTAAACAAGAAAATGAGAAAAGTGTTGAATGTTAAACAAAAGGCAAAAACCACAGGGGTAAACTCAATATCAACATTTAGAAAACAGAAAAAATGCATCATATCTGTAGCTGGGTGTTTTATGTGGATTTGCTTGCTTGTTAACAATCAAACACAAATGCACATAGTAAGCAATACATTTGAGCTGAGGTTTGACAGCAACCCAAATGCTGAAGGATCAACCACATGCAAAAACCAGCAGGTGAGTTTATGACTGGAATCTGTCGCTACCCATTTATAAAACACTCACTTCCACACTATTTGTTGTACTTGTTTCTTCTTTTTAGGTTGAATGAAGCATTTTATACCATTAATAATTAGTTAAGTGGATCTTTCCATTGTAAAATTGCTTGACTAATAAAATGAAATGTAAAGATAAGATGTAGGAGGCAATTTACAGTTAATTAATACTGTTAAGGTCCTAAAAGATTTTAACTTGTATGGCAAGGTTTTTAACCACAAATCAGTGTGAAAATATTATTTATAAATAATGACTATGTAATGCTATGGGAGTAACATGTAGCTTTATTCACAAATCATAATTACAACTTGGCTAAGTAGCTATCATGTATGTTTCATTCACGAAGCTTTCCTATTTTATAACGTCATGGAATAGACACAAAGCTACAAAATAAATAAGGTCTATTAGCCTATTTTGACTGCATGCAAATCAGAAGGTATGTACATCTCCTAAACAAACCATCTCCAGCTTCACTGCAAAAACACCATGTGACATTAGCATGAAAAAAAAACCACTGGCAGCAGCAGCACAGCCTTTCAAATTAATCTAATTCAATCTCATTCTCTTCAAAGCCTGATGCTTTGAAAGGAAACAGACCTAGCTGTTCATACTATTACAGAAAATAATGGCAACTGAATATACTGGGTTTAAAACAGTGCAGCTCTGACTAAATTATAATTAAAGCATAGCTTTGTAGAGATTTCCAATTAACAACAGCTCCAAACATTCTTCTGCCCTCAGCTCTGCTCTAATTGCTGTAGCAGTGCACATGACCCCTGCTTAGCCCTTTCATATGGTAATAACATGCCGCCAACCAAAACTATTACACAAATTATAGGTAAGGAGGCACTCTAATTATGTGTCCAGCTGTAGCCAACTGATGCCATGGATCTACTCTAGTCCTCTCTGAAATGCACCAAACCCTCAATATAATAAAACATTTTCCTACATTCACTTCATTATCAGTTAATGGTCCTACTTTAATTATGACACAAAGGAAGCACAACAGATCCCACATGTGCTATTAAGGTGTATCTTAGATAATCATAAGAAAAAGCTTTTTCTATCAAACAGAGGCACATCAGGCATCACAGGATGTGACCGAGTGCAAGAGTAAATCTCAAAGGTACAAAAAAACAGAACAACACAGCAGACATGCTGAATACATCCATAAACAAGAAAATAGTGCTAGACACTCAAGAGATGCTAAGACTCCAGTGTTTATATACTGCTCCAGTGTGCTAAATGACAGATTGGTCTGGGTAGAGAGGCTTGAATTACAGCCCCTAGAACCCACTATGTCCATACAGTAGGATTAATGAACGGTTTGGTCCATAAAAGGTCAGCAAATATTGAAAAAAAAAAAACTTGCTGGAGTCCATAATGACTTCAAATGTTTTGTCCAACCAACAGTCTCAGCCTCAATTGTTCTGTTTCTTTTCACAGACAATGATAAATCAATAAAAATAAAAATAAAAAATTTACAATTCAGAGGCAGGACCCAGTGATTTTTTTTTTACTTTTGACTGGTAGTGCACATCAATCAACTAACTGTTTAAGTTCAGCTGTATAAAGTTTCCTTCTTACTATTATAAGAGAATTCCATTCAAATGTGCAGATTTTACTCATTATTAAATTGAAAAAGATATTTTTTCTGGCTACTACAGCATCTTACAAGTCCTTGGCCATTATAGATAAAGATCTTAACTTTCATGATTTTAAACAGAGTTTACAGCGTGTACACATGTCAAGGTGAGAGCTTTGATACCTGCAGCACCTGGCTGCAGGCCACACCTACACATTACACTGTGATGTGACGTCATGTTTGGTGAGGGATAACCTCGGAGGTCTTTTTATACTGAACACTTAACCGAGACCAGCCTTAATGAACCCAGTCACGTGACTTTACAGGACAAATAAACAACATCTGGGAATCTACACTTCCAGCCTGCCATGTAAACTTTACCAGATGAAGCGGGGCCCGCACTATTTTCAATAATTAACACAATGTGGAAACATGACAATACAGGCATTCATGCAAACTCCTGATTTCTAGATCAAAGCACACAAATGGCCAGCTGAAAGCTTGCTTACTGTTGAATTATTCATTCTTTTCACCAGCCTGGAAAAAAAGCTCAGTGGGTCCCAGCTAGCCTGCATTATTGGGGTTTTTTTTTTTTTGCCTGTGTTTGTACTACAGAACAACAACTGCTGGAAAAAAATCTGACTGTCCAGATTCAGGATAAAAATGCTTTAGACACAGCTCTACTTTTTCACATCTGACATTCATAATGTGCAACATTTTCCACAAGTAACAAAAAAAATTTGTGATTTTGTCTTCACCGCAAATTTAAAAAATTGACCCTGTTGCAGTTGAGGACATGCTGGTTGGATATTTTACAATGCTAACCTTGTCCTCACAATTTGAGTTTGTGTAAAATTTATATTTATATTTACAAAAAAAAAAATGTTCCAAACCAAAAATAAAAACTAGTAGGCTATAACTGTATTCAGAAAACAATTTTATTCTCATTTATGTGATTAAAGGTTTTACAGTGCCTTTTAATTGAACTCTATTTGCAGCAATTTCACATACAATAAGCAAGACTTGTTATTTTATCAAACCCCATGTCAGTAAAGAACCTCCATTTTTCTTCTGCAGTGCCAGTAGCACATACAGTAGCTGTGAACAGTTCTTCATGGAAACACTGTCAATAAAGCGAGTGTGTCAGCAACACTGCTGATATCTGAAATTCATTTAACATCTCACAGTATGTTTGTAGGCTTTTTATTAGCTGGCATTTTGGTGTCGGCAAAACAATAAGAATCAAAAATCAAGATCAGAAGGAGACCGGCAGTCAAGTGGAGCCATAAACACAATTACAGCAAAGTGAGCTGGGCAGAGAGGGATTGCGGATTAATGTGGTATTAAAAGAAATTTTGTGTAATCTTGCAGACTACAACATTACCGAGATAAAAGCCTCTGATGTATAAACAAAAATGTGCCACAAGCAAAACTTCCCAACCTTTTTAGTGGCTTTAGCTACAAATACTATACCTATTGAAGAATACAGTGAAACAAACAACAATAATAAAAAAGCTACGTATTTACAAGTTAAAAAAAAAAGCTGTTTTGGAACATTTTGGGAGATTTTAGTATCACAGCTGACCCTAACAAAATGAGATCTACATGTATAAATGTCCGCACATGCTAAAGGCTGCAATGAGTGTAAAAGATGCTTCTGAACATTTAACACAGCAATAAACTGAATTCACTGAGCTAAAACTGTGTTAATTAAATGTCACTGTAAAGAAAGAAAATCATAAAATAGTACTAAAAGAAAAAGCATGAACAGTTTCAATGATTAAAAATGGATTAAACTGTCTGTAATTTTTGTCAACTAAATGTCTAAACTGACATATTAAGAGACCAAACTAATAATTTTACACTTAAGTATATTGTCTTAATAATTCTACTGATGGCCAATCTGTCTAACCATGAATACATCTAATCTAAATAGGTTTTACAGAAAAATATCAGGGAAATTCTGAATTTTGGAGTTTTATATAATGGTCTGCTTTATGTTTTACCTCAGTGGCTTTTCAATAAAGTACTTTCTTTCTTTAAAATGTTTTCCTATTATCTGTTTTGAAAGCTTACAATAACTGAGTCACTCCCTGAGGGTTAGATTTAGCACTGCAGTTGTAGCAAAGCCTGGAGCAGTCTGAGAAAATGTACTCTTTATGGGGTGTCCCTGTCACTCAAAGCAGCAGGAAAAGGATTAAACACTTATAATGTGGCCCAGGAGCAGATCTGTGCTGTCCAGCAGCTGGAGAAGCCCTCCACCTGGCCAGAGGGAACTTTCCTCTGAATCTCAATAACTCTGGAGGATCCGCGACATATGAATGACACACCAGCAGCAGCCCCACAAAGAGCTGGTGGCTCAACTTTCTCTAGACAGTCCCCAAGTAGCAGATTCCTCATTCAGCCAGAAATCCAATTTGGCCCTCAGCATCCTCTTTCCAGGGAACCTGGGACAGACTCCCTGTTGTGTGAATAACAATAGAATGTATTGTCACAGCTCACTGTGGACCACGCCCAGAAATAATTTCCCATAACCTCCCATCACACCATCACTGTCTAAGTCAACATTTAATAATCTAAACTCTTCAATAATAACTTGTAGTAACAATGTTTTGCATGTATTCTACACAGCTTTTCTTCTTGATTCAATTCTGCATCTTGAACGTGGAAAAGCCATAGTAAGCAAATATTCTACTATGTAGTTACAGTTGGACTACCAGTAATAATTTACTTCTTTATCATTTAAGATGAAAATTATTTTCTTGATTAATCATTTGGTCTATAAAATGTCAGAAAATTGTGAAAATGATAACTTACAATCTTCTTAACATCAAGATTTAATGTTTCAAATTACTTATTTTGTCCAATCAACAGATTGAAACCTAAAGATACTGTACTGAACTAAGTACAGCAACAAATCTTTACACTGGGAAAGCTGCAACTCTCTGGACGTATGAAGTTACTGATTGTTTAAGCTGTAATTTGACTTCTGTTGGATGTTACTGATGTTTGTCGTATGACAAACTCCAACACACTGTAAGAAACATTTGTCCTGTCTCTCACTAATGAGTAATTTAACACAGAAACAGTGAGCTGCTGGGGTAACCCATAAATAGTGCTACATACTGCTAGGTTATCACATACAATCACAGTTACCATTTCTAATTTACTGTACATCATCTACTGTAATCCCATTAAGACTCTATGGCTGCATGTTGAGTCAATTATCACTGACAAGTCTTGGCCACAAAAAAGGCAAAATCCAAGGATGATATTTGTGGTAGTTTTAGACATTTATGTAGTTGGGCCACAATGAATATAGCCATTCAAAACACACACGCAAAAAATGAAGTTCTCATCCTTTACTTACTATCAACTCTAAACAAATCCTAATGGGGAAAAAAGTGCAGTCATCATATCAGCTGATAATGGTGTGATTCAGTGTAGCTGTAAAATATATTTATACCCTCAAATTCTGGAAGCAGTCAGTTCAGCTGTAAGATCTATTAGAGCAAAAATAGGGCTTCTTGCTACATTTATTTTACTGCAATTCCCTGCAACACCCTGTTGATGTTAGAGGCCTCACAATAAAACAGAAGTACAAGAGAGTCAGATTTTCTAGTAAAGGAAAAGTGAGTCATGTTGTTTATTGTAGACAAGATACTTTAGGTCTACACTATATTCTGGTTTCTTGACAGAAGAAATGGTATATATTGACATCCCTAAAATGAAATATAACCTGTGTGATTGTTGAAAGTCAGTTTAAATGGTGAGTGTATACAGAAGGCTTTGCTTTTCAGTTCTGAGGGACTAGCACCAAAACCTGACCTTTGTGGTTGATGACTCAGGTACCAAAAAATGCTCTGTTATCAAATACTATTGTAGCTGTGTAGCTCTGTAAATATATATATTTTAGAAAATGGTTATCAGGGCCATTAATCAAGCTTTTACATTTAGTAATGTGGTTCTAAACAAACAATTATTTACCTAATTTATAACAAGGTTACTTCACAATAGAAAAATGTATTAGGGATTTTGTCTTTTCTTACTTGGTTGTGATTAATATTCCTCTAATTTACTTTAAGCTACATTATATAACTTGTTTCAAATATTTTTGTTGTAGAAATATGCTCCAACACGTTCCTTAATGTGGTGCTGTCGAAGCCTCCTGTGAGCCAGACCCACTGAACAGCACTGGCAGCGATGCAGAACTTTGAGCTTCTAAATGTTTTTGAGCAGGATTGATCTCTCTAATCAATCTTCAATTATTTCTTCTTGATCAGTACGTTTTGTTGCATTTTAATTTATAGTAATTGCATAATGACAAATACCTGAAATGTATCTGGGCAGAGTGTGGCAAAACGTAGCAGACTGTATTAGAGCATAGTGGAGCAGGGAGAGGGAGTGCTGGGTGGAGCGGGGTGGACTGATTTGGAGTTTATGCAAACTATTTCATTTATGCACTATAATATAAAATCAATATACAATGAAATAAAAGCGAATTACCTGGAAAATTCATACAACGGTTTCATCTTCTGAATGCCCACGATATACCATGATATTTACTCACCGGCCACTTTATTAGGTACCTATAAAATTGGATGCAATTCATTCCTTCATTTTGGGCTTCATAAACACAGATGTTAAGTGTTGCACTGAAGTGATTACAACTTTACAGGTGTACCTAATGAGGCAGTTGGTGAGTGTATGTACAGTGGTTATACTGGCTAAAGAGGTGCTGAGGTTGATGCACCTGTGTAACATAAATAGTGAGGCTAATGTAAGTAATGGTGTATTAAACAATTTACCTGACTTGGTTATGTCCTTTGAGCAGCAAGAATACTTAACTGCTCTGCTCTGTTCTGTTCTGTTTTTTCCTCTCTCTTTCTTTTAAAAGCATCCATTTCCTGTAAGAGTACTTTTTTCTAATGCAGGCACAACCACAGTCACATTTGGCCCAGCACTCTGCCATGAGGCAGCACTGGGCCTGGCCGAGAATCAGTTGGTAGATTGCCTACGTGTGTGGCTCCTACCATTCGGCTCTCTGTGCAGGGGCTGACAGAACAGAGAACACGTGATGCTGCCCAATACATTAGGACACAGCTATCATTAACCCTTCATTCCATTCTTTATTTTTTAATGGGCACTTATTACAACATGATTAAGCTGTGCTTGAACTGAAGTGTTTTAGTGCGACAAACTGTAACTGTTAATCGTTCAAGCCATTTTCCAAAGCAAAAAGCCAGACATTCGATGGTTCCAGTTTCACAAATGTAAGAATATTTTTCTTAATGCCTCAGGGCATCATTGTAAACCGAATATTTGGGTTTTAGACTATTGGTTGGACAAGATGAGACATCTGATGTCACCTTGCACTCTCTGAAACAATTAAGTATTTGCTGGTTCAAACCTCTCAAATATGATTTTTTTATGCCATTTTAAATTTCATATTTTTGAGTCTTAGACTGCTGGCGAGACAAAAACAAATAATTTGAAAATGTTACCTTGTCTCTCAAAACATGATAGGCAATTATTTATAGTCTATCACATCTGTTCCAACTGATCACAATAACCTAAAGAATCTTTCCACAAGTTCACATCTCTATTTTTTTTACATTTATTATTATTATATTAGTTTGTAATAATTTATTTTTATGACATTTTTCCCTTATATTTTTTATTATTTACAAAGTGGGTCACGGCAAGGCAGACCAAAAACAAGGGGGACGTGGGGGACCTATGACAGTGGTCGGCGGTCAGACTCAAACCTTTGACGGTGCGCACACTACATTTATTATTATTATTTTAGTTTGTAATAATTTATTTTTTTGACATTTTTCCCTTATATTTTTTATTATTTACAAAGTGGGTCACGGCAAGGCAGACCAAAAACAAGGGGGACGTGGGGGACCTATGACAGTGGTCGGCGGTCAGACTCAAACCTTTGACGGTGCGCACACACTGCGCAGTAACCATTTGGCTATCAAGGGACCACATTTCTCAGTTTTTTTAATAAACATTTGATTTATTCTGTTGGTATAAATCTTTTTATTTCAGTAGGTCTACTTTCAAGTTACCACAGCCTAGAACACGTTTGTTTCTCTGACTGTGTGTGTGTGTGTGTGAGTGTAGTAGGCCAACACAATGGCCCCAACTTTCCTGTCATCCGTGATAGATGACTCAAGGGTCTCAGGCAGACATTAGCATCACAATGGACTAAATCGACAATATGAAGGCATTTGTCCCAGCTTTTTGGGAACAGTAGGCAGGGACAGGAAGCCTTTTACTGGCAATATCAATGGGAAACCACCACTTGCCAAGTGCAGGAGAACCTGTGACTTGTGGCTTGAAAGAAAAATGACAGCACCCTTTTTGGAGGGAAAACACCATGCTATCAGTTTAGCATTATGTTAGCCCTGGCTTGAGTGGCCAAAGACTATGCTAACAACTAGATTCCTCTGTGATGAATAACAGCATGGGACAACTACTGTGGTGAGATCACAATGTGTCAGTTATGTAAGCTTATACTATTACAACTTAATAAAATGTCTGCATCTGGCCAGACCCTGTAGGTGTTTCCTGAGGAAGGTATAGCACCAACAGTAACATCTTTTCTCTCTATATGGATATAATGCAGGTCAGCCCTACGGAATCGTCGGGCCATTTTAGAAACAAAATCTTGGCAAAAAAAGATCATAACATCTGACTCTAGTCCACCAACTGCTTGGCACAAGTGCTTTTTGTTGGGCCCTCAAACTGGAAGCGTGGGTCCATAAGAAAGACTTCAAGGCCAGACGTTGCATGCATGACGCCACGATGACCACAAACAATAAAGCTATTCTCTGAGACACAAAAGAGATTCCGCCTCCTCCCAGACACACAAACCCTTGTTTTTGTCAAGTGCCAAGGTCCCCACATAGACTTGCATTCATTTTCAGGAGAATTACCCTAACCTAGCAAACCATAACTGCTACTTGCATTCACCTAACCTAACATGCCACCAGCTCTAACTTTGCACCAGGTCGTTTTTGTAAAGATCGACAAACTACGTTGGGGGGTGGAGACAGCCTTCCGTCCTCACAAATGACCCCAGTCCCCACAAAGCTAGTGTGCTCCTGGTTTATACCACAGCTAAAGAAAAACAAGGCCAGGCACATCATGCCATTGCCTGTGGTATAAAATAAAAGTGTTTAAACTGTTCTCATTAAACTGGCTTTGCATTCATGTGTCTGATTCAGTCCCGTATTGTGTAAATATACTCACCAGGAAGGACACTTACTGTACACACTAATTTTTCATTATTGTAGTGGCAATGAACTCAATGCATTTTAGATTTTAACTTGATACAATTTCACACCTTTTTGATTGAATGGAAGGTGATTATTATAGTAATCTTTCAACATACTCTAATTTACAGAGTGGTCTTTTGAATATCTCACAAACTTCTCACAGGCTCTATTGGTTCTGGCCTCACATGGGTGTTCCCATACCCACAGAAAACAACTGTATTCAGACCTCATTTGGACAACCTGGGACATAAAAACAATAAAGCCAGCAATTAAGAACAGTTCATTTATTTCAAAGCCTGAGAATTTTCTGAACTCAAGACAGACAGGACAGACACCAAGCCATTAAATCTGCAAATTTATTCACTCAGTCAGTTTCTATCCAAATTGAAATGATTTTCCAGGAATAAAGTGAATAAATGCACCCATCACTGTTATGTAATTATTAGGAGTTGGATACATTTGGATAAAAAGGTGGTGGTATTCCACACTCACCTGTCACAAGCCATTAAATCGCTACAGAAGAATTAGGAGCAACAAGATGACGTAGTTAAAAGAGCACCACTCAGGTCTCAAGCGAACAAATACAATGTGAAGAGCATGATGAAAATATGTCATTTATGTTAGTGCATTTCAATGAGGAATGTCAAGTCTTCGCTCCACACAGATCTGTTTTCATCTGGTGCAATTTCTCATCTCTTCATTAGATTAGGCTTCAGTAGAGCTTTGTTTGCTAGGTCTGTGTCCAATTTGCTGTCATCAGCACACCAAATCTTCTACCTCGGTGAAGCACAAAAACTGTTTAGTATTATTTTGATTTTAAAATTTTTAAGTGAATTAATGATTGTAAATATCACTCGGCTGCAGCAAAAATAAGTTCTCTATATAATGAAGTGCACAACTGTAATTAACAGCTCTTTAAAAATCCATTTTTCTCTGAACCCCAACCAAAATCAATACTTAACTTCAAATGACCTTATTGAGCTGGATAAAAGGGGCTTTATGGCAGGGGCTGGGTCAGGGGCGGGTGAGCTAATGTGTCACTTGAACAGTGGGGGATTAAAGGTGAGGTGTTCTTACAAAATCTTACAAGACATCACAAAGCAGCAGGTCACTAACCTGAGCCTTCCCAGAGACACTGAGAGGATTACAGCAGCCAACCTCTGCTGAACTGTGCCTGTATTCAGACGGGGCTGAGGAGGCAAAGACAGCCACTTTATCACTCAGCAGGTCCAGCCTGTTCCATTTCCTCTCTCCCTGCTCTATGCCTCTCAAACAAGGATAGAGCTGAAACCCACTAGTCCCAACTCTGCAATATACTCACAGGGGACTAATTTGCACAGCCAGGCCTTGTCTGAATCACTCTATCAATTAGGAGCCACTGTGTTTATCATCACATGCATTATTGTAGAGTCTGGTCTGGTCATTGTGCTGAGGTGTGCCTCTCAGGAGAGGGAAAGGGATGAAATAAATGACCAGGGAGTGAAGCCACAGTTGGACTGGCCGCTGGACTAATCTGAAAGGACGGCTGTAATTATGAGTCTCCTGAGGAACTGGCTGTGTGGCAAGTCCAATGTGTGAACACGGCGCTAACAGTCAGGAAGGTGCACTGCCCCCCTTCTCCACAACAAAGTAAGACACTGAGTCAAATCAATATTTTCAATCTCTCGAGATCAATTCAGCATCTGTGCACAAAGGAAGACATGTTGGCTGAGACCATTATGTACAAGTAAAAAGTCAAACTTTGTGGTCATGATGAGCTCTAAACTATCACGTTCTTTACTAATCATGAGCACAAGCTGAGGGAGTTGTGACTCAAAGTTGTAATTAAATACATGTTTGGAGAGAGACAAGGTCCCAGAGAGTTAATGGAAATATCCCACATGGTCACAACATAATAAACATGCACTTATTATTATATTATAGTGATCATAATAAGAATGATCATATAGCATATTAAGGTCAGACCATAACACAGCATTGAGCATTGTAATTTTATGGCTGTGACTACAGTCTTCCTTTGTTTCCAGAGATGCTGCTCAGTGTTGAGAGACCTTTCTCTTTTCCACGAACAGCACAGAAAGAGATGACAGTCCGTGTTAACACTGGAGTGTAGTCCCTGTGCTCTGGATGAGAGAATAACACTGGCATTCAGATTCCATTCATATGGTGATTACACAAAATGGTCCCATCAGTATGAGATGATCTCACCAGAATAAAAGTGTTTCCATCAATGGAATATGATGTAATCAGCATAAAAACGCAGGATTGCTCTTGAGGAGAGCATGAAAAGTGACACTGCATCTTTAAGAAGCCCAGAGTCTCACTGTGTTTTAGTCAAACAAAAGCAGCCAATTGGGAACATGCAACCTGAAACCAGAAGCCCAGCTCACAGGGCCTCACACAGACCTCAGAGCAGGGACACACCCGATGTACTCCTGATTCAGAGAACCATGGCCTGCTATCCAGCCACTCAGTGCAACACTTCCACACAGTCAGAAAATCACACAGACACAGGGATCAGTTTGTCTAGTGTCTCACCAAAGCAGAGCGGAAATACATACAGTAAAAATAACAAGATGCGCTCAGACAAAATTTCTAAACTACTGAAATACCAACATAGCATTCAGCAGCATTTTAGTGTGATAAGGTTCACCATTTGATTCTGAAAGAATTCTCCACTACTGGTTTTAGATGCTATTTCACCTCTAAACCTTTTACCTCAAGGTTTTTTCCAGATAACTTTGCATTGCAAATTTTATTCATTCCGTAAATGTAAATATAGTATATCCAATACCAGCAGCTCCTCACAGTATGGGCAGCATCAGTACTGCTTGCACCTTGAGGCCCCCTATCACCACAGGTCATGGTAAGCAGCCCTGAGAGGCTCGAACAGGCAACTACATAAGGCTGTGGGCAGGAGACTGAAATCTCACAAGGCTCACAGCACGTTATGCTCGGTCAACACAACATAGACATGAGATAGAGCTGAAATCTGCCTCCTGAACAAACTGCCATGAAATAATATGCACTTCAAAATCAATTCTGCTGCTCAGCAACAGGGGAGCTTTAAATGTAGATCCATTTTGGGGCTGAGTCTCATTAATTGCCTGTTCTCAGAGCAACAGAAAACCACATGGACAATAAGCTAAAGATGTGTAGGAATTAAATGAAGCATAGCTAGTACAGTGAAATCAACTTGATCTCAAGTCATCTATTATCTGGATGTTTGCATCAGCTGTAGTCCAAATTCTCTAAATTGTGTCTACTGGGTATATTAGACCCATGTGTGCATCTCATCACAGTGAAAAACAACAGATGTAGAAGGACCATCAGGGAACAGCTTATTTAAAGAGGCATAAAAACATCACATAAAAACTTATTTGAACTACACAGGTCAGCTGTTGTGTGTGACTTTGAGCCTCTAATAATGCATCAGTCCAAATTAAAGAGTGTTTCACACAGCTGGAGACAGGATGACAAAGCGATACACCTTTTGTACCTCGTATATGACACTCTCTACTGGAACGATTATGAGACTGCTGTCACAGGCTTATCTGTGAAGTTTGTGACTGTAGTTTCACTGCACATCATATATTACATGCTCTTGCTTGGTCTGTCTTTTCATTTTTATAACAACCAGGTGGTCAGATACATACTGTATTAGCTTCAAAAACATTAACAAACATAACCATTCATAATAAAACACCTTTTGAATAGAACAGTGTCTGACATGCGGTCCACCCTGTTCAGGAGAAGAGTCGCAAAACCAGGTTGATTTGTGCTTGTTGACCCATCCGCATCAACTGTGTCACTGTGTCAGGCTGAAAGAAGTAAAAGGCATCTCCATAGCGACCCACAATGAATAAATAACCAGCTTGCCACAACCCAACCTTAAAATCTTGAATCTTAACTCAAAATGACTTCTTCCTTCCCTCATCATACCTGCATCAAAGCTATTTACGCTTTCAACTGTTACTCTTTTTGTGAAAGATATAAAAGTAATTGGACTTTTTTTCACTACCCTGTGTGAAAACACAGTAGCCTTACACTGACAATGGCAGGGGAACAAATGAGAGATTATTCTGGAGGTGTGTGACGCCTCTCCTGCAATGAAGTTCCTCACACTCCATTCTGAGTGAATGCAGGTGACTTGGGGAGCCTGAGCTGATCCCAGAATTCCTCATTATCCACCCAGCAGGGAGGATCAGGTCCACTCGCTCAGTCTCCGAGCATGCTTGGCCTGCTGAGACGAGCCCCAGAGGAGCACAGTGCTGGGCCATCGGGAGCAAGCCAGGTCTGCTCATTATATCTAACTCATCCTTGGCATCTCTGCAAACCAAGTGCCACTTAGTTCCCACAGGAGGGGTCTGGGCTGGATCTCTGACAAAGATGGCACAGCAAACAGCAGAATGGTAACAGGAAAAGCTTTACATCACAAGACACATGCGGCTGGAGGCTCCGTGTCCAGCAGCATGCTTACAACATAATGTGTTGACTATATTTATAATTTTTAGAATAAATATGTGAAATCAGTGGTATGATTACTACTACTGTTCATCAGAGCTAGATTCAGGCACAGAAAAGTACCATGAATGTCTCTATCACTCATATCTGAATAGACTTGCAAGATCATGCATCACATACAACTGGTGGTCTCAGCAAAACACTACATAGGTGTGGTATAGCCTACAAGTAGAGTATGTATCTGCATATTTATGTCTCAGTAGACAGAATAAAAAAACAGTTCTCCCCCTGTTCTAAACAGTAACTGAGAAAAATTCATCAATAACATTTAGCTTTTGGGGCAAGTGCAAATACATAACTCAATGAATAAACATACAATTCAAGTGAAGCGTGTTGTTTCATTTATCATCTCTATTTCTGGGATAAATGAATGCAGTCTAGCACAGCAGGTGAATTATGCAAGTGCAGAATCTTAGGCCTTTGGCTAGGGGCCAGCACCCTCCACTTCCCTTTACTTTTTAAAATATTCTAAGTAAACTCTGGGGTCATGGCTAGTGTCAGGTGAAACACTACACAGATGCATCTTCCACTGCAGTTACAATTAGCCTCAGAGCATGGGCACAATGCCAGCCAATGCTGGTCTCAGCACATCCCAAACACTTCAGGTAAACACCACAATAAGGTAGGAAGCAGAAATTAGAAATTGTTTTGTATTGCAACACAGTTGCTATAGAGACTGTTGCTAATTAACTGCACTCTAGCCTAGGATAACAAAGGGCTTAAGGGCACTCAGGGCGGCTCCTCTTGTGATGAGCTCTGTGTATGGAACACTATGCCATCCCCAGGGTCTCTCAACTACAAAATACCTGTCTCCTTGTAGCCAACTTTCATCTCAGATGCCATGAGAGGTTTTGTCTGGTGTCCGTTATAAACCCCATGGGCCTGGATTGTATCACCATATCAGCCTCACCATGGTCAGCTGAACCCTCCCCCCCTTAAACAAAGCACCTGATGCTTTAGAAAAATCACTGTAGCAGCATGGAGGACCACTTCATTGGTAACTTATCTCTGATGGCATTTCAAAGAAGTGCACTGCCAGCAAGGAATACCGCATAAATGGAAATCTGAGGCATCCTACAAAAAGACAGATATTCACACAACATTGAGAGGATATTTGTATTTACAGGAGGCATGCAACCATGGTTTGGATGGTTTCATATCTTCCAGTTAGGTTTCCTAAATAGTAAAGGTGGTATTATACATTTTACAGCTTTTTATTATTATTTCTTACAACAATGTACCCTGTACTCCTGCACCCCATATTTGTATTGATTGTTCAGACATGGAAACCTAAAGCTAAAATGCAAACCTTTTCCTACACCATAAATGCCTGTTTAATAGTATAAACAAAACCAAATTCATATTGAACATACAAGTTTGTCTTTAGATGACCTTGTCCTGCAGATAGCAGCCATAAAATTTTGTTAGCTTATTTTGACACAAAGAGCACTAAGAAAACAGGTGACAGTAAGCATTTGGTAAACATGTCAGAGCACTAAGGGGAAAAGAGAATTCCAGGAATTCCTTCAAAGAGTCACAACACTGAGATCACTGTAACATAACACTGAGGTAATCAAACTGGCCACTCCCTACAGCAACGGTGTTATTGTCTATGATTCATGGGATATGGCTACAAAACATTTCTAACTTGATTTTGATTTGATTTATTCTTTCAAGCATGTAAAGACAGTTGATATGTCAACACACATAATTTTACACATATCCAACAAATGCTAATCCAACATTCTTACATAATTACATTCTTAAATACTTATCTTCTACACCACACAAGTAATATACTAAAGAATTATTACAAAGTGTTAACATTCATACACCACACCCACAATGTTCCATCTAATTAATCATTAAACCTGTTCTTGCATATATCTTGATTGACACATACCTTTATATTTATATTTAAACTCGTCAATTCTATTACTATTTTTTATGTCTGCACTTAAATTATTCCATAGTTTTACCCCACTTATGGATATACAAAATCTTTTTTTGGTTGTAGGTATAGCATGAATTTTTAAATTTAACTGACCCCTTAAATTGTATCCCCCTTCCCTTTCATTAAATAGTTTTTGAATTCCACCAGGTAATAAATTGTTCCTGGCTTCAGAGTGAATGCTGGCATCAACACATATACTGTCCTGCTAGGCTGCCATGTTGCCTCTAAATGTCAGTATTTCTAGGGCTCATACAACCAAGCGCCATACTATTAACATGTGTGAGAATGCATACTATACATCCTGTATTCAAGATTCATTGTATTGTTCCTGGTCTAATTTTGTATTTGGTAAAAATATTCCAATAATGAACTATGTCAGTCTACTCAAAATAAAACTTTTTTTTTTATTTTTATTTTTTTAGAAAAACCCATGGCACTTCCTGGATTTGGGGGATTGTCACAGTTCATGGCATGATGGGATTGGCACTGGGATGCAGCAACAGTTGCAGAGCTGAACAACGAGCCTTGCCCCCACAATTCTGCTTTTTATCTCCAAGAAATGTAAAATCAAATCTCTTTCCAGTAACTGAACACAGGTATTGAGCTCTATTTTCTGACACAACTTCACAACATGCAACCATGCATTAGCTTTCTCTGCTGGCTCTTTTCATTTTCTACACTTTAAACAGAACAAAAACGTTGTGATTTAGTAAGACCAGGACAGAAAGACCGGTGAAA
>NW_018127884.1:5688075-5691521 GCF_001952655.1 Monopterus albus
CTGCAGTTGTCTCTTCAGCAGCTTTTAAGGTAGATTCAACACCACAAAAATCAAAAAACCTTTCTCTGGGTTTGTTATTTGAACAACAGTCTTTTTTGAGTACAGAGGAAAAAAAAAACACATTTTTTTCAGTCTGTAAATGATAGCTTTCTGTCTGTAAACCATTTTCATGAGGTAGATTTCAGTGGATTATCTTTTGCCTCAGTTTATTTTAAATCCATGCCAGTTACAATAATTCTTATTGAGTTATCTGTCTACTCTGATTGCGACATTTAAAGAGAAGTGCCTAAATCCTGCATTTTGGTAACTGATGCAGTAATGGTAAATCAACATGTATGAGTCACACAGAATTTTGACTTTTGCCATAATGTATCAAAAAGAACATATTAAAAGCAATATTTAACATGTTATTATCACAGTATACCAGAGAATTGAAAACCTGCCTCATATTGAGAATGTCCAGTGAGTAACAGCGAGGCCTGCACTTAGCACTGCTCATTTATAACTAGAAAACCTGCTTTTATCCACAGCAGAGGGACAGCCTCTCTGGCAGCCTCACTCTGTTAGGAGACGAGGGAACTGGATGAAGAAACAGTGGGGAGGGTGCTGTTGTCTGTGCCCACATCTTTGTAGTGGCAGCTGAGGGGTTTCACTGCAACTCCTAGAATTTACATTTTGTTTGGCCGGAGGGGTCACATGACAGCTGCAAGCAAATGCTCTGAGGGGCTTTCTGCTTTCACTTGACACTGACAGACTGTGAGACAGTCCAACACCACAGAAAGAAAATATTCCCTTTTTCCATGACATCACCCAGCCAGGAATGGGGGAAGTGGAGGGAGCAGAGGGGCACAGCTGGTGGCAGCCGCAGTACCATCTGCTACTGACTAATAGTTCATGCTGCTTTACTTATAAACTTGCACTTCTGTGAATCAGAGTAGTGGCTGTTTGGTCACCATCACAGAAAACATGGATACATTTGAGACTGACCATCTTCTAATATTACATTTTTTGGCACAACCATGCGTTGATACTCGTTTTGTTTTTTCTTGTTAAAGGAATAGTTCACATTTGGGAAAATATGCTTATTCACTTTTTTGCCTCAATTTAAATGAGGAGACTGATACCATTCTAATATCGGTCTGTTAAATACAAAACAGCAGCCAGCACTGAACCCAAATACCTAAGCAAACAGGTTGTGGATTTAAGAGGGGTTATGTGCCAGTATATTTCATGGCAATGTGCAGTTACTTCCTGTAGGTCAAAAAATATTCTCACACACAGCCACCATAACACCACAGCTGGCCTTTTTCACACTTTTTGTACAGATTAACACAAATTAATAAACATGTTAACTCTGGGCTTTTGAGGCTTTTAAGGACAGACATGAGTGGTGCCAACAGCCTCATTTAGCTCTCAGTAAGACGCCAAATAAGGGTATTGCCTTAGTTGCTCATTTTTAAACTATTTCTTTCAGCTCCTTCAGTTTTCACTTTTTAGAAAAACATGCGCCTAAAAAGATAACACTTGGGTTAAAACTCACACATCTGTACTAACCATACATCTTTCCCTCATCGGAGAGGATGATCTTCCTGCGCCCACATGGAGGATAGATGGCCAGGGCCTCCTGGAAGCTCTGTTCAATGTCAGGGCTCCACACTCCCTCTGCATCGTTGTCTACAGGCTTGTCTGCCGAGTCGCTCATCCTCTCCATGTCCTCGGCAGGGCTCTCACTGCCACTCCAGCTGCTGGGATCAATTGTGGCGGTTGGGCTCTCCAAGCTGAAGCCTGGAGCAGACTAGGGAGAGACCTGGAATTTCCAAATAAACAAACACAACCAAACATCACTGTCTATAGCAGAACAGTGGACATCTGCTTATAAAAAACAAAAAAAGAAAAACACACACACACACAAACACAAAACACTATATTAGCTGAGAGCACAATATGGAGCAGAAGCAGGCAAACAAGCTTGGATGTCACTGAGAATGCTGTTGTCCACGTTTGTCATCCAGTGGCTGTTGACAGCATCTTTCAGATGTAAATGTGTGTAAATGTGATTGTGAAGAGAGACATTTCTTCAGAAACACATTCTTTGACACAGGATTATGCTGCACAAATAAAAGTAGGAAAAACAAAATTGTGGCCACTGATCTGTAGAGCGTACATCACTAGTCAGCCACAGCTGTTGCACAATGATGGCATATAGAAATCAGACATTCAAGGCACACAGAGAAACCACAGTACTTTATAAAAGCAGGCTGGAGACCTGCAGGCTTCACAGAAAAAAAAAACTATTGTTTTCTGACTCCAACGTTTTCTGACTCCAACACAATACAGTAAGAACCCTTTGTGCATCTTACCAAGCTGGAGAAAGTCTCACATCACCAGCACCTACACACAGCGCACAGAAAACTGGGTATCTCCAAAGGTGTGCGTGTTCATACATTTTTGTCACTTCTGACCTTCTTGTGGTGTTTATATTTTGTTCTACATGAACAGTTTGGATGGCCCTAAACTTTTGTCTCCACAGACCCTCATGACAATGGGCAGATCACACATGTTCCCTTAGTAGCAGGCCTCTGCAGACTCTCACAAGCACACATATGCACAAAGTGTAAATTGACCTTTACAAATTATGTAAAAAAAAAAAACAAAAAAAAAACGTAAAGGTTATCTCTCCGAGCATGTCCGCTCCTGATCCTTAATCTTGCAAATGCTGATGAGTAGGTGAACACCTTAGTGTCACAGCAAGGAAGACAGCTCAAGCAAACAGGTAAACACTAAGCATGTAAGACACTGCTGTTTTGAGTAAATAAACAACAAACACATTACAGTAAATGATACACAAGGCACTAACTAAACCCAAAGCATGCAAGCACATCTTCTCAAAAGAGAGAAAGACTGGAGATAAACAAGGTAACACATGGTTTTGGATCTGGTGTTGGTGTAGGTCTCATTCAACCAATCAGTAAAGAGGAAATACTCTGACAGATCATATAAAGAAGACTTGTTCAAGCTGCATTTTCCAGTTATTCAATGCAACTGCCCAACTTTACTCACATGGTGCAACCTGAAGTATTATGTCCGTTTATTTCATCTAAACATAGTAGGTGCATGGCTGTAGTCAGTGAACAAATTCAGATGTTAACCGTTGTCCTGCTGATGTGTTGCTATCACTGCACACGCTTTTGAGAACAGATGTACTGCAAGATGTTCCCTACCACATTTTTGGTTCAAAATTATGTGACATTGTTCCAGGTTTCACTCCCATGCAAGAATAGTCACTAACAATTAAGTATGAGTTTTTACCTTCTAGCTCAAAAACAAATCCAGAAACAGATTTGTCGGCTTGCAACATAAAGAAATCTCCAAGTGTGCTTCAACTTTCAAGTTGCTGTGGTCTTTAGCATTCACTCAGTATTTAAAATAGTTTCATGTTTTACTTC
>NW_018127884.1:5691701-5699448 GCF_001952655.1 Monopterus albus
AAGAGCGAGATCCCATTCAAGCAGCCCAAGCTGGCAGGAAGAGGGAATAGTACAGTAGCATACGTTTCTTCCAGCATGTCAGTTCATGAGAGGGAAAGGGGGAGGTGGGGGCAAGCTGTTGGGGAAAAAAAACTCCCAGAAAGCAGAGGGAGCTTTTACTGAATTCCGTTTTTGTGTGCTGACTGCTGACACTGCAGAACAAATTCACAAAGTGATGAGGGAGGGGGAAATTTCCCATTTCAACCACTAAAAGGCTGGGACTCTTTCTAGAGGTGCTACTCTCATCCCAACCAAATCGCAAACCATGCTGACAATCACTTGCAGCTTACATTTTCATAGCAAGATATGGTACTGAAGAAAACATCTTTCTGTCCTTATCAGGTCCAAGCCCTGCATTACAGCAGATTGTAAAAGCTTAAGTTCTGCTTAACACACAGCGATGTTGCAGATATTTTTTCTCTAAAGTTACAATAAAGGTGTTTCAATAAAGCTTCATAATGCTTAATCTACTGAGCAATTCTTGGAAATACTTTAAAGGCAAATCAACACAAGGAAAAAGCAGCCAAAGGTCTCATGTGTTTCTATTAGTAAGTTAAAATTTTTTAGTATGTCCTTCTAAACCTCATGGGAAAGATAGCTATTTTTTTAATGAACACCGGTTCTGTTTTATCATTAAGGTATGTTAAAGTTGATAAAATGACACTAAGCTCCGTCGATCACACCTGACTGATTCTTGCACACTGAGCTTTCCCTCCCTGCAGTTTTCCTTTAACATTGCAACAGACACTGTAAATATGCTGCCGCTATAAACCTGCTAGAGAATTACCTGAAGAACATACTACATGACCTAAACAAAACCTATACATTGTACATGCTGCTTTTACTATAATTCATTTAGCATTCCATTATACTGTAAGTAGGATCTGTAATACGCTGTACTGCAGAAAGAGATTATCTTATTGTTTAACTTAAGTAGTTATCCCACCTTTTTCTTTTCATGTGCTTCTTGTTCCTGGGAGTTACACTGTCAA
This sequence comes from Monopterus albus, assembly GCF_001952655.1. Lineage (NCBI taxonomy): Eukaryota > Metazoa > Chordata > Actinopteri > Synbranchiformes > Synbranchidae > Monopterus > Monopterus albus. The sequence goes on from NW_018127884.1 coordinate 5,692,733, forward strand.
AACTACACAGTTGTGTATGTAATGTTTAACTATTCCCAAAAGAACATTGGGTTTAGTAGAATAACAGAGGAGGAAATTAGTTTACATTGAACAAGGAAAAGGATTACTGGTGTGTATTCAGCAGATGTCGGGGCATACTTCTTCTGTTTTCCAGTAAGTGTAAACAAAAAAAAACAATGTATTTATTGACCTCTAAAACTGATCACCGTTATCTAGGCTCCTCATGTCACCTGAAGATGGGCATTGTTGACTTGTCCTCATACAAACACTGACAAACCACAAGATCAAACTCATTCCCATCCTCAATAGATTGAGTTCGTTGTATCCCATGACATCAGTTGGATGCTTCTGCCATGTAAATAACCTGGCAGAGTTGTGAATGAAGATGGTTTCTTAGTGTCTTAGAATCTGCAGACTAATTATGTCTGTCAAAAGAAGTCATGTCACCCATAGAAACACTTCTGACTTACAGATAATTGCATACTTCTGTATTTGCAGGGTGTGCACCATAGAAATGGTCTTTTTTGTGAGATGCAGGGTAAAGATGGCCCACAATGCAACAAGTTGAATGTGGTAGCTAAGCAGAGTAGTAACTGTGACATGGCATTATGGGAAATTACACTTACCGTGAGATTGCATAAACCACTCACCAAGCTGGAATCCGGCTCCTTAAATTAAGAGAACCCATTTCGCCCATCAGACAGAGCAAGGTAATGAAACAGCAGATGAGAGGTCTCAAATGTAATTTTCCATGTGGAGTTCTTTTGTGCCGTTATCTTAGAGGGTGCAATAATGATTCTGTGAATGACTTTTGTGCGCCCCATAATGGCACACAGTAATTAAGGCCACAGTGTGTAAAACTATAATTACCATGTAATTTCAAAACTCAACATTTTCAGTGTGTTGTAAAGACATATCCTGGCCTTTGCATAATTATAATAGCAATGGCAAAACTATTCCATTTTGAGCAACACATAGCCAACTATGATCATTTACAATGACAGACGTTACTGAAATTCCATTTAGTTTCTGTCATTAAAATATTTATTACCTTGGAAAAAGCATGTTTATGGAATGAAGTAGGTCTTTGAGGACCCTGAGATGTAGATACAGGAATCTATGGAAATACTTTACTAGGAAACCTTTAGAACTCGAGGTAAAATTAAAGCATACAGTCACTGTTTAAAATGAATTAAAATCATAAATAAACTGAGCCCCAGCCTCTAATTTAAAATAAATAAATAAATGTTTTGAGGCACACACTTCATTGAATAAAAGAAAATGGGGTCAGTAGCAAGGAAAATTTCATGACCACAGACAAGTCGAAAACATTTCCAAACAGACCACAGTACATCACTAAACTATGCAAGAATTTGAGGGCAAAACTTATGATTCTGTATTGGTTTTTCCTTTAGGTTTCATAAATACATCTGCAGCTCTGGAGTACAGATGAATGAATAAACAAGGTTTTCAATACCAATTTCCGAAGGTCCAGTGGAGAGGCTAGAAAGCTTACTTATGCTGCCTCTGTTATTGGCAATGGCCTAGTGTTTATTTCATGCCTCTTCGAACCGGCAGGCTTAGATGTCATGAATCTGTCTGATATCATCCCACTCAAATCTGAGGCCTGGATCCCACCGCCCAGCAACCATCATGCCACTGTGGGATCAATCTTTGTTTGCCAGAGAATGGGATTGATTTACAGGTTCTGTCAAAGCAGCCGTTTCTACCTGCCTCAGACTGAGAAACAGGTAGCAGCAACATGACCTGGACAACATCAGATTATCAGCAGCCCAGAAAGGAGGCATAGCTAAAGATCTTCCACTCTGAACAACAGAGGAAAAATTGACTGTAAATCTAAGAGACAAAAATCTCTGCTTCTGATCATACCTCCTGACAATTTACCATTCGAACATGAAATGTAATGAAAGCTCAGAGGACATTTGCCTATCAAAAATTTGCAGAGCATTCTCAACAGCATACGCCCCTGTCACGGTGGTGTGTAGTGCAAGCGGAACACATAAAGCTCAGGAAATTAAAGCTGTAAATAAAGGTCCGTCAGATAAAGGATCTCCTGACAGTTATGAGAGCAGAGCGGGCCGAGGGCTGGCCGCTGGCTCATTCAGGACATGTGTAGATGGGCATGAAAAAACAAAATCATAGTGATGAGCATTTGGCTCTGCCATTTCACACCGACTTCCATCTCTTTTCCTTCTGCTTCTCCAGCCATCATTTATCCCCTTACATGTTTCTCTCTTTCCTGTCTCATCTCTTTCTTGTTTTCCTCTCTTTTTTTTTTTTTTACTCCGGCAGTCACACTTAACACATCTGTCATAAAACAACTTCATGACAGGTGATGTGGAACCAGGAGAACTTAACAAAAATACACAATCTTTTTATTTTTACTTACCAATGGCGATGAGTGTGGGTGCCTTAAGAATATATTTAAATATTTTAGTAATGTACATATGACACCCAACAGATAGTTATACAATGCTCATTTGATGTTACCACCAACATTTTAACTTTTTCAAAGAAGTTGAGCAGTTTTGGGGTCATTTTTCAGTTTATCTGAACCTAAAGGACAGCATGCACAAAACATCTGATATATTTGGGGAGGCAACAGTGGTGCGGTGGGAAGAGCAATCGTCTCCCAACCAGAAGGTTGAAGGTTCACATCTCAGTGCCAGCAGTCCACGTGTCGAAGTGTCCTTGGGCAAGACACTGAACTCCCCTGTTGCCCCCGATGGTTAGAGCCATCGGCTGAGGTGGCACTGCCATTGGTTCTGTACCGGAAACAAATTCCTTGTGTGTAACATACTTGGCCAATAAAGGTGATTATCCTTATATTTTACACTAGAAGTTACAAGGTTTTAAATCTTTATTAATGTAATGTATACTTGTACTTTATTCCTATTTTTCCCCTTTTCTAACACTGGTTTGATTATGTAAATGCACTACAGTACACCATAGGACTGTCACTTTATATTCGACAGGTTATTCGACAGGTTATTACTGTTCGAACATTTGTTCGAACAGTAATAACCTGTCCAACAGAGGATGTTCTTAAAATTCACTACCAGCTTGACCAGTTACATGTCCCGTTGACCTCTCAGTAAAGTAAGCTAGTAATATTATGTTTACAAGGACAAAATGCGGGATAGTAGTAAGCAATTTATGTTGATCGGACAATAATGACACCAGAGCAGTATCAAGGTAAAGGGTTTGCCGACTCTACAAAAAAGTAAATACCTTACTCAAGTACAATAACACATCTGACGACTCACCTGCAACCTCACTACCCAAGTGAGGCACTAAAGTTAACGTTACCACAGACGAGTGGAGCATCATCTATTCTACAGCCTCACCTGACTGTCTTACCCCTGCAGCTTATTTGCCATGAAGAAGATCAATGGGCTGAAACCTTGGCTACACATTCCAAATATACCATGTAAGCTTTCAGTGTGCAGTCATTTTTTTTTCATTTTTCTACCCCTACAGCATGTCATGATATCTTAGATAAGCACTCCTGTCATAGCGCATAAAATCAGCCAAAGCAGCCAGAAGTGACAGTGCTAATACACCAGGGTATTGATGTGATCACATCAGAACTTAAATCTAAGCCAATTAAACCTAGCATCTTTCGTTTAACAAAAGAAACAGCCATTTATTTGACTGAAGAAGCAGGCTGTGCATGTGGGAAGAGAACACAGAAGAGACTATACAAAGATCCTGCAACAGTAACACAAAAATTAACAATGACACTTCTACTTTAATGACTTCTTCTAGGTCATCAATTTGAAAAAAAATCTACTTTGAGATCACTGCACAAACCAAACACAAACAGTAAAGTTATCTTAACTTGTATAGCCTCCTGTAATTGGAATTTTTGGGGCATTCATGAGTGACAAGAAAAAAGGATCCAAGGTCGATATTTTTTGTGAGACACTAAGCAGACTGTTATTAAGTTAGACACCATACTGCATGCTATGTTCAGTCTTCAGTGTAGCCAGTGCTGAACACCTGAAACCAAACCAACATGTCTGAAAATGTCAAAACTATAAAATGGCGATAGCAAAATCAACCATTTGACAAACATATTGGCAACAAATCCACAAAAACACCAAAACCAACAAATGAGTGATCCCACTAATAAGTATTGTCTGTAAACCTACATCTTATAGACCTGCACTGTTGTACAAATACACAGTGACTCACAACATTACACTGGGTAACATGTTTCTTGACATTCTGAGTCATTTCCACAAACACCCTAATGCATTATTTACTTATTCTTCTTCAGTAATGTTCACCAAAAACTTGTGGGGTTTTTTTTGTTTGTTTGTTTTAAAGTATATATTTGTGACAAGCTTTTTATGTCTTCAGGCCGACAGCCACAGACAGGTTGAAGGAGTCAACAACTACTGTATGAGACAGAGTAGCATGCTTTTGGTTTTGGTGTTTTCCATACTTTTTGGAACAATTAGACTGGTTGGTTAAACAACAGATAATGAACAGGCATTTCTTTAAGAGAAAATGACAGCATACTCCTTCCCCGGCTTCTCCTGTGCAGGTATATGCTGGGTTCCTAAGTCTTCTACAATTTTCAACTGAATATCTTTGATAGATTTTATTGATCTTTGACTGGACAAAACAAGATAAGTAAAGAAATTACCATAGACTCTGGAAACTGTGATGGACATAATATTTCACCATTTTCTGTCAAGGTGATCAGAATACTCTGGAGATTAATCGAAGAAGATCATTGTTAGTTGCAGCACTATATTGTTTGTTGACAGCACAACTAAGCCATCTTGATAATGCACTTATAAACCAATAAGACTCCTTGTTGAACATATCTGCTGTTTGGGTCTATTAAACAGATGAAATGTTTGGACAATACAGCTCTCCACTGTTGTGTCCTGGATCAGATTCCAAGCTAATTTCCCGGGCACAGCCTGCATATTAATGTTGGGAGCTCACCCTCTGGTCTATCTGTGCCTCCACTGAATCCAGGGCACCTTCAGGGCAGAGAGAGCCTGCCTGATCTGCGTCAACCATGACAACAGTACAGCAACCATTGATGAAAGGTCTTGAGGGAATTTATTACAAGCAACGACTGGGAGACTGAATAACCCACATTTGAATGAAAGCCACAAATTATACACAGTTTCAGTAAATGAAATGAGTGTGTGCCTTTGTTCCATGGGTTTCCTTTCACTAGTGGGAAGCTGAACACCACTACTGCTACTATGGCCAGCACTGAGACAGGAAGTTATTGAAGCCGAGATTTCCAGCTTTCATTGTGGTTAAGGACTTAGAATGTTTATAGTGGTTTTAGAAACTGACTCATCTAATGATTCATGGTGTACATATTGCTTTTCATCTGTGTCCAATCACCAGGCAGCTCATTTGTTTGTCTTTTTATTCAAATAAGAGTAGGGAAAAAAGTACGTCTCAGGCTCTGTACATCAGTAGAGTGGTTAAGACCTCATGTTGCCTAAATGCCTTTTTCCAGGACAAATGATTCAGATTGCCACATGGTAAAAATTATAAGGCTGTAATATTTAGATGGTATAGCTTCAAAGGGTCAGAGAAGCACATTTACTTTGTGCTTGATGTAAAGGCTCAAACCTGACATGTTCCCTCTGAATGACGTCTGCTACAACTTGAGCAAAAGGGGAGTAGACTTAAACACAACCTGTTTCCCATAAGTATGGACACAGCAAAACAAACAAACAAACAAACAAACAAACAAACAAAAACCCGTGTTGCACTTGCTAAGGTGGCTGACAAGACCAAAGTGTATTCAGTAGCTGGCAGTCATTTTATGGCTGCAGTCTCGAAGCAGATTTACTTAGCTGACATCAGTGGCTTTGAGCCAGCTTTTCCTTTTTGGTGGCACTCTCTGCCGGCCTCAGTGGGCCCTGCTAAAACTGCTGAGCAGCAGCACATACTCTAAAATTCCCTTTCTAGACCAGGGTTTACCTCAGGGCACACAGGAGCCTGCAGGAGTGTCCTCTCGTAAAAGCGTTCTTTGACCGTGGAGAACACTGATGTTTTGATGCGACTCCACCCCTGCCACACATCACATCTAATTACACAATTAATGACTCTGAGTCCAGATTCAATTATAGATCACACATCTTTTTTTCTAGCCCAGAATTTTCATAACAAAAAAAATAATATTGTGTATTATCATTTCAATTGAGATGTGTGACACAATGTATTCATATTCCCATGAGGAATTTAACAGGCCCTCAATACAAATAAAAAAACATGCCCTGTGGCTCATGAATTTGTATTTTAGTAAGGTAAAAGCCTTGATTTCTGACATCAATTCCTGTTCATACATGTATGGTGTAGATCACCATCCAGAAACAATATAAGAACCGAAAACAACCAAAGTTAGCAATAAGCATAATACCATTAAATCATCTTATCAAAGACCCAACCAAAACAGAGAAATAAATACGTTTGCTTTGGAATCTTCATAACATGTCGTGACTATTGTGCATACAAACATAAATGACTGCTAAAAGTTATAACTTCATTCTAACGCAGAAAAGGAAGACAGCTCAATATTATCACGTGTTACCAGCTACCTTAAATGCAGCTGGTTACTATTTTAATTTTCAGACTTTTGTATAGAAGCAATATTTAAATATAGCCAAAAGAAAGCCCAAATGTATGATTATTGTTCTGGCTGCATCTTC
>NW_018127884.1:5699476-5732857 GCF_001952655.1 Monopterus albus
AAGTGGAAACTAACAAGCTATATTTTTAATGAGATGCTATCCTGAAAATATAAATACATCTCTGCTCACGGCACCTGTTGCACGGAGCAGAGAGTACACAGGTGTCTCTCTCTAGCAGTCAGATATGACTCTCCCACATGTGCTATTAATCAAAATGATAAGGAACGATTCTAAAATTCAGGGTAATGACAATCATATGGGTGGCTAAAGGGATAGCTTGGATACCCTCTTTGGTTGAAAGAGTCTTCAGTTTAATAGTATCAATGTATCCTCATCAGTCGAGGTAAGGGTGTTTATAAATTCCAAATCAATATGGACTTCAAACCCTACACTACACTAAATGGTACATCTGATAAATGTATGTCAAAGCACCATAGGTAAACACGGTCATTGTCTGTATTTATTGTATGCAAAGACAGCATGAATTTCCATGCCATTGCACAATCATAAAAAGAGCCTTAAAGAATTTTAAGTATAATAAAATTTATATGGTAAGTGTGTGTAGGCACATGATGCCAGGCTCACTGGCGGGTTCAATCTTTGATTTGGAAAATAAACACATGGATTATTATTTCCCATATTTCCTTGTAAATACCAACACAAACAAAGACATTTGATAAATGTTTGGCCAAAATGCAGTTTTGTGAAAATCGACAACCCTTGAACAATATTCAGTCTGTACAACCGAAGAAAAGGAGTAACACAGCCAACTCTGTACTTCACACATTATTCTGCACATTATTCTGTCCACACTTTAAAATGGACAGACTACACTCTCTGTAGTCCTATACCAGACATCAACAAGGCAGCGTAAAGCCACAAAACACAAACAAACAAGGTACACATGTAGCCTCTGAACCAACTCAACAGCACAACCTTTTTCATTCAGATATGTATCGGCATCTGCTTAAATTTTCCTTGTATCCATCATAATACAATTTCATACTTTTTTGTCAGTTTTAAACAACAGTTATTTTTGCTCATGACTAACTGGAAAATATTTAAAAATATAATTAATAAAATAAAGAAATAGGCTCAGTGTTGCCATAGCTCTTTAACAAACTACAGCTAATGAGCTGTATTACGCTCCATCAAAAAGCAGAGGGAGTCTGGAAACTCCTAGTTTCAGAGGTTAAGTCTCATTCAAACAAAGACAACATCCTATTCTGGCACAAATGTTATGCAGGCCCCTGTCCAACAGGTCCACTGGTTGCATAAGCTGAAAACAAAGCATCCATTTCTACCACTATTATTGTTTTCTTCCAAGCAAGCAGATTTACACTGTGACATGTCTGGCAGCATTTAAACTGATTCCTGGAAATGATAAAAAGCTTTTTCACATTAAATAAAAACATTGTGTATTTTCTGTATCTTTTTTGTCTCTCCATTTTCTGCAAAGTTACATAAAATGTTAAAACAGGACCAAACTGTTAGAAAAGGCATATTTTACTATGAAAGCAGAAAACTGCAGGGAACTTGCAAACTCACCCTAACCAGCTGCTTTCACATTAAAAACATAGGAGGGGGAAAGCTGTAGTGCTGCAGCCAAAACTTTGAGTGGTAGACAGAGCATGGATTTTGTTCAAGAACCTCCCTTTAAAGCTTGTGCAAGTCATTTTTGTCACCCCATTTCTCAGCTGTGCCACTTCTATTAAGGTTACTGTAATACAAACCAGAAGCTTTCAGTAAAATCATGTTTTAGAGAGGCTATTAATTACTTCGCTCAAGCTGATGATGAAAGATCAGACAGCTGAGAGACTGTAAAGCAAAACTGGAGAGCCTAAAACAGAATAAATTAGGTGATGTGAACATTTATTTTATAACCCCCTGCTAAATATAGATATAAGTATAAAGACACTTTGACTGAATCACAGCAACATATCTGTGCTGTGTAAACAGTGGACTGATGACCTAACTGTGCAGCTTGCTTTAAAGCAATCCAAAGAAGTGAACGATTAATGGAAGTAACGTTGATTTGGGGGGGGGGGGTGGAGACTAGTTAACCAGTGTCTGCGTCAAATAAGGAGATCTTTCAGTCTTTTGGTGCAACAGGGTTTACACCCACTTTTTAAGCTAAATTTACTGTGGTTAATGAAAGCTTTTGGCATTATTCTCATCCCTGCCTTTGCATAACGGCCTCTATAATTTTCCCAGAGTCCAGAAAAAGTTAGGAGGATGTGATCATTGGAGGTTTATGTACAACTCCCCCACACACACACACACACACACACACACACACACACACACACACACACACACACACACACACACACACACAGCTGGACTAGAGTTGTGAGACTTCAGTTTTAGCTGAGCAGGCATTTCCCAAAGAACAGGAAGGGAAAGGAAAACAATGAAGGAAATCCAAAATAATAGCTCCATAAGCCCCACCAAGCAGCTCTAGATTTATATAAAGCGAAATTTCCTTTACATTTTTGGCTATATTTGCATATATTTTGATGGCCTATTTTAAAAACGAGGGAATGGTAAACAACAATTTAAGCTAGTTTTCCTCCTCATGTACTATTTTAAACCCTAAAAGTAGCACAAAACCCTACAAAAATGCAATTTTCTATGTTGTTTTTTTTGTCAAACCGGTAGTTTTTCGACTTGAGTTACTCGGGAAGGGACACAGAGGAGCTTTAATCCACCTCACAACCTTAAACAATAAAGGAGTTCGGGCTAACCTTTCCCTCCGGTTTAGTCGGTGTCGTTAGAGTTGCAGTAACAACATGGAGAGCAGCGTACACACTGGGGAGAGGGGTAACAAACAGATATTACAAAATGTACTTACACAAAACTTCGATGGCGATTTTTAAAAGCGCTGTCAACCGTGTTGGAAGCAACAAGTCTCTTCACTGTGTTTTCTTCGACGTGGTCCGAAAATGCGCCGGTGAAATCCCCAACTCCCGGCTGAGCCAACTACGGAGAGGAAAACAGCAACGTTTTCACCCGTCATCTTGTCCAAAATATGTTATTTGTGCAGTGTATTTTTAGTTAATCCTGAATCCAACTGAGAGTTTCTGAGGATCTGACACAGGGCAAACCGCATCTGAGGCTTTTAAAGGGGCGTATGATTAGGCTTCTTTTCAAAAAATGTGAAAAATGTCAAAGATTTTCGCTGCTATGTCAAAGCCACAGGCTACAACAGTGAGTGTTCAAAGTGAGCATCCTGTTGCAACAGCGACCAGAATCGGCCATATATTCTCAGCGGTGGAAACGGGCGATTTAACGCTACTTCACTTCATGGGATAAACAGCAAACACCCAAATAAGCCACCGTGTTAATAAATTGTACGGTATTTCCGAAACACGTAAACTAAGCCCCAAGAACAGAAGTCTACAACCAGTTTGAATACCTGCAACTACCATTGAAACTTACCTCGTTATTGATATCTCATATAAAAATGTCCCTTTCTTTTGGTAATGTGATGTTACAGGGTATTTTTTACACTATGTCAAGTTATTCTGCTGTTTCTGGGCCAGGTGTAGGTGAATCGCTTCGCGCACTGACAGAGATGCGAAGAATGCTCGGAATGAGGGAGGAATGAAATGAACGCGAAGAGCGAGTTTGCGCCGGGGCGGAGCGAGAGGTGGCGTCATCCCGAGCCCAGCAGCCAGGCTGGGCAGCAGGCAGCGGCGGGAACCAGGCGGGGACTGGGAGGGTACTGAACATCCCGGGAATTGTCGCCTTCAGGGTCATGTTCGAAACTCAGATTTTATAGCTTCACGGGCGTGACTTGTAATGGTATTGATCCAACCACAGTTATCAATACAGAACAAAGTTCATCTCACTTCAAGAATGGAGTGATTACAGGTCAAAGGCCTGTGCAGTGGCCTGAAAGGTCATGGGGCTTCTGGGCAGTGGTGGAAGAAGTAGGCAGATTCTTTACTTAAATAAAAGTAAAATAAAAATACCACAAATGCTTTGTTCCAAGACCTGTGTTCAAAATGGTACTTAAGTAAAAGTACAAAAGTATTAGCATAAAAAATAAAAAAAATATGCAAAAAGTAAACATACTTATTATGCAGAATGACACATTAATGTACACTAGGTTATAGTACTGATTACAGTATTGATGTATGTATGTTGCAGCTGATAAAGGTGAAGCTAATTTTATGTGCTGTTAATTTGAATTATTGCTGGGTAGCTTGTGAATTTCCCATCAGGGATCTGTAAAGTCTTATGATTATACTGTATTTTGTTTAATTATTTTGACTGTGGAAAATAACTAACATTATCAAATGAATGTAGCACGATAAAAAATTACAATATTTTCCTCTAAAATGCAGTTAAGTTGGAGTATGAAGTAGCAGAAAATGAAAATACAGATACCTCAAACATGCACATAAGTACAGTACTTGAGTAAATGTACTTTTCATCACTGCCAGGGTCAGATTATGGTCCTGGGAGGCCACCGGGCACTTCACTTTTTTAGTTGGTTTCTTAATGCTCAGTGAAGGAATGCAGTATTTCCCACAGGATTTAAAGGCAACAGGTGACTTCACAGGACTGGCCAAATTGAAACAGGAGTTCAGAAAGCAGGCCTTCAAGCAGATTAGGTGTGGAGAAATATTATGAAGTTATAAACTCTGACATTCAAGTGGGTATCTCTTTATCCGTGTATCAGATGTAGCCATATTTGAAATGCATGATTTTATTACTGTCATTTATTTATTACACACCATGATATGTTACCCCCGTGACCCCGTTCAGGGACTAAGCGGTAGAAAATGAATGAATGAATGAATGATATGTTACCTTAATGTATAAAATCTATGTTCTTTAGACAAAATGTTGTTAGGTTTAGTTATCACCCTCCACAATTGATCAGAAAACAGCAAAACAAAATAAGCCCACTCATCTTTTCAGAAAACATCTGTCATCACAACATAAATGCAACATGTTTGCTACAAGCCATCACTTCAGATCAGAAGCATGCATTTCTAAGGCCTTTTCAGACCTGCTTTATGCTCAAAATGTACACACCAAGTGTGAGTTCAGATTGTTTCAGACAGAAAACCCAGTCAAAGACACAACTGTGGTCCTGTCTGAACAAGTCATCCATTAGAAGCCAATGTTTTGACACCAATCCTTCAAAAGAAAGGGATCTATGAAGATGAACGAGTGCCCCTCTGAGGACATCCATCAACACCTTTTAAAACCTGTCTGTGCACGTTTAGCTGAGAGAGAAACACAGGGAGGTGTATGATTTGAATGTGCTGTATAGAATGGTCTTTCAATACATTTTTGCTGTCTTTTTATTTCATAATATGCTGAAAACACACTCCATGTTATAGCTGAACAGTTGTTATCATATCAACCTGTCTGCTCTTCTGAGTGTTGGCCGCTCCCTCAATAATAAGTTATTATCATCAAAAGCAGCCGTATTTGGGGCAACTTTAATGAAAAATCCCCCCCAAAGATGAATACAGCCTTATATAACAGGAGCTCGGGTGTAATAGTGGCAGCTGACAAGTGCTTTAAGGCATGTTAAACACAGTCTTGATGTATGTCGAGAGCTTTCTTCACGTGTTAGCATTCAGAAAATACTCTCATATGATAAGTCTTCAGAGCCAGTGCACCCAGCAGAGACTGCATTTTGTAGGTTACTGAGCCAAATGATTACAGCTAAATTATGTATATACGAATTCCTGTTGTCCTTATCTCTGTGTTCACTGTACAGTTATTGTATCATCATTCCTGCATGTGGTGAGGGTGAAAAGCCACCGAATTGTTAATGCCAAAACAAATAGTTCCCTCACCAAGGCCACCCTATGATGACACTATTCATGCACTGCTGCTCAATTGTTGTGTAACGAGGTGTGGCCATATTAGTGGTAGTGTATAGGCGGCGATAGGCAGTCATGCATGTGTCAGCAGGGACTGAACCAATGACTGTGAGAAGAAGTTTGGCATTTTCAAATGAATGTTTAACTATCTGTCCCTAGTAAGCTGAAGTCCACGCCACCCTAAATACACAGCACACCTATGTCAGATTTTTACTGTAACACTTAAAAAGCAGAGATACTGTGTCATAATATTTCTATATTTTCATTTTGTAAACCATTTTGTAAATATTCTAACTATAAATCTGGCTGTTATTTTTAAGCTCCTCAAAACCTATTTGTATGCAAATGAGTTTGATGATGGCTTCAAACGACAATAAGATTTACCAGCTGCTCATCTTGTTCCTTTTGGGTTATCAAGCACATGCTGGTATCAGGCAGATAACGTCACTCTTTCACAGGTCAGGGGTTTCACATGAAGAACTTATAAAAAAAAAACCCGAATCCTTCCCACTTTCTGCGCAATATTACACTGTTTCTATGCAAGAATACTTACTGTGTGGAAATTTAATTACTGTATTTTTTTCAGGAACATACAAAATATAAGTTCAAAACTGAAATTGAAAAGGTCATAAGGCTTGATTTTAAACACATGGGTCCCTTCCAGGCAGATGCTTAAGTAGTGTTTTTTTTTTATTGTCAAAAGAATTGGAATTTAAAAAAGAAAAACTACATCACCACATTCTTTATTTAATATTTGTTTGCTGTACTTAATAATTATAACATCAAAGATTAAAATTTACAGATGTGCCTGGCTGTTGACATCAGTTTGGTTGGTGTCATGTGTGAAGGTGAAAACAGACAATGTGATATGATATAGAGTAACATTACAGAGACTTACATGTACACTCTACTATATTGCACTTATGCAGCACTGTGTGTACATTCTGCCACAAATGGACAATTTTTTTTCTGCAAACTGAACCAGAACAGGCTAATGGGACTGACCCTGTCATGAAATGACCTCACAGTTGTTCAGGAATAACACTGTAATAACAGTTTCTATCTGTGGAACAGGCTGCTGTTTCCAGGTCTTATGTACCAGTTTGATTAGCTTATAGCATCTCTTACTATAAATAACTAATGAGTATGAAAGGCCCAAACACCAGGTTATAACTTTCAGTAGGCTGATGTTTTTTGTAATAATGACAGCCTATTGTATATGTCTTCATAAAGTTTTCCATTTGGTTACATTTTCTAATGAGCAAAGGACTGACATCTTGACCTCCATTCAGTCACTGCTTCTGAGCACATCTGCATCCATATATATATCCCGCTTAGCAAAGACTGCCTGTGCATTGAAAATGGTGTGCAACAAAATGTGTCGTGCATGTCATGTCTGAATACATACACCAGCTGCATCCTGTAGATTGCACCAATTTTTAATCAAATTCTTGCGTATATATTTTCCATTTTGTTTAGGTCTTGCATCTGCAAATCATCGATTCCTAAAAAATGAAAACAGGTCAAAGCAGAGCAAATTCCAAACCCTTTTTAATCTTTATTTATGTGCATAGAACCTGATAATTAATGCCTTCACTCTACTGTGTCACTCTCAACACTCGTGCTATTTTCAGCTGAGATAAAATTCTTTCTTGTAAACCATTTTGGGAGCTTGGGGACACCGTAGAAAATAACAGCTTAATCATTAAATGCATGCTTCAGAGAACACCAATCAGCTGTTCTGAGCCAGTGAAGCTATAGTTTCTTCCATGCAGTCCTCATTCCTGACTCCTAGCTTGATAAGGCTGGTCTGTGCTATGGCTATGCTATGCTATTGCTTTGATTTGAACATGCTGCCCTATGCCTCTGAGGGAGGCCATGGTGCAATAGAATTAGCCTGGTTTAGTTCATTTGACTCCAGATCTGCTCTACTGCTGCTGCTGCTACTGCCTGGCCTGGTCTGGTTCACCCTGGCCTGCAACCTCCTTTAATCAGAAGTTCCAGGCCTCTGATTAAAGGTCCTGCCCTGGCTCTCTGCTTTGACTGCTCAGCCGGCCACATTTTATTCAGAGATAAGAGAAGAGCTAGTGAGGGCCACTTACTGTTTAAATAAATAGGAGAGGGGGAGCCCACATTCCAATCAAGATAGCTTCTGATTTTATGCACTGTGTTTGTGATTAAGGGCATGTTTTTTAAAATACATATACAAATACATATGCTGCATTTAGCATGGGTAGATTTGCCTGAATAAATTCAAGTTTGTAGTTTGTTGAATATATTTTCATTAATGAGTAGATTCCATAGAAGTTAAATCATAAATACTATATGGAACTATAATAATATTGTATACGAATAGCCAGTCATTCAGGCTTTAATTAAATTAAAGGTTGTTGTCAAGGTTCAAAGATGAACTGATGAAAAATTTAACACAAAGGTGTCTAGAAGGACCCGCTCGTGGCACCTTAGCAACTCGTTGTCAGTTTCACTTTGCTCACAGTTCTACAGAAGAGGATTAGGGAGGCTGTAAAATAATTTATTTGAGTTCTGACTTTTAAAAGTCAGCTTTAAAGTCAGAATTCCAAGATTAAAGTCAAAATAAACTCCTCCCTTCTGGACTGCGCTGCAGAACACTGTCCTCCAAAACATCCAGACACATGGACAGCTTCTCTCCCTGTGTCATCACTCTGATGAACAGGTAATCTTTGTTTGTCTGTATAACAGGATACAGCAAACATCTCAGTGCACTCAATGTTACTTGTAAATATAATCAGTGTACACACCTAATAGCTTCTTTTTATATTGCATATATGTAAATTTATCAATAGATTGATGTTTTTGTCTCCTTGAATTTACTTTATTATTTTATTTTTATTTTATTTTACTCTAATGCACATTGGGGGCCACTGAACTAGAGTCAAATTTTGTGTTTTTACATACTTGGCAAATAAGATTCAGACACAAGGAGAACGTGCAAACTCTGCACAGAAAGGCCCCAGGTCAGCCCAGGCTCGAACCCAGAGGCACAGCGCTAATCACTGTGCTGCTGTGCCGTCACAGTTAAAAGACTCAGACTCACACAATCACACAGTAGCTATATTTTTACAGTATTGTGCTCTTTTAGTGTGTTCCAGTTGTTGTCTTATTAAATTCATACAGTACAATTATGGGACAGCAGACATTTGAATTTCAAACAATAAACTGTTAATTATCTGACAGTTTGTTAGTGAGTGTTTAGTACATACATTCATCATGCACCGCAAAAGCTATGCAATCATGGAAAGTAAAGCTATTCTAAAGGTCTTTGCCTGTAGTTACCCACTGGATATTAATTACAAATATTATGTGTGCCTATGACAAGATCCTGCTAAAATAATAAAATTTTTACAGAGAGCTCACTGGATTGGCATCAGGCCACACAATTTTATCTGATCCTCTAAACATCACCTGCTTTGCAGCAGATTAACCACACAGCAGAGGTTACCATGGTGATCTACACTGGTCAAAGTGAGACAGCCTCTGAAAGTCAAGACATTTTCTCACTAATTGAACTTTTTCAGCGAGTCTTTGTAGTGGACTAACTTTTCCTGTTCTCATGATGCTGCTTCGCTTTGGTCACCGTGGCAACCTTTACCTTGCCGGATCAAGAGGCCACATCCCAACCAATAAACCCATTCTTTTATTGTTTTAATGTGGGCAAAATGAAAGCCTTTAAATAAAGAATGGGACTGTAGTGAGCTAAAATGGACATAACAGAAACAAAGCTTGTTGCTTTGCTTGCTTTGATGGCTTTCAGACAGCAGTCATTTTTCTGCCTTGATGATTAATTATGATCAGAAGATATGATAAGCAAAACCAGCTGCCACCACTCTGGCCATTAAACAAAACTCCATTAAATTGCAGGTAGGTCTGTAGCTGACCATCACTAGTCCTCATGGATGAGAATTATTGGTGCATGGTGTGTTGTGCAGAAATGTACAGGAATGAATGGTGAGCTGCAATGGATTGGCAACCTGTCCAGGGTGTACCCCGCCTTCGACCGATTGCCGGCTGGGATTGGCTCCGGCCCCCACCCCCGTGACCCCGTTCTGGGACTAAGCGGGAGAAAATGAATGAATGAATGAATGAATGAATGAATGAATGAATGAATGACTGGTGAGTGTAGCCTATAACAGTCAGTATTATATCAGGTGACTTTTCTTTGTGTTTTCATAGAGTTGGTGTGTTTTTTCTAGTAGAGAAACCAAAATATTAGTATCATCTTTTCTCCAACCACAGTTAAAGAGTAAAGATATGTTTTATTTTCTTCAGAAGCAGGTTATTTTGTGTGTAAATAACTATAAAACAGATTATTGCCCAATCAGTGTTAATTATGAACAAATGTGTCCACACATTGTATTTGAGGCAAAGGATTTTGTGATATCACATATGCATGTTTTTAGAGTAGAGCGGTATGCCCGGCCATTAAAAAAAGCCAATGCACCACTGAATTTCAGCAATTTGGCAAAATAAACATTTAATCCAAAAAAATCAGAAGGAACTATTTTTGCAGGAACATTGGTTTTTAACTATTATATTAATATTTGGGTGTACATGAATATATGAATGTTGTATTTGTGTCAGCAGTGAAACTGATGTATTTTTAAAAAAGCACAACCACAAATATGCATGTTCAAATGCAAAAAGAGCAGTGATAATAGTGAAGAACATACAGTGAAGCCTTGACACAAATCAATAGGAAAGGCATATAAGTTCTTGAGCCTGTAACAAACAAACTACTTATCCCCGGTGTCAGTCTTGCCAACTTCACCTTATCATGGATGTTCTTCTTAACTGCTGCCAGAACTGCTGTTGTCCTGTATAAAGGACAGGCCGGACTATGGTTTTAGCATGTGCTGAGAAGCGTATTTGACATAAATACAGTGGTATATAAAGGCAGATACAGGAGTGTAATTACATCTAATGGCTGGAAATGCTCCTGTTCAAGACATCTTGCTGTATCATGTCTGATTATGGGTGATCATTTTCTGTTTTTTGGTGAAAAAGCACAGCTCCCAGATCCTGGGCTTTGCTGATGATAGTGGTTCAGAACAATGGGCTATTGAAATGCATTGTGGCTATCTCAGCTTAAATGTCAGAGCACAAAATCTAGAGCTCAATCTATAACTAAGAGCAGCTAGTATGACGCTATGAACTGGAACAACCCTTGAGTAGAATTTTACCATCAACTCAAACATAAAATACATTTACACCATAATTACAACCATGTGGTTTAACTATGCAAGTAGAGTGATGTTTTTCTTCTTAATAGTGTCTTAATTATGACCTAAAGTCCTGATGATATTTTAAAGGCACTCATAGCTACATCTCTGTAAAGCTAAAGGTAGTAAAAGACAACCACAGTTTATCAATAGCAGTAATATTGTATATTACTATTTTAAAATGCTAAAGTGCAATAAATACAATATAAAATACAGCACATAACCTGACTGACAGTAGAATACTCCAGAATCAAAGTAAATGTAGTGATACCACACTATGACAATACTAAAGTTGTACATTGGAAATGCTACTTAATCCAAGTGTTATCAGAAATTATGTAAAGCAAAAATAATCAGTGGAGAAAAAAAACATTCCCTGTGAGTGTTATGCTATTATCAGATTATTATTGCTGATACATAACTGTTTAAATACCATTTTACTACTAGTGATAGTAATAGTTGTCAAATAAAGTACAATATTTTGCTCTGAACTGTGGAGAAGAGGAAAAAAATGACATACTCACATAAAGTACAAGTACCACATAGTCTTGTTTAAACAATATGATGTGAACACGGCAATAGTCTCTTAACTGAATTTCCCATTCTCAACCAGGATTCTCATGCTCATACAGTATTTCCCTATCAACTAATCAGGTCCCCAGCATACAAGCACCAAAATCCCTGTAGCTTGACACACAGAAATACTGTCACTAGCTATATTTACATGAAACTCTTCATTTGACCAAAGTTCAGAGTATACACTCAAGCAGAATAAAGAATTCTCATATAAAAATGCTTGTCTGACAATCTAGCAGTAGATGGTCACATAGACATTTTGCACTGTGGAACAAGTCTTTATGCATGTGTTCACCCGCTTAAAATGTCCCTCCAAAAATAAGAAAACCATAAACCATTTTGTCTGTTGCTATTAGTTGATGCTACTGTATATATCTCCAAAAGGATGGTTTTTAAATTCACTACAGAAAGCAACTAGTACTTCAAGCAGGAAGAAATACTATACTCCTTATTACCTTTTAAAACTTTAATTTGCTTGTATGTGGAATGCCATTAAACTAAAAATGAGTGACATTTCTATCTAAATTATTAGTTTTTTTTTATTTCCAATCCATTTACCAGATAAGTAAAATAAGTTGTACCCATTTCATAAGGGCTTTTACATGTAATTGTGTTATGTACAGCTGTTCTACACAGCTTTTTCCAGGAAGAAACCCTCAAACTGATGAGTTTTATATTAATGAAAATATCAGATTCCATGTGTGTGTGTGTAACAGTTTTTTCATTGTTCTGTGTCATAGGCCATACTCTCCGAGGTTTTATTCAGTGGCCATTTTCAGGCACTGGTTAGCTTCAACTAACTGAATCTTACCAGACCCATAAACAGTGTCTCTCCTGAGAGAAGTCAGCCCAAACTTACTGTCAGTCAGAGATATCCAAATAAAACCATGTGAATTGTTCAGAAATTAACCAAAGATAATTGTCAGCAGCATGCTTAGTGATGAATTATAATGCATCATTTCACTCCAGTCACAATAAATGTGCAAGATATTTTTCTACAGTTTTTCCCGCATACTGCCTGGCCGTACAGATAGTTTGAAAATAATGGAGGTGGACTGAAGTCATGAATGTAACATTGAGCATAAGCAGAGAAATCATAAATATTCAGTACTATATTATTGCTCGTTACAAAAGTAATTACAAAAATTATTAAAAACCTTTAACTGACAGTCTGAGGCAATGTCAAAACATCACACCCAAATTATCACCATAGTTAACTTTAATAGACAAGCTGCAGAGTCTTGATTTGTTTTCAGATAAAAGCAAAAATCTGAAGGATTGTGGTTGTATTGAAGGCTGCCTTGTGTCTACCCCTTTTGAAAATGTAATTACAAATGTTTGTATAATGCTCAGAGCACCAGTTAAATTCAGAAGAGGCAGCATACCAGTTGTTCAAGGATCTTCAACAACAGTCTCCCAGTTAGTACATTCAGTTGATAAAATGTACACTTCTGATTTTGAAATTATTACGGAATACCTTGCACAGATGCAACACTAAGAGGCAGAATTTAAAATATGCCACTGAAAAAGACAGAAGAGAATTTCTAAATGTCTATATATTGTAGTTTGTAGCTATGCGACAGCACAAGAGAAGAAACACTGATGGCAAGCATGAGGAGGTAATGAGGAGTGGGGTGGTGATGATGAGATGAAAAACCAGTGCATTACAATTAGCGAGGTACTGTTACTAGTGAAGTCACTGATGAAATTATTGGGAGCTTAAATGGAACAAAACCAGTGGAAACATTTTCTCAAGTTTCATAAACATCATCAGGCCTTTAAGACTTAGGATAGACCAGCATTGTCCAGTTTACTAAAATTTTCCTTGCCAGTGATGATGTAAATTGTATAATATCCTTTTATTCAGTGGCTGTCATTGATCATTGACTAAAACCCCGCAGATAAACATCCATGGGTCTGGCTTTAAAGCCTGTGGCTTTAAAGAGATGTTCACATTTACTTGACCAGTCAGACCAGTGCAGTTCCAGAACATCTGAGTCAAGTCTGTCTCATCCAAATTAGGATATGATCAAGTCTTGATATAAGAAATATGTCTCTGTTAGCTTTTTAGATTTTGTGCGTAGGCTCAAACACTAAATAATAGATGCTGTATGACATTTTTAAAAAGATGCTGTCTGGTCAAAGAGACAGAGTGGAGCCTCTCTGACTTAAGACAACAAGCACTGGTTCACTTGTCTGTCCATCAGGGCCTTAAGTGTATTTCTCAGTGTTGTTATTTAGTGAGATGGGCAGATAGAATTTGAGTGGTTTGTTATCTGAGGTTTATGTTATAGAACTGTAGTTGTCAGTATGAAGCACAGAGCTTCTGAGCATCAGTTCTTCCTTGATGATCCATTATGTGTCATGTCTTTCAACTGGCATGTTTTGCATTTTTAAGTTAAATAACAGGTTCTAATGAATTGATCATGTTTGAAAATGACTTTAAAACGCTTTCTTTATAGTTGTATTGCAAAATAATATGTGTATAGGGACAAGCTAACAGCTTGCAGTGTGAAGAGATTCATTTTCTCGTCAGAGGAAATGTAAATATAAATGTTTTCTTCATTACAGATTATTTACCCCGGCAGCCTGGCGTGTGTCACCTCCTTTCTGGCGATTTGTGTGTGACTACAAAAGGATGATTTGTGTGAAAGTGCTAAAATAATGACTTTATATTTTTTGACTCATCTCCTTTCTATTTTTTTTTTCATCAACTTTCACAGCTTCTGTAATTTCAATGCAATTTCAGGCTCTGATTGCACTGTTGCTTGAACACTAATCATTGTTACTGTATAACTCATTTTCTATTCTGTTCTTTTTCTATTTAAGGAAAGGTAATTTAATAAAAAACAAATTAAGATTAACAAAAGGTCAGTAAACAGTACCATTTTTACTGTGTATATAGTTTTAGAACAATTTACATAATTTGTATAACTGTATTACACCTCTATTTTCTTTCCGTGTCCACAGAATAGTTTTTAAAGGTTTGATATTATGACAATAAAATTTGCAAAAACATTAAGTTTCTACGGTGAGCTCCCTCAAATATCTTCCCCATAGCATCTGCAAATAATCACATATATATTTCTAACTAATGACACAACTCAGAGGATTATTATTAGCACTGACAGTTGTGTTCGTGTCCTGTCTTTTGGAAATGGGCTTTTTAAGTTTTTCCGTTTCCTATTTAAATAAATATTTGTACAGTTACGAGAATTGCTAATTTATTTTTACAGTAACAGAAAAATTTTTTGTAAACATGACACTGACATATCACTTTAAGTTGATATGGCAAACTGCTTATTTACACACGGAGCTACACTCTCATTCACATGGAGTCATGTGTCACCTGAAGTCCAATAGTCTCCTAGCTCTGTCTGTGGTCTCCACAAACTCATGGGGGAAATATCTTTAGCTCCTAAATCCACTATGTTTACCACACGTTAGTTACCAACTTTTTCTGCTGTTTTTTTTCTGAGCAGGTTGTGTTTCTCTGAAAACAGTGCCATGCTGCAGAGCTGTGACAGTGAACCAAGTCATTTTTAGTTACTGGATGCATGTGCCTTTTAAAGTGATGTTTTATACAGATCTGCACTGTAGTCTGTAGTTTTGATTTTAAAAACAGTTGTAGTAAAGGCAATTAAACTGAATCAGCTAAAAATCATGCAAATTATTAAAGTCGTGTATCTGATAAGCAAAGTCATAAGTCAGTAACAACCTACACATTTGAATAAAAAAAACAATATAGGAAGAACCAAATTAAATACTTTTTTTTTTTTACACTCACATTGCTAATGATAGATAATATTAAAAGTTATCCGGCAGTTCTCAGTCCTGAGTAGATGAAGTGAAAATTCTCTTGTTTGGCAGAATCTGAATGAAAAAAAAAAACAAAAACAACAGGAAACAGACATTAGGAAAGAAATCTGAATATTTTTGTTGAAGCACACACTATGAACAGCTCACCGCAGTTTTTTTCTGGGATTGAAACTGACTGTAAGTGAAAGACATTCATTTTTAAAACTCCTTGAAATTGTTAAGGGTGTTGGAGATGTGACATCTAATCCTAACAGTATTATGAAAACGTTGAGAACACAGAAGAAAATGCACCAACTTACTTAGCTCAGTTCACTATATATATTCAAAATGCAGATATAGTGAATAATGTGTTTGCCATGCAGCTGTCGTATGCATAAAGAAATCAGTTTTTACATCTAAATAGCCAACATCTTTTTTTGTAGTTCATCTCCTTTATTACATAAGATGGTGCTATGCTTCTAACACGACAGATTTTAAAGTGTAGAGCTTATAGAGATTTTTGGGACTGAGAAACATCCGAGCATGGACTAAGGACTGATTTAATTTTGTGGAGGTGATTTGAGGGAAATGGAACAGATTTGTAAAAGTTTAGATGAACAACACAACATGGAGCAGAATTATTTATCAGAGATATTTTTCAGTTTGTTGGCTGACATGGAGTGTTAGGATGCAGGGTAAAGTAGCTTCTGCAAAACATCACAGGCACTGATGAGGGAATACTGTGTGGAGATACAATAATTTTAATAACTAACACTTATACCAACCTGGTGATTTCATTCCAGACCTTGCACAGGGTTTCTGCAGGGTTCACCCAATTACTTTAAAACATGTTAAAATCACATACAGTGTAATGCAATTTATGTGTTTCATGGTGTTATCAACCAAAGAATGAAACACCACTGAGAGCAAGTATGGATGACAAGGCCTAGAATTATTTAAGGGCATTCATTTATTGATATTTTCATATCACATCATCGCTTCTCCCCAGTTGTAAATAATAATTTCAAATAATATTGACCTGGATAAGCAGCAGTAAATGGAGGGATAAATGGACAGGAGGATTAACCAACTCAAAAAAGTCCACATATAAATTTCGCTTAACAGATTCTCCAACCAGTTTTAGCTAAAATTGCACAGGAGGCTGGAAAAAAATTCATTGTAAGAATTTTAGATACCTTTAAAGGCCTTTTTTGACTAAATCACCTGCTTTAAATGTTATCATCTGTTATTCAGATCATAGGGATGGGTTAGTAGGGCCACTTTCTACTTGGCTCAATAGGCCGTTATTAAGCACCGGACCAACATTGTCATCATTACAATAATAGACACATACCATACCAGGTTTTGGCACAAATACAACTTTGTTAGGCTTATTAGAAAAACATGCTTTGGGTTAAAATAATAAAGTTATTAAAGTGGACTATCGGTTTGAAATGGGGAACAGCTGTTTCACGTTCAGTGTCCTGGGTTTTGTCATCCACCCCAGCTGGTCTACCATATTATGCAAGTAAGTGACATCACTTGAGGCACTTCAACAGATTTTAGGCAGCAACTAAAAACTTCATATAACTTTTTTCACATATGCAGTTCTAGTCTCTAAGACCGGAAAACAGACTCTGAAATCATTCCCCTCTAAAATGCATAATCAGTGGTTGAGATTGACAGCTGAATTTTAACATTGGAAACAGTATCTGACAAAACAAGTTCCATTAAGTACAGCAGCTGTTGTGGACTTTCAGTCATTATTTTCCTTAGCAGATGGACCTGATCTGCAGATTTTTAAATTTCCATTTTTTGGAACACTTTAATAGCTTCCCATGATTTTGGCTTTGAATTTAAGCTTGAAATGCCATTCTTGACCTTGAAAAATAGTTTTCTAAAATACATGTTGGAAGTACTCAGAAAACTGCAATTATGAATGTCTACATATTTGTAATAACTCAGTGACTCATTTGCCAAGGGAGACTATTCTGAGAGTCAACATCTACTGCATGGATGTTGTGCAGTCGGTTCGTTTGGTTAATTACTGGTTAATAGTTACAGTTGTCAGACATGTTTTTGCTGAAATTGTTCTGAAAAGTTGATATTTTGAGTGGAAGGCTTTCAATTACATGAAAACTAGGTTAGGATAAAGTCTTCTGTTTTTTGTTTTTTATCCTTACCTGTTTGCACTAGCCTCAATAATCAGAATGAACTGCCATATAGTTTCACTTCATTATTCGTTCATGGATTAATTATTCAAACTCTGAGATGTGTGAAACAGTTAAGGTGCCTCAAACCAAGCTAAATTTGTAGCAGTTCACTCCTAAAGCACTTTGAGAATCAATGATTAACACTGAAGCCATTCTTTTAACTTAGTTCTGCGAAAACTCAGCGCTGCTTCCAAGGACAACCTTTAAGTATTTCAGCACTGTAAATGTTGTTAAGTCATTTCAGATGCTGTGCGTCAGTTATTTATCATCACTACTAGCAGCCACATAACTACTACACGTGCAGGTGATCACCTTCAAAATGTCATTTCTCCTAACCATCCAGATGTTTCACACACTTCATAAAAGGCTTCAGCTGAAGGGAGGAAAAGAAAAACAGGATCTAAAACACAGACAAGATTAAGATGCATCATATCATGATAAAGAAAAACAGCTGAATTCACAAAAGTAGAAAATGTTTATGAAAACAAAACAAAATACTGACATTCATAATGAAGATATTTGCATGCTGACACCATTGTCCATTTTACAGCTTTGGCAACTGCTGTCTTCTTAAACAAACATAACTTATGTTATACAAATGCACCAAACAGTTCTTTGGTATTTTAAAACACACTAAGTTGTCACCTGTACTGCACTGTAAATGAGACATATTACACGGAGCAGATTCTGCAATTAAACATAAAATATTACACTGCTGACAACCAAGCACAAACATAATATTGCATATCCAGCACATCATGCTGTGAACATTTAAAATAATGACTGATATTTTTGCAAATATCACTTCAATTTTTTTTTAAGTTAAACAAAATACTCTGAGTCTACCATGCCTCATAAGCAGTGTTAGATAGTGTATTTGAACAGAAAGCAACTCCAGTCAAGTCAAGAAGTTTGATCTTCCAACAGCATGCTTTAAAATTAAGGCCAGAGTGGCAAGCACATCCAAACAGCATGCTCACCAGCTTCTATTGTCTACAGCAAATTAGAAAATACTCCATAAATCAACTATTTGACATGTAGTTATTAGTTCTGTTTTACAGGGAGAAGGGGGCAGGGTGTTGCTTTTTGCCTTCATGGTTTTTCTAGGAGTCAACAGTAGATGGCAGCAAAGGAGAACTAGCACAGCATTAAACAAGAGATTCTTTGGTGTGATCCACAGAAAATCAATAAAAACTGTTCAATAAAGAAAACAAAGAGGCCAGGGCTAAAAAAAACAAAAACAAATGTGTGTACAACACACATACCTGCACAGAAATTTTAAAAACATTTAGCAGGAGCACATTTGCATAGTGTAGAGAAAACATGCCTGGTGATCAGTATTAACACTAGACCAGGCTGTTCTCTGATGAGACAGTTTCCTGCTACGTCCACAAGGCAGTTTCCAAAGATAAAGTGCATCAAGTTAGTCAGTCGTAACCTGAGTTAAGAAATTTAACTGCAGGATCCATTTTCCAAGACAGCTTGTTACAGGTTAAATTCTACAGCAGTGATGATTGGACATTTCCACAGTCTCAAGTCTTAATTCACTCACTGTGGCCTGTTTTATTGGATATGGATTTTAACTACTATTATCCTTTGCATTTTACTTATTTTAACCCAACTAGTGCTGCATAGTTTTCACATCAAACCTACTGCAAAATGATCTGGTGCAGCTTTCATTATCTGAAAAACTGTCCTGCCCCCCTCTAGTAAACTACAGACAGTTGCAAGAGCAACTTACAGTGTTTCTTCTTTGGCTGATGCACAAATACATCCAACACACTAGGAGCAAATCTATCTACAGTATCAGCATAAAAGGAAAAACAATAAAAAGGTGCTTGTGCACAGCTGCAAATGATAATATCACAAGAACACTCCAGCTAATGCACAACTCAGTCACAGATTTAATGACATTTGGAATATTGTTCAGGGTCAGATGTGAACAGCTGCGTGTCTAAATGAGCCTGTGCGCAATATGCTCCTGCAGCCACAGCAGCAGAGGTTGCAAAGGGCTTGGCCCATCAGGCACAGCCTCTATGTACATCTGTAGTAGTACCTCTTGTAAAATGAACAGCAGGGGCAAGCTCATGCTCAGTAGCTCATACAGAAATGTATAGTCCTGGGCGTTGTTCCTCAGGTGGCCGGTGAGGGCCTGCGCTGTACTACGCACACAGCGGGATAGATACCAGGGGGTGTTACACACAGCACGAGTCACACTCAGGGGCCCCCTAAGCTGTTTCCTTATGAATGAGCTGAAGGTACCTGTTGCAGGTTGACTCTGCAGGTCTGTTGTGCTGCTAGACTGGGAGCCTTCTCCATCAGCAACACATCGTTCCTGACCTTCAGCTCTATGAAGATTCTAAGACATAGGATGTAACAGACAGAGAAGTTAAAACCCTTCACATTAAATATTGTTAACATGGGATGAATAGAAGTGCAAGTTACTCACTGTGTGGCGAGAGAGAGTCCTCCGCAGGTTTGTCCCGTTGTTACGCTGATCAAAATGAAGTTTGCAGTATAGTTTCCCTGTAAGGTTACAGCAAATGTCAGGACAAAGTATGTAAGCAAAGCCAACTGTACTGTATGTGGTTCCACCATCAGATGATACAAACCCTGTCCAGAGTCGAAAGCATGCATGCCCTGTCTCAGAGAGGAGCTGCAGGTCGAACAGCGGAAACACTCCCTGTGGAAGTAGAGCCCCTCGGCACAGACCCTCTCCATCATGTAAACACGCCTCTCACATGAGTGACACTTGTCACCCAAAGGAGGGAATGCTCGTCGTACTGAGCCACCCTGGGAAAGTACGTGAAAATGAGCACTAATGTTACACACCTCATTAAAACTGAAGCTAATACAGATTGCTTTTCAGTGATTATTTCTTATTAACTAAATATTTAAAACAGATCACTGAAATAGTGCTAGATTTTAAAACTTTTTACATAAACCTAATCTTGTTTTACCTGTATTTTATTTTATTCTTTTTTCTTTCTTTGCCTTGTAACTAAATTACATTAAAAAGTTCTTATGGTTATGACTTTGCAACCTTAAAATGAAACTGGTCAATTCACATGACTTTTTGCTGGACATGTAAACTTCAGTCAGTTACTGCTGGAGGTGTTGGCATGCTCAGGAGAAAGAGAGGTGGGTAGTGCATATAGGAGGAGACAAAGTGAGAAACTGGCATCAAAATAAGGAACACACATAAGTGCAATAATGAATGTTTTCCACCAAGATCAAAACTTTTCTTGTCAATATCACTTCTTGAATGTCTTTGAGTGAGACCACAGACTCATTTGCTTCCTTGCATTGAGCTAAGAGGAAAATTTTTTTGAGAGCAAGTACAAAAATTATAGACAGGGGATTATAGATGTATATGGATAAACATGCACGGCTCAATGAGAAAAGCTGCTATCTTTAAAGAGACTCCCAGTTGCTCTTCAGAAATCTAATTTGATCCAAACATTACAAAACATGGATCATACTAGTACACTATTAGTTGCTTCGTTCATTCTGCTGCTTCGAACTTGTCTGCTGTGACAAGTGCTGGTAATTAAAAGCAAAATGTTGGAAACAGAAGTTCAAAGTAAAAGCTCTCATGCAAAATATTTTTTTCTTATGCTGTATATTAAAGGAAGGGAGGTGTGTGTGTGTCTACACACTAAAAAGAACTCTGACATTCAGACCAGTCGACATACAAGGTTTATAATTTTCTTCCATATCACTAATTCTTGTGAACTTGTAATCCTAAACATGGTGTGTTTTCACATGCAAGTAAACACAATGTGAAGGACAGACAATGCAAAGCACAAGCTTGAGATTGTCACCTTGTGTTCAGCAGAACTGTCTCCTGAGAACAGCCCACTAAGGTGAACAGCTTTTTCCTTTATACTCTTTGTGTGAAACTCTCTAGTCTGTTGTGTCAGAGCTTTTTTCTGCAGGATGACACGGAGCACAGGGACAAAAGAAAAGACATCAATCTCATGTCCTCAGTACAGTGGGACACTTTCTCCTCCCAACAAATGTGAAGCTTTGTGTGGTGACTAATATCAAACTAAAGCTCTGATTAGTTAAATGATGGAAGACCTTTCTGTTTTACTTTCCCATCAAGAAGCAGCATGTCACATCTAAGTGTGTATTGTCAGGAGAAGAACAATAACTTTGCTGTGTGAGGAACGAAGGCTGCCTTATTACATTAATTTCACACTCCACTTGATGTGGATGCTGTACTGGAACCGAAAACTGAAACAGTCACAGAAATCAGAGACAAGTAGGTTGGTTCGGCCAAAAAATATCTACATTAATAAATGATATACTGAAGTGTTGAGAGAGTCAAAGTACATTAATTTAAAAAAAAAAAAATCATTCAATTTAAGATTAAAACATGCTATGTGGCAGTATGGATTATTTACACAAAATTATGAGGACCTCAACTTAGAGATATTAAAGGATCAATACCACTCCCATATCTAATGGAGTTAGAGCCACAGTGCGGCTAACCTAGCTTAGCATAAATACAGGTAGCATGTAGAAACAGCTAATTTGCCTATTAGCACCTCTAAAGTCAACAGTTTATCCCACTGCAACTGTTTCTGTGCAGCATTTCAACAGCCTCAAGGAGACAAGACTGGCAAGTCACTGCTACTGCTAAAATGTAGTTATAGCACATTATTCCCCTTAAAGTCATACATTTTTGTCATATAGACTATACAAATGAAACAGATCATGTTAATCAGTCAGGTTTTGTAGGTGTACTTGAGATTTATAGAAAGTGAGGCTGTTTCCCTTTGCTGCAGTCTTTGTGCTAAGCTAAGTTATTTACCTCCTGGCTCAATCAACAAAAAGAGTTGACAGCAACATGTAACATTTCATAAAGCTCCTGTTCCTATATGTTCTGTGAAAACACTGTAAAAGATTTAATATGTAAGAAGAAAAAAATCCCAGAAATCACAACAATGCCAAACACAGAGAAGCTGCACTGACAAAGCAGAACAATAATCAAGATCTCAGACTAACCAACATGGATATAAAAGATGCTACTGAGGCTAACTGATAATATTATAATAACCCATCATTGTGGCAGTGTTTGGAACAGAATTACATTGTGTCTTCAGCTATATTTTTAAAAATAAAAACTGCATTTAAAACCACAGTCATCGCAAATTTTCTCAACAAACAACTCCAGTAGTAGACTAAAAAAAAAAATTACTTGGTAAGGTGACCAATTTTGCAGTGCTGATCTGAGCCAACACAGACAGGCTTTTGGAAAATCTGAATAATCAAAAAAGCCCATTAGAAGATGTAAGGCTGTGTCTGCGGCCGGGCCCTGGCCGACCTGTTCCACACTAACTCATACTGGCCAATAATGCATATGTGTCTGTCTCAGCTTGTGCCAAATCTGTAAGCCTATTCCTGCCATCTTCGTCAGTTGGATAATTAGCGGCTGACTTCACTATCTGATTACATATTACACAAGCCTAAATGTATAATCAGAGCATGGTATATAATCAACAATTATTCTCGGGCCTTCTTGAGGCACAGACTGAGCAGCAAAGGTTTAGAAAGAGGTCAGAAAAGAAAACAGAAGACAGAAGTGAAAGAATATGAAGGAGGAGATAGTGTTCACCTCAGAGACGTATTCGTCCACCTCCCTGAGGCGTTGGAGGATTCTTGACATGAAATTGATTGCTGAATGGCAGGAGAGAGAAGAAGCGGAAGGGTCTGCACTGTCAGGCTCAGGCTGGGGCTTCGACTCAGCATGCGTTTGATCAACATGTCTGAGCTTCACTACAGGGAATAGAGGCCGAAGCTGCGGTTTGGGCAGTGTCTTTGGTGGCTGACGAACTAACTGTTCAGCTGCTTTTCTGATACTGAGTTCAAACTGAAAGGGATAACATACAGTAGTACATATGTGAGCTGTGGTAGGATTTCTCATCAAGCAACCAAACAGTAAGGATTGAATTAATTTTTATTTTCCCTTCACTTAGAGGCACTAGACCATTTAAAGAACTAAATGGGTGGTTTTATACAGTCACAAGAAAAAAATTAATGGCACTGTTTGAAATTTCCTGGCTTTCTGCATACATTGGTCATTGGTTACTTTTTCCACTATCGCTTTGCATGTTTAATGGGTGTGTTCAATAAAGATATGAAAGATCATGACAGTTTGTTTTTTTATCAGCTTAGAAATATTGAGTTTGTTGATATTTGTGACTTTGGTGAAGATCAACAGGAGCTTGGTTTGCATCGCCGGCAGCAAGTCAGACTTGTTTCCAGTGCATGTTGGACTCCGGCAGGGCTGCCCTTTGTCACCGGTTCTGTTCATTATTTTTATGGACAGAATTTCTAGGCGCAGCCAGGGGCCGGAGGGAGTCCGGTTTGGGGACCACAGGATCTCATCTCTGCTTTTTGCAGATGACGTTGTCCTGTTGGCCCCATCAAACCAGGACCTCCAGCGTGCACTGGGGCGGTTTGCAGCCGAGTGTGAAGCGGCTGGGATGAGAATCAGCACCTCCAAATCCGAGGCCATGGTTCTCAGTCGGAAAAGGGTGGCTTGTTCCCTTCAGGTTGGTGGAGAGTTCCTGCCTCAAGTGGAGGAGTTCAAGTATCTTGGGGTCTTGTTCACGAGTGAGGGAAGGATGGATTGGGTCATGACTGAAAGGGCAAGATCCCGGATACAGGCGGCCAAAATGAGCTTTCTCCGCAGGGCGGCCGGGCGCACCCTTAGAGATAGGGTGAGGAGCTCGGTCACCCGGGAGGAGCTCAGAGTAGAACCGCTGCTCCTCCACATCGAGAGGAGCCAGCTGAGGTGGCTCGGGCATGTGTTTCAGATGCCTCCTGGGCGCCTTCCTAGGAAGGTGTTCCGGGCATGTCCCACCGGGAGGAGGCCCCGGGGAAGACCCAGGACACGCTGGAGGGACTATGTCTCTCGGCTGGCCTGGGAACGCCGCGGCATTCCCCCGGAGGAGCTGGAGGAAGTGTCTGGAGAGAGGGAGGTCTGGGCATCTTTGCTTAGACTGCTGCCCCCGCGACCCGGTCCCGGATAAGCGGAAGAAAATGGATGGATGGATGGATGGTGAAGATCAAATCACATTTTATGACCAATACCAGGAAACTGCAAACAGTGCCATTACTTTTCTTGCAGCTGTAGGCTTCTGTCCATTAACTGTCAGTCACAAATACTTTGTATTGATGTAAACTATTTTCACAGTGCAAGATTTTTGATTGGATTTCTACTGGCAATGTTGGTCATGCCAGCACAGCATGAAAATCAACTTGCATAAGTAATCCATTGTGAATATTCTGTTTGCTAGGACTAAAAAAATGTAAAACCACTGGTAGGGCCTTTTAAATATTATATCATTTGAGCTTTATAAATGGGTTTATATATGTGTTTGAGGCATATGCACATATAGAGTATGGCTTACAAATGTACTGTATGTGTGGGATAACAGGCATACAAATAGCATACAAATATCCTTTCATGTGAGACTTTACAGACTGTCACTAGTTTGTAAATGCAGTCCGACTGCTCCAGACTACCTGTCTCTCAGGAGGAGGTTTAGGTGGGACCGGAGGCCTGAGTTTAACGTGCAGACTCTCAGTCAGGTCACGAGTTCGCAGGGAGGACTTCTCACAATCTGACTGAGGTTTGGCAGAGACCATTAATAAAAAGGAACAGAGATAGAAAAGGCTGAAAAGGTTAAATGCTGGAAATAACAGGCAACAGAGGACTTTGTAAAATTAGCGAAAGGAAACGTTTTGTCAAAGCTCCAGCTCACAACAAGCTAAATTTAAACCATATTTACAGTGAAAAAGAAAGAATTGTAACTTTCTCTAATCAGGAAGAAATGTAAAAGTATTTTCCTACAGATAGATAAATACATTCATATAGTAATGAAGTATATACAGTACATACCTACACAATATACTTGCTTACAGTACTACAGTGTTCCCACTACAGTATAATAAAACAAAATGCAATAAAATCTACAGGTTCACATTAAACACTTCGTTGTGTGTTTTACCTGTGTTTTGCGCACAGTGTAGCTGGGTGTGCCTTCAAATTTGGCCCGTAACTGACTAGCCATTGAACGCACTTTATTTTCTGTGGGCTCCCGTCCATCTCGGACTGAGGAACCATTACTGGACAGATTGGTGGCCTAAAGAGAGACAAAAAACAGGCTTAGTATTCTTAGTAATTTATAGAAGTCCCACATACTGTTTAATTTCGAAGAAGAGGTTTATTACAAACCTCCTCTAAACAACAGAACTTTCGCCTCCTTTTGTGAATGGGGTCTGTACCGTCCGACCTCTTTTCATCCTAAAGTACAGAGCAAGAAAAGTAAAAGTCCCAAGAAGAGGAGCTTCAAACCAGCAATAAGCTGCTTGAATCAAACTCTCTCACCAGTATGCATTTAAAATAAATTTCACTTCAACTGGAACTAAAGATAATTCAAGGCAAACACACATCAGATGTAAACATTTCAGCGGGGAGTTACTGTACCTTGGGTACCCGTTTCCTGGGCACATTATTATTACTTCTGACTTCCTTAGATGGATAATCTTCATTGTTTTCATCCACTCCTCTGGAACCTGCAGTATAACACATGACTGCATTAGTTTTCCAACAATCATAAATGTCACATAATAGCAATACATTATGTTCTTGTGTGTTAGGAAAGCTATGCAAGTGATTTGGAAGTAAAAGATTTCTGTGTACAGGAAACGTTACATTAAAAAAAAATTAAGCATTACTGCAGCCCTCAGCTGCAAGTCAGAGGAAGGTAAATAACATTTACACGAGTTAAACACAACAACATAGTATAGGTAAACATGAGATAGTCCTTCTGTTCAGACAGGCATTTGTTCTTATGTTCCGAAGAATCACAGACTGCTCAAGTCCACAGGTCTGGTGCAAATATACATTCCTCTCATGCCACTGCACATGACTAACAACACACACAAGTTCTCACAGGAAACCAAAAGAAATAGAAATTTCAGTTCTTTGTTGTTAGTACGCATTTTAGTCATGTGATACATGGACCAAAACAGCACATTAATAACAACAGGCTTCAGTGTTTATAACTTATAAAAAGGTGTGTGAGAGCAGAGCAAATAGAGCAGAGCACTGTAGAGAACTGAGTAGAGTCCAATCAAGATGAGCAAAGTAGTGTAGCGAGCCAAGGGAGGAAAGCAGAGCAGCGTTAAATCAAGTAGAGACACACAGAGTAAAGTCCAGTCACATTAAGGAGAGCCGAGTACAGAAAAGCAGAGAAGAATGGAGTCCAACAGCACCTGATGCAGGTAGAGGTGTTCCACGGAAGAGCTCATAGAACTTGGACAGATAGGTGATCATCTTAGTCTTATCCAACTCCTCGCCGGCACTCAGCTCCTTCACAGACGTGAACGCTCGGATCCCAATTTCCCGCTCACTGATGTCAAAGGCCAACTGCAGGTTTGCAGTATGGTCTTCTTCATTTAACGAGTTGAAATCTCTGATAGAGTAAGGAGATGGGAACAGATTCAAGCATAGAGTAAGGAGATGGGAACAGATTCAGGCTACATCATCATCATCATCATCATCATCAACTTTATTTATATAGCACGTTTAACACAGCCGAAGCTGACCAAAGTGCTTAAGACAATATCACTACAACCCGTTAAAACACAGTAAGACAAGCAGAAGCAATAAACAAAACAGTAAAACAGGATCACACTAAAACAACCACCCATCATAAAACAAAAAAGGCTCAACAAGACAGAGGCTCATACTGGTCCGAACGCCAAACGGTACAGATGAGTCTTCAAATAAGTTTTAAAAGTGGACAACGAGGGGGCCTGCCTAATGTACAGGGGCAATGCATTCCACAACTTAGGAGCCCCCACAGAGAATGGGCAGCCAATGTAGAGAAGCCAAAATGGGTGTGATATGGTCCCTTTTGCGCCCTCCAACCAGTAGACGAGCAGCAGCATTTTGGACTCTTTGAAGGCGGGCAAGGGACGTCTGACTGAGCCCAAAATATAGCGCATTACAATAATCCAGACAAGATCTAATGAATGCATGTATTACTGATTCGAAATGCTGCCGCGAAAGAAAAGGCTTTACCTTTGCCAGCTGCCGGAGATGATAAAAACTGGCCCGTACAACTGCATGCACCTGATATTCCATTCTAAAATCAGATTCTATTTTAACCCCCAAGTTTGTAACGGTCGACTGCACGTACCGTTCTAAGCAACCCAAATCAACTGGGGGAAAATCACCAGAGTTATGCGGGCCAAACACTATAACTTCGGTTTTCGTGTCATTTAACTTTACATATGTCATGGCAAAGCAGCTGTGCCAGCCTATATTAGTGTTGCAATTTTTATGTTGACTTATCCTGAGCTGTCCATTTCTTTCTGTCTGGATCTGGTTTATATTTTCGCACACATTAGAACATTAGATTTTTTATTACATTTTCTATTAACATTTTATTGGCTTGAAAATGCAAACTTTTGAGTATTATTCCTATTAAAGATGCCCTGAGCAATGAGAACAATGTAGCCATGAGGTCAGTAATTGAAAATGTTTCCTAACAGTGGCTTTCATTCCTACATGTAGGTCACTGACAGTGACCAGAGTGTAAGATGATATGCACACTGATATGAACACTGTTAACGTCAGCACAATGGAATGACTTCACGCAGAAACTTATCTTACTTGGTGAATTTTCAACCCTGTAGAAGAATTGATTTCTCATATTGCAAAAGAAACTGGCAGCAAATTACTATTAATGGGAGGAGAAACCAGCTCTGACATGTCTACCTACACTGACAGTGTGCAGACTCTATCAGATGTAAAGAAGACAGCAGTAGCCTAGCAGCAGCACGCACAAACCTTGGTGTTATTCTGCAAGCACAGAGGCTCTCTCTTTGTTTTCTGCTCTGCTGACAGACATACATATGGAGGAGGGAGGGGAAATGCCAGCGGTTCCTGGCAACTTAAAGAATCACATGAAACTGCACTGGCATGTGGCGAGGTATGTAGGTGATAATTAAAGAGTGAGAGGTTATAATTAGATTTGTGAATGTAGAAATCTACAGTTGCACTGGCTAATTCCATGCTGTGCCAGGCTGGAAACTATGGCAGGGTTTCTGTTTTTTTAAGGAGGATTTTGACCTATAAGTAGGTATAAAAGCACACCAAGTCCTAGATGACTTGTTTTTCTCCACAGCTCCAGCACGTTAACTGTAGCAACAAGTTTTAGTCAAGTTGATGAACTCACTGGCAAAATACTCAATGTGAGAAATGTACACAGTTGCACTCCTGCTAACATTACATTTTATGCAGTCATGTAAAACACCATGTAGAGATGTTTTATGAGAGAGCTGCAGACTGTTACTGATACCATATAATAATAATGTCGAGACCTGAATATGTAAGATGCCCTGAGATGATTTTTGTTGTGATTTGGCACTATACAAATAAAAGTGAAACTGATACTCTGGTGTGTGTTACGTACATCAGCTGGGGTTTGAACCTGTGGATGAGGGCACAGAGGGCAATACCACTTTTCCAAGAAGACGTCAGGTCTGTAATCATCACATTCCTGTAGCCCTCTGTCTGTTTTTGGCACCAGGTAAGAAGCCTTGCTGGTCTGATCTCTGACTCTATAAAATAAACATGGAAAGTCATATTTTTCAATAAAACAAGCAAATTCTTATTACAGGAATGTTAGAAAATCATCTGGTTAGACCCTCAGGATGTTTAGTATGATATGACAGAGCAATACATGGCGTGCCAGTAAGCAAAGTTAGGAGAGAAATGGTGGGAATGGGTGCTGAGGTACAATATGCACATATCCCTGTCTGGACATGTACCTCCCTGCTGCCTTGGGTGAATGATTCAAGTTACTTCAGTTGAACACGCACCTCACGAGAGCTCCGTCTTTAGTGTTATTTCCCAACACAGATATAATTTAATCTCACCAGAACTATGAACTAATTTTATTTTGTGCCTCAGAAATTTTATCACATCAGATACATAAGTATTTCAAAATGATGTGATTGTTTTCTTTAGTTCAAATACCGGCTCATTTTACAGGTATAAAGTGCTAAAGATATGCATTTCACTGTTGCTGCCATAACCCAGCAGCTCTTCTCTCAAAGCTTCCTCCTCACAATGAACCCACATGCAAAGACAAACCTCAGATCATGACTTGTTCCCTAAACTGAGATGAATTCTGGTTCCCTACTACTTCTGTTACATAAAAAGGAAAGGTGAAATGTAGGCTGTAATGTTCACCTGAGGATACTTTCAAAATAACAGAAGTACTGCACTATCAGTCCGTCAGATCGCTACTTTAAATAACTGAGAAGAGTCAGCAGCGGTTACGCTCTGAACCAGAGATTCACTCATCAAAACAACATACTGGAATCTGCCAGTACCTGTAACACTTACCTCGTCTGTAGAGATTGACAGGCCGACGGATGGTAGCAGCACGCTCCAGAGAAGAAGAATTCAGCTCTGCACTGATGTACAAGTGACGCACCTGAAACAGGAAATGAAAGGATTGCAATCAGGACATTCCATATCAGATGGTGATCTGATATGGTCAGAGCGAGTACTTCTGCTAACCTGGTGCGGCCTGACACAGGAGGAGTTTAAGTTGGGGTATCGAGTCCCGGGGTCTATGGTGTATTGTTCAAAGTTTTTGGCAATGTTTTCTGGTGTTGTCTGAGGAAGCAGCCTATAAATACTCTCCCTATAGAAACATAATGCAACATGATTGGTGTTATTTTTATCACTTTAACAGGCAGTGGTTTTTTAACAGCACACAGTGATTTAAATTGGAAAACACACATATTTCCAAATAACAGTGTGTGTGTGTACCTCTCTGCTAGCACCTCCAGGACTGTCCGACCCTGAGCCCAGCTCTTTACCATCCAGGCTGTGTCAAAGGCTGCCAGGAATCCTCTGGCGCAACCTGTCCCCATTGGCCAGAAGGGCTACACAGGAACACATAGCCGAAAAAATTATTCAGGCCGGGAATTTCACCCCAACCCAGGCCACCCTGTTCATGCAATACACTTGATCAGTAATTTTAAACCTATTTGTTCATGTAATGCATACCAGACTAGGTATTATTTGGCCACTGTGTTCATCTGCTGTTTGTTAAGAATGTTTTTGAGGTTACAAAACACAAAAATCTGGGACTGGTCAACAAGTAGCCTATCTGAATAGGCTACTACGTTTTCCAGGTGGGCTATGGGCAAACCCTCAAAAACTCACTAGAAATGCACCAATTAAATGACAGAGGCTAGGTGCACAAAACACTCAGCCTACATCATTAAAAAAAATAATAATAAAGATAGTCAGTTCAAATGTTCAGTTGAATTTTATATTCAACCACCAAACATATCAAAAAAATTCACACACACATTAAGACACACTACAACAACTTAAGTAAGTCTAAGTTGTAGATTACAGTGTTAACTCACAGCTGTTCATTAAGGAAACAGGACAAAATAAACACAAAATGTTGTCAAGTGCAGCAGCAGGTTTACCATGTTTTACTATTTGAGACTGCTATGTCACATTCTTTGCCATGAAGACATAAGAATTGCAAACTATGTGTCACACCTTTATCTAGCTGTGCTGGACATATTTGTGTGTGTTTAGTGTGTGTCTAGTGTTTCTGACTGACCTGGTCCTTTACTGGTCAATATGTTGCTTATTTTGCAGCATTTAGTTATGTCTGTGGCAAGGGCCATTTCTTTTTCATTCTCTCCCTCTTTGCTCTACCTTTCCTTTTCTGCTGAACATGACAACCATCCATTTTGCCTGGCGACTTGTCTAAAGTATTATCGGTCGACAAGGAGGTTACTATACAGTTGTCACGTGTGCTGCTGAGAGAGACAATGTCATTTTTGACATTGCAGTCAGTGTGAGAGTCGTGCCTGATGCATGGACTCAGATCTGTCAAGTCACTCCTGGTTTGCTGTATGTTATTACGGGTCAAGTTGACTGTTCACGGCCGGCCAAACGACCATCAGGCCACCAGGAAATGTCCCGGTGCTCCCGAGGTGCTGTCAACGTGTGCTGAGGGGACAGGGCGCGAGTACAGGATGGGCAAATGACTACTGGTAACATCCTCAATAGTAACTGGTCTGCTTACAGACCAGGTAGAGTAGCTCTCATACAGCACTGGAACAGGAACAGACCCTATCCTTCACTCTCAGACTCTTCACTCTGCAGCATCTGGCAGGAGGAAACATCCCAGCCACGACTACCAGGTTCTTTTCTCATGCAGTCATAAAACTCTGCACCCTCCCTAAACTCACCTGAAGTGAGGTAACTTAACACAACAGAGCTTGCTTCCTCTTACCTCTAACAAACTGTCGCCAACCAGGGCTACCAACAGCTGATGTCCAAACCTCTCCCTGACCAGGGCAGCGTTCTCAGAGGCATACATGTTTGTGAAGTCGAACATCGCGACATCTGGCTGGCTGCAGTGGTTCACGGCAAAATCCAGTGTGGGAAGTTGGTAGTTGGTGCTAAAGTCAGCAGCCTCTCGGGCGTAGCACTGAAGAGCTTCCTGGTTGACATTTTCACTGCTCAGCAGCATCTCGGTGTCTATGTAATCCTGTTCAGCATGACGATCAGAGGTTCACACAGAGCAAGTCTGATCTTAGCATTTCAAAAACACCAAGATTAATTTATAAAAGAGAGTTTGTTTTTAGTAATGGTGCACACAGAAATTAAATAAAACCCCTGCTGTATATCAAAATAGATACAATTTAAAAAAAGATGAGTGCAGGTGGTGGTCATGATACACTGATATGGGTCTAGACCTCCTAAGTGCTGCCACATCCCCATACATTCGGGGGATTCAAATCTGGACAATTGATCTAAAGAAGTTCTGCTTACATTAATGACAACTCCCTTGTCCAGCAGGCTCTGTTTCTTGGCAGTCATGACAAAGTAATGTGTGTTGTCCTTGTAGTACACAATGTTTTCCAGATCAATACCTGCAAGAAATTATATGGTTTCAATATGGCTACCATTAATAAAGCACATCAAAGAGACCTCCCACAGTGGTGAATGTTTCTAATTGTTTGAAATGCTGTAGGAAAGTTAGAGAGACTGACTTGAACCCATCATAGTCTTATTATGCATAACACACTTCTGTGCCAATCCCCTAAATAATTAGATTAATACTCAGTGGTTTCACTCAGAGCAAACAGAACAAAAACACAGGCCACGTGACTGAGAATCATTTCTTGATCACATATTTTCTCTGTATGTAGCACTCTCTGCGGCCCCTGGACTTCATGCCAGCAAAAAGCATAGCGCTTCAGCCACACAGCGCTTCTTTCCCCACCTGTCTCCTCTTTGAGGTCAAGAAAGAACTTCTGGTTGAAGATGAAGGCTACTCCGCTGATCTCTTCTACTTTGGCCTCTGCGGTGGTGTTCCTGTTGATGAAGTTGGCTGTGATGGCAATGGCCAGTTTACCCCTGAACTCCTTCCTTTTGAAACCTGGAACAAGAACAGACACAGGGAGGGAGAAAGAGATAGAATGAAACAGACAAACAGAGAAAGAAGGCAATGTTGATCTTCCCAAGCAAACCAGAACTATTGGCTCAACTTGCCCAATTAAACCATAACTGCAAGGCAGTTGTTTTAGGATAAGAGGCTGCTTACCAAGATGAGCTTTCACACAGCCAAGGGAACAAAAGCCATGAGTTGTAAGAAGCAGCAGGAA
>NW_018127884.1:5732870-5764324 GCF_001952655.1 Monopterus albus
AACACTGCAAGTACAGCAGTAAATGGGCACTTGTAAAACTTTAAAACCATCAAACAGCCTTTCATTTTATTAATGCTTTATTGAACATTATAAAGGTTTTGTAAAGTATTTTTTCAAATATTTTAGGAATCTTTATCTAAATAAGCACAACATGAACATGCAAAGAGGTCTTGTGATGATCATCTATTTCAGGAATTTTGAAGCAAAAAACAGGAAAACAAAAAAATCAAGATTCTCTCAGTGTTAAGTTTTCTATGTCCTGAACAAAACCAAAAACCCCAGACAAACATCAAAAAGACTTAAATTAAGCTTTACTGACAGGTTTTCTAATTACATTATCAAAGTGGTACTTTGTAGGGGCTGAAGTAAGAGTCTGAACATGTGCCACAATGCTTCCATACTGTTGCTGTTAAAAATCACCAGGAGCCTTTTTTCCTGTTTTTGTCACCCCATTGCTCTTTAGCAAATGCAACAACAATCAGCAGAGCACTGATCTGATTGCATTTAACTCTGTGTTACCATAGCCAGGCCACAAAAACAGGCTGTCTGCAAGGAAAAAAATCATTTCCCCCAGGCTTCATCATAATTAGAGAATGAGCTAGACGTCTGGTCCTGCCCAAGAATGCCCTTTTTAGGAATAAGCATCTGATGTGAATTGGTTGCTAGATGACAGCATTTTTAGGATAGAGGCCGAAACAGTGAGACAGAGAGATGGAGAGAGTCCAGTATAAATGCACACACCAGCAGCTGCACTGAGTCTTGG
This sequence comes from Monopterus albus, assembly GCF_001952655.1. Classification (NCBI taxonomy): domain Eukaryota; kingdom Metazoa; phylum Chordata; class Actinopteri; order Synbranchiformes; family Synbranchidae; genus Monopterus; species Monopterus albus. The sequence continues at coordinate 5,733,634 of NW_018127884.1, forward strand.
CTCTGCTCTATTTATGTACACCACATTTAGCGGTTTCCTGTGTTACCTCTCCCACCGGGAGAGATCAGAGGCTTCATACAGTTTACAGAAGGTGAGTTTCATTATAGCTTCACAACAGCCATAATGCAATAGAAGCTATTGACAGTGAGAGTCCAGAAAGAGTCCCATGGGATGTCTTGGATACAGCAAGCTGTTGAGTAAACAGAAGGTGTGCTGGCTTTTATCTGATTTAAGCCCCGACTCTTAAGAAAAACAACTCTTTGCTCCACATGATGCCTCGTAGATTTTCACAATAACACAAACAGATGAGCTTGGTAGTCAAACAACTTTGGGGAGAGAATCTGTCTGGTAATCACGCTGCTTATTTTATATGTTCAGCTGAAAGATACAATGCTTCTTTTTGTAGAACTTTGAGTTTCTTTATTGATTTTAATTGGAATCACACTAGTATACCAGTTTTACTTTAACACCATCAGACAATATTAACTTTTTTGAGCTGCTGCCTACTGTCATTTAAAAACATGTCCAATGTGGTGGCAGCTGATTCAATCCGTGTAGCGGGAAGGTAACATTTGGACCACAGCTTTGTCAGCTCTTCCATACTGTTCATGTCTTTTGTTTGCTGCTGTCTCACCTTCCAGAGTGTTTCTGCGTCCGTCAGCCCCCACCACAACATCAAACTCAAAGTTAGCCACAGGGTGATCAGCAGGTCGGATCGCAGCCCTCCACCCAAGTCCTGAGAGAGAGAAACAAGCAGAGAGTCAAATACCCATAATATAAACCCAAGGGATATTCCTTCTGTGCTGTACCCTTGCACCAATCAATCCACTCACACCATGTGGAGTTTCAACTGAGAAGGGTTGATGTTTTGTTCAAGGACATTTCAACAGTCCCCTTCAAAACATCGCTCCTTCCTGGACCACTTAATTTGTCAGTACAGAGACAAATGTTGAGAATGATTAGGCACACTTCAGCACTGTTGGTGCTTATAGTTGCTATGTTGCAGTTTTCAGTAAGACTGCTCTTACTATGTTGCCAGTAAAACAAGGACAAATATGGCTATTCATGCCTCATTTCAAAATGAAAGATGCTTCATAGCTATAAAGTCAAATACATCTGTCTACAGAGTGCCGGTGTGGATTGTTGTGCAAGTAACACACTATGATAAATGCCTGAATTATTGGTTTAGATTTAATAGCATCTATTTTAAGTATGCAGTGTTAGGTGCTGCAGAAGCGTGAGACCAGCACAGTAACAGCTCGGCAGTTTGTTGTGCAATATCACCATGTGGAAAAATGCATTCCATAATGTCAAGAGCACAGCTAAATCTGTCACAGCAGAACAGGAGGTAGAGATCTGTGTCTAAATTTAGGCAAGGCTCTCGTTCTTATCAGAATATTGATATTACAGCTGAAGGGGACAACACCTGACAACAACATGCAAGTTCTTTTCTTCTCAAGAGTTTGTAGCCCACTGTGGGATGGGAGGGCCAAGCAGTCATCGACAGTGATGTGAACTTTCTCTGAAAGCAGCTGCATATTGACTTGATGCAGTTCTCAAATTAATCTAAGTGGATTGGAAGTGCTGAATGTCAGTAAAATGTCATGAGATGAGAGTAAAAGATTCTACTACTGTGGTTTGTTTTAAACAAAAGAAAAGGAAACAATGTTCATTCACTGCTATTTGTATATAGTATGTACTGTATACATTTGAGCAGGGAATGGAAGTGAGACAATATACTTGACCTCCACTAACCTCATCTAAATAGAATGAAAAACAAGATCAGTGCCAATGTTTGCCTTGTGCTTACTGGTGGCTGTGAAGGAAATTAAATACTGCAGAATGAGAAGTCCCATGCTGCCTAACCAGCTGTGAGAAGCAGCCAAAGCTGCACAGTAGGAGGGTAAATAATGATTCCCAGGAAGTCGCGCACGTGTCGAAGAAACTGACAAATGCAGCTTGATGTTTATAACAAGCTTTACACATTGTTAAATTTCTCACTAAATATCCCAGTTGTACAGTTCCCAGCTGTTTAAATCTCCTAATGTCCCCAAAGCTTTCAGGTCATAAACCAACTGTCAGTGGATGAATATAGTCAAGTCAAGTAGCTTTTTATTGTTATTTCAGCCATGTACAGTGGACACAGTGCATGGTGAAATAATGTTCCTCCAGGACCTCAGTACAACACAAAAACATATACAAAAGTATAAAAACCGCACAAGACTACACGTCTAAGAGACAATTATACCAAAGGCCCCAAATGGGACTGCACATATCTAAAAAAATTAGACTAAAAATCCTAAGAATATAAATTCACGGTTCATCTATTGTTTGGACATGTAACGGAAGTGAATGTGTCAGTGGATACCCTCATTTTTCTGATCCTCTGAAGGTTCCAGCAAATCAACAAACTCCACATTGATGTGAAACTCCACCGCAACAATGAGGGCGACCTTCAGGAGGATCAGCTGCAGCTGCTGAATGCCTGTTGGACACAGACACATGCACACTAATGTTTGTATACACGTGCAAGTTTTAATTCTCAAGATACAATACAAAGTAAATAATATAAAATACCATACAAAATAAAAAGATAAAACACAGAATAGATCCCATTAAAATTGGTGGGCCATAGTTTTTAACTTGAATACAGACTGCACAATTTCAGTGTCCAGTAAAATAAAATACTGTACATTTAATAGGAAGATCAGGGTTCAGAGAGGTTAATGTGATTAGAGGTCACCAAAAAGCAAAACCTGGGAACCTGGTTTTTATGTTCTGTCAGATACTCACTGATGTGGTCTATGGCCCCAACACAGAATTTGCCACAGAACTTTTTGGCCCCAAGACCCCGCAGGTCATGGATGGTATAGGGCCAAAGGTGCAGCACGTTGTTCCTGGAGAAGGAGTCTCTCTTCTCAATCACCACCACTTTGGCACCCATCAAAGCAAGTTCAATAGCTGTCCGCAGACCACAGGGACCTCCTCCGATGATGAGGCACTAAGTGAGAGAGAGAGTGAGAAACTGACCTTATCAGCGGCACAAGGCACAAAGAAATGAGCCACATCACGGTATCATCTTTGTCATATTAATAACAAAAGACAGACTTTTCCAGGAGCGTGTGTGGTGCAAAATGGTTCATCCTAATTGTTTATTAACATAACCAAAGGACATTACACCAGATAACGTAGATCATGAGAGGGAACAGCACTTTACTGAAATACTTGAGAATTTAGAGGCTGCGTGTTTCACTCAAGGGCACTTAAGTCTTAAGATGGTTTCTCCCTGTGTGCGTGGGGATTGCTAGTAAAGCACTAAACATGAGGAAGAGAGTTTACATGTGCCTGAAGCAGTGCATTTACCAGGAAATTAACCAAAGAAATTTCTTCAAACAGCTTTCACCAACATACGTAAACCATCACTAAAACCTTTACATATCAAAAGATGTGATTCAAGCACCAGCCTCCGTCAGGAATGCATGATGTCAGTTTGTTGAGGTTACAGCGTCTGAGAATGTGTGGCTCACTGACATCAACGTCTTGACTGGTGAGATGAGAGAACTGATGCATGTGTGCTGGCACAACTATCTTCCTGCCTTTGAAACATATCAAGAGGGATTGTTTGTTAATGTTGATTTGCTGACATTTAATCCAGAACCAAAACCACTTCTGACACTTTCCCCTGCTGTGCTCATCAGAGTGGACAGCCACTTGTCTTGATAGCTTCAAAAATTTGTGCAAAAGTATCATTCATTTCTCAGGAAACATTTACATTTTTTTGGCCTTCTATTCATTGAACAGCAGAAAGAGCTATCACTTTGTTCAATCTCTAAATCCCTGCAATGTGCAGACAGGGGTTTGTCATATATTTTAACAGGAGGGCTCACTTCCTGCTACCTTGTGTGCCCAACAACCAAAGGATGTGGAAGCACCACTCCTATCAGTTCTGTGAAACAATCAGAGAGGGTGCTGTTAACAGTGCTCCCAGTGGCAGCTAACCAAAATCCCCCATCATACCTTAAATGGCTCTCTGTTGCTGCACCAAAAATAATATGACTCAGCTTTAGTCATTCAGTATTCTCCATCTCTGAGTGTGTGGCTCACCTCCAGGGTGGTTTCACTGGGCTTGTGGGTGATGAGGGACACAGTATTTCATTACGTGTTGCCTGGGGTTATCAGGATGAGGTATTCTTCAGTATGAAGCACACACAGGTGGTGGAAACGCTGCCTGGACAAGCCTGCCTGCCAGCCCAGTTTTTCATGAGTTTTATTAGCTCGATGTACTGTATGTTCACAATGTGCATGTTTTGTATCTAAACTAGATCTGCCTATCAGCCAATAGCAGAGATGGGCTGTTTGTCTGAACACTTTTCCGTTTTCGGATATATTTCCACTGTCTGATATACTTTTACAGATACGAGGCTTTTCCTGAGTTAACACATCGGCTCCACATCTGCTGAGTCAGGACGCAGACGCTTCCTTTCAGCTTCCCACCTGTGACCAGCTCCACTTTGCCCTGATTACATCTGTCCCCTGCCGTATAAGTGATCCAAATCAGCAAATTATTTTAACTTGTACTCCTCTGGGCTATAAAATGTCAAAATACAGTATGCTGTATTAAATGTCAGTCATAATCCCCCAGGCCCAAGGCAACATTATCATGTTTCCTTTATGTATTTATGCTTCTACCACTTGACTGTTTGCTTCAGCCCTATAAGGTACACAAACAACGTAATCTCAAACCTAAAACACAATTGTCAAACTGTGACTGCAGAGGCAGTTTGCTTTAAGGTTGTGATCTAACCTGTGTACTACTGTATGTACAGTAAACTGAATCTGGGGAGTTTCATAAATCCAGCAGAAGTGATCCCTGCAATGTGCAGACAGGGGTTTGTCATATATTTTAACAGGAGGGCTCACTTCCTGCTACCTTGTGTGCCCAACAACCAAAGGATGTGGAAGCACCACTCCTATCAGTTCTGTGAGACAATCAGAGAGGGTGCTGTTAACAGTGCTCCCAGTGGCAGCTAACCAAAATCCCCCATCATACCTTAAATGGCTCTCTGTTGCTGCACCAAAAATAATATGACTCAGCTTTAGTCATTCAGTATTCTCCATCTCTGAGTGTGTGGCTCACCTCCAGGGTGGTTTCACTGGGCTTGTGGGTGATGAGGGACACAGTATTTCATTACGTGTTGCCTGGGGTTATCAGGATGAGGTATTCTTCAGTATGAAGCACACACAGGTGGTGGAAACGCTGCCTGGACAAGCCTGCCTGCCAGCCCAGTTTTTCATGAGTTTTATTAGCTCGATGTACTGTATGTTCACAATGTGCATGTTTTGTATCTAAACTAGATCTGCCTATCAGCCAATAGCAGAGATGGGCTGTTTGTCTGAACACTTTTCCGTTTTCGGATATATTTCCACTGTCTGATATACTTTTACAGATACGAGGCTTTTCCTGAGTTAACACATCGGCTCCACATCTGCTGAGTCAGGACGCAGACGCTTCCTTTCAGCTTCCCACCTGTGACCAGCTCCACTTTGCCCTGATTACATCTGTCCCCTGCCGTATAAGTGATCCAAATCAGCAAATTATTTTAACTCTTACTCCTCTGGGCTATAAAATGTCAAAATACAGTATGCTGTATTAAATGTCAGTCATAATCCCCCAGGCCCAAGGCAACATTATCATGTTTCCTTTATGTATTTATGCTTCTACCACTTGACTGTTTGCTTCAGCCCTATAAGGTACACAAACAACGTAATCTCAAACCTAAAACACAATTGTCAAACTGTGACTGCAGAGGCAGTTTGCTTTAAGGTTGTGATCTAACCTGTGTACTACTGTATGTACAGTAAACTGAATCTGGGGAGTTTCATAAATCCAGCAGAAGTGAATCCATCCATCATCTATACCGCTTATTCCTGAACGGGGTTGCATGGGGGGGCCTGGAGCCTATCCCAGCTGACATTGGGCGAGAGGCGGGGTTCACCCTTGGACAGGTCGCCAGCCTCTCACAGTCTTCCCTTGATATTAAGTCTAAATCTAACTTGAACGAGCTTCTTCTGTTGAATCAAGGTGTGTTAAGATGTGTTTCCACTATCGGAACCCAACGACACCCTACTTCACCGTGCATAACCTCCCAGGTTGACGCGAACTGTCCTGTTTTGTTTTGCCATTGTTTTTTCTCTGTGTAGGTCTGTCTACGCATGCACTCAGCTGAGTAGAGGGAGAACAGACATCACTCTTTATCAATCAGCCAGTACCAGAGACTGTATGAGCAATTTATCAAACAGCTATTGAACAAGCAGAAATGTGATGTCTATATCGCTTTTCCCAGGGTCCACTCACTGAAGTTCCCATTTTACCTCTACACCAGTGAGTGCGTTTACACACCGTTCTTGTAATGCTAATAGCTGAGGTGTGAAGATGCGGATATTTAACCAATCACAGGCAACTGCTCCGCGTGTATGCACCCTCTCCTCCCTCTTCACGTTCCTGGAACTTGATTTTAGTACTACCTCCTCAGGGGTGTCGAAATTTAGCTCCTGGAACGCACCTCAATAGCAGATGGAGGGCAGTGGAAACAAACACAGAACCCATGAGTGTCACCCAGCTCAACGCTTTCGGTAGATTCCTATAATGGCAAATCCCTTTATAGTCTCAGGATTAAAACCACACTGTGGCACTCAACTCTGATCATATCATAGCCATCATATCATGGCTTTAGAAAAAGATAAATTTGTAATTTGTGCACAGTAGACTTTGTGAAGGAGAAACCCACTGTGTCAGTGCCACTGCAGCAGCTGTGTCAGGCCATAAAACACTGACATCACATCCTTTAAAGACTGCTGCTACAGTGGGAATATGAAGACGAGGGACAGAGCGATATCACATCTGTCACTGTTATAGAAATGAGCTACCATAAACACAGTAGTCGTCACCTTGTGATTCTCCCAGGGAGAAGTGAAATGAATGATCAAGTAACAGCAGATTGTCTGTCCTGTGAGTAATAAAACAGGCTTCATACTGCACATGTGTGCTCATTAAATCCAAGACCTTTGAAAGAAAAGGGGAAACTCTTAAATTCAGTATAAGGATACACTACCTATCGAACGGAGGTATCAAATAAGTGATTTACGCCTATAAACCCCTCACCTTGCACTTAGATCAGTGACATAAATTTGCAAACTAACACCATACTGAGAATGACCCCAAAAAAGCCAGCCTAAAAAGCAGGAAATACATTGTAAACAATGTATGGTGTACTTTGGAAAATGCCCAGCAATAACAAAACTACTCTATATAATATGCATGAATTTATTGGGCAAAACACATAACATCCCTTTTAATATGTACTTAATTTTAGATCTTGCTCTCATCAGTAAAATAATTATTATAATTACTATAATTTTTTGTGGTATAAAGCACAGCTGTACAAGTATATCGTCAAACTTACCTTGGTGCCCACACAGGTCTGGCCTTTTTTGTATTCCTTATGGGACATCCTCTTGTCCAACTTAGTCCATAATGCTTTGGCCTTCCAGGAGGTGACCTTTGCCTTCAGACTGCTGTAGAAGGTGCTGTTATCCGCAGGGTCGAGGTCCAGGTTTGTGCAGAGCATGCTGAAGGCCTGAAGGGTTTCCTTACAGGTCGAGGCCTGGACAAAGTTCTCAAAGAGCTTCCCCACATTATCCCTTTCCTCCTCGGTCTCTCCCATCTTCCCCCACTACAATGGGGATGGTTTTGTTGTGCTGAGGCTCCTTCTTACTTCAGCGCTCTCTGCCAGATGTGGCTACACCCACAGCTTGGCCAGCACTGCCATGCCTAGTCTGAGAAGGAAAAGACACATAGCGTAAGAGTCTGATGTCATCTCATGGCAAAGAATCCAACACACATGGCTTTGGGCATATTCTATTATTAGCCTGATAAAATTAGTTCCATTTCATTACATTATTTCAATGTATTTAATCTGTGTAAAGATTAGAATGGTAATTAATTTAAGTGGAGAACAGCTGCATTTTATCAGCTCTATGACTCCAGTTTACATGATCTAATTATCAAGAGGGCTTCCATTCCTCATCAAGACTCACTATCAACCGTAAGTCAATATGCCTTTTGGAACTCGGTAAGCTTACACCCACACTCACAAGTTAACAAGTACAGACAAGGCTGTGAGAATAAAATAAGCCAGTCCATCATTGTCAAGCAGCTGTCAAGCACATTTACTATGTGTGTTTCACATAGGCTTAAACCTATAAAATGATCTGTCTGTGGTTCTTGATACTACTTGTTGGTTCAACCCAGGCCCAAACTTTTTAACAGCTTCAGGGTTCAGTGATGGCTCTGCAGAGAACAAAAGGTTCAGCCTGCAACATTAGATTTCCACCATGGAAAAACTATTAAAATGGTTCTGTTGAGCAGGAAAAACAATGTCACTTTAACAATGGGAATCATATGTAAAACATAAAACAGTAACAGTAACAGTATAAACAAAGGTATTGTGCATCTCAGTAGATCCAAAGAACAAGGCTTCCTTTGCTGCAGTTTAATCATTAATCAGGAAGGGGGGGGCATCAATCAAGGTCAAAGACTGAACATTTAGAGAAAGGTAGAAAGGGCTGCCACTTATAACTTCCCAGAATTACCTCATACTCAGTATTTATTCCTCTAGCTTTAGAAAGGACACGAGATCCTTGAGCACTATGGGAGCTTTAGCAGTCTTGCCTGTAATAAGACTGTAGCGTTTTTCCATCTAGCTCTAGTTGTATATTTTTGTAGTAGCCATGAATTTCAGACAGTATAGTTTTTCTACATGAATTCCTCCATATAGAAGTAAAATACTTCTTAATGGCAAGGCTAATGTAATAGCTCCATGAACTCAAGACTATGCATGCTAATATTCACTATACGTCACATATGGTATACAGTACATACAAATACTACTGTTGGGTCTTTGAATTTATTTGCTGGCACTTCTACAGTTTGCAATTCTTATACACACAATATTTTGACTGTATATACTAGAGCCTGCTGTATATTATTGAAATCCAAAAAACACAGTTTCTGTTGAGCACTTTCTACTCCTAGAGCGCAGCGCAGATCATGGATGAGTAGACAGGAGAAGTATTTGTCTAGTGGTATTTTTCATTCCAGAGGAAAACCAGACAGTGTTTTCAGCACTAAAGAGAGAGGTCTTTGAAACAAATTGTAAAGCACACCCACACCAGCACAGGCTGATTGGATGTGACTGGGTACAGAAGTCCACCCTCTACTGAGGTATGTGCATTCAATGTGCTTAAATATGTGCCTGTGTGTCAAAGATAAGGTTACTAAAACACGCTCTCCTGTTAGAATAGAGCAGAACAGAATTAAACACAGTGTAGTTCTCTCTCTCTCCTCCAATCAAGCATGAATAGTTTTAAAATCATGCCAGAATTAAACATCAAGGCAAAATGTGGAAATTTTCTGCATTAACCATGTGTGCACTCACTTCGGAGGAGACCACAGCTTCCGTAAGTTTTGGGAAAAATCTGCCTTTGATATTTTAATGTCCCATGGAGTGGGATGGGCAGGGTTAGAGGAGAGGTCAGGCTGGCTGTGTATCTCTGTATCAGACTCCCACAGTAATCTATTGCTGTCACACCACACCCTAAGGCCTCAGGCGCCATGAAACTGTTCATAGAAAGCTTTAGTCTGGGAAAAATACTCCACCATATGCAAATCAGACACTACATTCAGTCTTGGGTTAGAGCATGTTTGGCTCAGAGTTGAATGGTGTGAGATTTTGAATGTTACTCCTTTTGTCTCCAGGCTAAAATTTGCATATTCATTTCCAACGTCCTCTTTGGTCGTGTGTTTGCACCCTGTTTTGACATTGTTGTTGTTGCTTTACATTTCAGAGTAAGATTCCAGCAAACCAGCCCACGGACATGCTGTACACCCAGGTGACCCCCAGCCTCCTTTACAACACCTTCAAACAGCCTCTTTCCTCCAGTCATCCTCAAACTCAGTAAGCTGTGCCACATGGCTAGAAGAGCTCTGACCTGCTCCATCAGCACGAGTCTGACACCGTGCTCGGCCTCTCGCTGGCTCCACCAGTCAGCTACTCACAGCACCACCTCCATAGTTTTACTCTGACTGTCAGTAAGTGACAGGCGATGACTGAGACAGGCCTGATATACGATGCAGGTGCTTTAATCTTTCATCCATGACAGGAAAATTGCTGTGTTTTCTACCATGTGGTATGTGGAGTGTTCAGGGCCATATTATCTTCTACAAAGTCTCTGTGGAGTCTTGACAACTGAATTTAAAATAGGTTTGTTCTGCAAAAACCAGTAAAATGAATATCTATAACACAAAAACAAACTTTAGGTTTAAGTGCTGCTTGTTATAAGAACAGCAGAGAATAATGTTGATATCATTTTACAGACATTTTGGCCAGTGTTCAGTGACCTCTTGTGCCTTTGGTGGAAACAAAGACATGATGACTGCTCTTATGATTTCACATTTTAGGGCCAGGTAAAGTGGCAAAATAGCACAAATATTAAAACCATCTGTTGTACAAGTCTACAAGGGCTAATGAGCAGGTATCACTTAGTGTCTTCATAGCAGAGTCAGTGCTCAAAACTGCATTGTTGCTGACCGAGTCCCGTGATTTCACCACCCCAGTCTGACAGAATGGAAAGTCACTTGTGGGCAGACAGAACAAACCCACAGAGCGGCTGTGAAAATACAACTAATGACACACAAAGCAAAAAAGATGGAAAGAAGACACGACTAAACCATGTAATGTTTAAAAGTATCAAAAGAATTTGACCTCGTGCAGGTTTTAAGTGTTCTGTCTGTTCAGAAAGCATTCTGATTGAGTGAAAAAGATTGTGGCTAACTGAGAAAAGCACAGAAAGCAACTCAAGTCTTTGCAAACATTGAATCATTTATATAATAACCTGTTAGCTTTATTCTACAACTGTGAGAAACTGCCCAAAGAGAAGTATCTGCACTTTGTGCAGCACAGATTCATAGGGCGGATATGTAATCAAGTATACATACTGTATAGCAGGCTATCTGTTTCTAGTGTGATAGAAGGAATGTTAGGAATATAAAACATGTACTTATTACACCTGGATGGTTTTAATCTTTTCATTGGATTTGTTGATAATAACACTATAGAATATTTCCATTCTTATCCCAAAATTATGCATTTAACACGTTGTACAGCATAAGTATGACCACCCAATAGTGAGTGAACAAGCGTTAGCCAGAAGCTACTTGCAACAGCCCGTCTTAGTTTACACATACAGAATAAATCTGGCACTGACAAAGCTGCAATGTCTTCATAGCTTCAGGCTATGAGAATAGGAAGCTGACAACACAAGGAAAATGCCGGGCGTGCTGGGAAATGCACATACAGTCAGCTAGTGTAATTACAGACTGGGCTGGAGAAAACCAGGAAGGAACCCGCTGCAGGCTTGAGAAGCAGGCAGCGTGCCTCAGAAAACCTTACACCCACGTGAACATCAGTCCACCAGCTCTGCCCTTCACCAGGCCCCAGAGCTCCACAGTATTATCCCAGCCTTATGAAAGCTGGCTCCATCTTCACACAGTAGTGCCAAAACAAAAGAAGATCTATCAGAAGCAAGGCGGAAACACTGGCAGAACTTAAGAGGAGAAAACTGTTCATTTACACCAACAGAAAAAAAGCTTGTGAAGCTACGGGGTTGCTGCTCCACGAGGTGTGTTCATCACATGATTTATCTGGACACACTGAGCACGGTGATGCCACACAAACAATTCACTTCAACAAATATTTTGACCCTAATTACACATTCTCATGTGTTACAATAAACTATTTAATTGAATCTATTACCATTACAATGACTGTAAAAAAGAAAAATGAAAGAAGCTATCAGAACAATATAAATTAGCAGAGATCCATCAAAATGTACGAAACAAACCAGAAGGTGAAGACAAGTTGCAAACTGAGTGGCATGAGGGTCCAATATCCATGGATATCTTTCATTCATCCACATAAAAGCAGGGCACTGTGAAGGTTTAGGTGGCAATGTTACAGCCTGGCAGGAACAGCAGATTCTGTAAACCCACGGTCAGTAAAGCCAGGCTCAGAATAGACAAGAATCATGTTGCAGAAGAAAACAGCACATGACCTAAAAAGATACCCACAGAGCTAGAACCTGTAAACAGGAGTGTCTCTGATGGACACACAAATGTACAAAGTCCAGCTCAATAAAAAGCAAGTGTCCTGGGTTCAGCTGTGTAAAATGTAGCAGGAGCACAAAATAATACTTCTCACAATAAGAATTAAACATAGCAGCCCTGACACTACAGACTTTGTTCAAGAGGAGTGTTTTGGCAGTTAGACTGAATCCTGATGATGCAACGCAGAAGAGATACAATACCTTATTTTACATTTCAAAAAGCTCTGAGGGCTGAAACAAAGTGAATAAGTCCACTCAGACGCCTCCCATCCAAACTCTTCCTGTGGAGCGTGTCTGCTTTCCTGTCCAGATGCCTCTGTAAAATTCCACCTCTGTGTTTTTAAAGAATGACTAAGATATTAAAAACCCTTTTCAGCAGGCTCTGTCCCCACCAGATGGGAACTTTTAATGAAACCCTGGGGTTCATTTATTAAAGTTTCCCTGTACCTCCTTCAGAGGCTCCAACTGAAGTTAGTTTAGATGTCATGTGTCCTAACATACAGTATGTTGCAATGTAGCAAGCTTTACTTAAAGCGAACGTGTGGTTTTTTCCTTGTACCTGAAAATATGTCCTATTTAAATCTGACCTGAGGTAGCAGTGTCTGATTCTCTGATTACTGAGGGCTGTGTTGTGTCTTTTTCTGTTTTTAATACCACAGTAAATGTTTTATTCCATTACAGAGAACAGCAAACATCATGCCCCAGCTATCTCTGAGAGCTCCTATCGCTTTTGTGTCGCTGATGTCAGGACATGTGTGTCCAAAGAAGGAAACATATTGCAGAGAGGAAGGAGAAAGTTTACGCCTCTCTTCAATACAAAACACAAGCAGTCAGTTTATTGGGCAGCGAGAAACCCATTTACATTGATTCATTTGACAGTATTTGCTTGCTCTATGTACTTGTCCATGTGTCTTTTTAACTACACTATTTGTCATTTCTACAAAAATGGTTAAAACTTTTTCCACATTTGTTAGTAATAATTATATCTTTACCTGAATGCAAGAAGCTTTAACCACTGACTGTTAATGTGAAAACAAGAGGGCTTAAAGAGTGAAGCTGCAATCTTACAGGCAACTCAACTGAGTGTCAGCCTGAAAGGCTTTTGTAACAGACTTATCTGAAATGCTTTGATGGGTTATCTACAGTCAAAATGTGAAAAGGACCAGGTAATAAAATTACAGGCTTTTTAAATTCTTCTTAAGGATTGTTATAATGTAGGCCTTCATTTGGCTGCATGAGAGGAGAGAGATGTGCAGCTCTCTGTAAGGCTATTTTTATCTCCGCACACTGTTGTTAAGTTCAACTCCAGTAAAGCTCATGATTACAAACTAAAAATGAAAGTCTGGCATGAGAATTAGCTGCTAAAAGATAGTAAAGCAGTGCTGAAGCTTATGGGCTGTTGATTTTTTTACATTTCAAAAATGTGGAAGTTTGTATGTTAATTTTATTTCCCATTGTATTACAGTGAAGTCCACAATGCTCGCTACATTTGGACCTGACACGCAACCTTGTTATCTGCTTACTATATACTTCTACTTTACTGTGCATGTTGAAAAGAGAAGAACATGAATCAATAGTTAAATCTGTTCAGGAAATAGGCCTTGCAGCTATTTGGCAAAAATACAAGGCTCTGTTTAATAAAGCATTTGCCAAATGGCTACTTATCTTGTTTAGTAACACACCCTTCACTGTATATTTTATATCACAGCACATGAAGGATTCAAAAACAGTTCACTGAGAGTAAAATTCCAGCAAGAAAAGGACAATGTGGTTGCAGCGGAAGGTTTATACACAGTGAGGTTGTTAATCTTTATGAGCATAAATCACTTGGACCACCAGCGACTGTGCCAGAGACCAGATACTCTATGTATCAGCACTGTTTAGATGTTAGCACCTTCACTGGCAGGGCTCATTTGTAATAAAATGGGAATCTTACAGTTGGATGGTGAAGGGTAAACTGTATCTTTAACTTAAAGTAAAGAGGAAATGACTGGGCGCAGCAGTGGGAAGGAGAACTACCACAGTTTGCATGACTCTGTTGACCCTGCTTAAAATGTTGCTGGACGAATCAGGCATCATCTCGGAAGACATATGAATCATACCAGGCTGAGCTGAAACGTGAAAGAGGAAGAAACAATGCTGGGGTGTTTATAAAGCCTTGCGTATTGATCATAAAATGTTTTCCTTATGACTCCCTTTCCCCTCACTGGACCAGTTAGTTTTGAGTCATCTATTTTTTCCTGCTTTTTCAATAACCTGGTGTTTGCCAAAGGTTCAGCTGTGTATTTGTTCAGTTGCAGTTGCTGAATATTGTCCTGTAGTCACACTAGCATGCATTAACAGGCAGCAATTTGTTTCTTCATAACCCCAAAGACAGGCTGAGGGTCATTTACAATCTAGAAGCTGTTGAGCAGGTGGCATCAGCCTGAAAAGAAGCAGGCAGAGCTCATTTTGTGTACTGACTGATTGTGGGATTTTAAACAAACAGAAAAACGAACAAAGCAAGGGACAGCTCAGCTTTACTGGTCATTCCAGTGTTTAATGGATTTGTTCAAAAGTGACTCCTGGCATAACAACAATCAGTTTGCCCAACTGGAGATAACCTTCCTGTTATCAGGGAGCAGAGAGGAGCCCAGCTGTCTGATTCTCTCACAGCCTGACCTTTGATCTGTACGTGTGCGCACCTTTATCACTTAAACTACTAGATGTAATTATACTAAACCTTAAACATTCCAGAATACATATCTTACATTGCCATTTTATATTAAAATCATTAATGCGCAACCATCCAACACTATGTCGGATGTACAGTTCTAATATGCTTGTTAAGATTGTTAGTAGACCCTACTAGATAGTTTTAGTTTTACAAATTCTACTTTCTGCCTTTGTGTTGTCTATGTTATTAAAACGCATCCAGAGGCTACTTGGTTTCTGAGGGTCGCTCCTCTCGGTCAGGCTTCTGTCAGGTGTCTCAGCCGCGCACAAACTGCTTGTTTAGTGAAAAGGGATCAAACAAAACAACGCACCTCATATCTCAAATCAGTCCAAACGCTCCTTACTTCCAGCGTCTTGGTCAAACAAGGTCCGGAGCTGTTGTGTGAAGTGTGCCGGTGTTGTCCTCAGTCACTTGTGCTTGAGGGCGGTGCTCGGAAGTGGGCACATCCACGAGCAGCAGCTGTTTAATTCAGGATCCAGACTTTCTCATGCCTAAACCCTGGCTCACCAACCTGACGGACCGCCCGCCCTCCGCTGACAGCTGCGAGTTTTAAAAGCAAATATCAAGAAGAAAACTTCATTCTGTTACAAAACGCAGGCTTTGCGAGGCCCCCGGGCTCCATACGCCACTTAGACATTAGGCTCCATTTCACAACGTGTCAGCACAAACTGCAGCCTTCACAGCACATGGACAAAACCACTGAATAAACATTATCCAGGTGAGAGCGCACCGCAAACAGCAGGGTCCGGATATAAGCCTATTTACCATAAAAGCAAATGTCGCCATCTTGTGTCCAGACCCTGAAACTACAGTCTGGTTTAACGCTACTTATGAGACATTTTCTGCTTCACGCAGAGGCTATGAAAATGGCTGTGGTTTAATTTGTCCAGGCTGTGAGATCAGTTTTGGACCCTTTCTGAATCCGCCACAGTGTAATAAGATAAATGGGATTTTGTTTGTGCTGTGGGGGATTAACCTCCCATTGGGCACTGAGACACAACGTGTATTCAAAGCACAGCTGAGTTGATTAGCTGACAAACGGAAAATTAATCCGCAAAAATTTCGAAACCTAATGCGAGTGTTTGTTTATTTATTTGTTTGTTTGTTCTATAGGTGTTTGTAAATTTGCTTACGTGAGGTGACGAGCTAGGAGTGACGGAGCCGTGTCAGCTGTGGTGACGTTTATCAGCATCATCGCCCCACACTCAGACTGCAGCATCAGCATCAGCAGCAGCAGCATGATGCGAACGGCCCTGCTAGTTTTGGCTCTCCCAGCAGTCTGCAGTGCTATCCTCCCTGACATAGTGGACTCAGGCATCAGTCATATCCTGCTGGATAATTCCGCCCACGGACAAACAGATCAGGACCCCGTGTTTGTGGAAGTGAAGCAATTGCAAGAGGATCCGCAGCAAAAGCCCGAGGATGCGGTTAACCAAGTAGGTACAGTGTCATCTTTAGATCAGCATCTGGCTTTAAACATGACATAGCATCATTTCACTGCCCACTGCTGATAACAGTCTTTGGACTAAATTATTAATATGTGACCACTTAATGCACACCTTCACCCGAAATCTAAAATAATGTCTTGGATCCTTCTAGAAGAGCAGCGAGCCTGTCACCGTCAGTCCTCATGCCAATAACCTCCCTCCAAGTCATCACAATGAAACTGCTTCTGATAAAGTGATGGATAATGACTCTGTCCACACCTCAGTACATCAGGTACTAAAAACAAACAAACCTGAGATAGTGTATTTTCCTTTGTGAATGAAACTTAACAGATGTCTCACCTTCCCACAGGAGATGAACAACATTACTACCACAGCTGTCCAGTCCAGTGACCTAGGAAACGATATTGATTATGTGAGTTCATACAGGCCATTTTATTTAAACAGCAGTCTGTAAGCTGAGCTTTTGTTCCCCCACAGGACTTTTGACAAGTCAGCACTTCCACAGAAGCCTTCTTATGCAGCAAACACATTTATAAACAAACATGTTTCTTCACAATGTTGTGACAAAACCCTGTTCATAGGGCAACTTCACATTAACTTCGTGTACTTGCCTCAGAGTGTTACAGTCCATTGAACGGTGTGTTGTAGACACATTATAGGGACAGGAGAGGTCAATCAGTAAAACTGAGGGAGGTGACTCTTTATAAACATGCTGCAGGTTTTCTACCTGCAGAATTAGATGCAAAGAAGCAACCTACATTTATTTAGTGGTTCATGTTGTACATTGAATGGTAAAGTCCAGTGTTTCTCTACCTTCAGGACTGAATCCTGTGTAGAGTCACATGATATGCAGAGAAAATTGAATTTGTTTTGGCATATTTTACAAAAAAGGTTCATACAGCACATTTCTGTATATAAATCTGCCATGAAGAGCTCGTTCATGTTCTTGCAAATGTAAAATTCATATTTCACATGATGCCTCTGAGTGCTGAGAATCCTAGGGCCAAACCACTGAGTTAGAAAAGCTTGATGTAGTCCTTCCTCTCTTGTCTTTAGGGTTGCATCACTGACGAGGACTGTGGGAAGGGAAGGTATTGCTTTTATGACACACACAACTCCAGGTGTCTGCCTTGCAAAGCAACCGACGTGGTAAGTAAAGTTACTTTATATGGAGGCAATGAGTTTTCATTAAAATGCACTTTCAAACACACACACAGTCACCTCTGGTCAGCTGAGGTTTCATTTCAACCGCATTGCAGGTTGTCCACCAGTGTAACTGGAGTGTGCTGTTTGTGAACACTGCCCCCTAAGTTTTACAGGAAAGCATAATTCCTTGCTTCCCTTTCTTAAAAGACATCTACAGCAAAAAGTGTTTGTAATGAGAGCCTTCTCTGAAGAAACTAGACCCAGTTACTGCTGCTTCTCTGCTGTCTTCATTGGATGAACTGATGTAACAGAGGAAAAAGCAATGCAAAGGGACAGAGATACTGGCAGTCTGCCAAACAAACGTGGCTTGCAGAGATAATTAATAGGACAAGATCTGTGTCTTGTCAGTCGCTGCAAAGAGAAACTGGATGGAAATAACCAGAGCACAGTTTGGCATATCCATAAATCAACAATTCATAGAGGGTATGTAGGAATAGGATCGTGTCTCATTGCTATCACAGAGCGGCTGACTCATTTATTTTTAACCAAAAAACCGTTAGCAGACATCGTGCTTAGCTAATCATTAATGTTCCTGTGAGTTTCAGCCTCGTTAATGCGAAGGCTTTGATCTTGTTTTTGTGACTTTTAAGGATAAAACAAGTATTTGCATGAGATGAAATGTTGTTTGCTCATAAACAAAACACTTTTTCTGTTTTTTCAGTCCTGTACTAAGGATGAGGAGTGCTGTGGTGAGCAGTTGTGTGAATGGGGTCAGTGCAGTCAAAATGCAACAAAAGGAGAGGCTGGCACCACTTGTCAATACCAGGCTGACTGCAGCCCAGACCTCTGCTGCGCTTTTCATAAAGGTACAGTACAGCACACCACAGTATATGCTGCTTTGCCATGCTGTCAGAAAATGCATCTCTGTGTTCTCTTTGTGTGTTCAGCCCTGCTCTTCCCTGTCTGCTCGGCCAAGCCCATTGAGCGTGAGCGCTGCTTTGGAGCCTCCAACCACCTGATGGAGCTGTTGTCCTGGGACATTCAGGACGAGGGACCCAAGAAACACTGCCCCTGTGCAGGAGATCTCCACTGCCAGCACCTGGGGTGGGTACAGTACATGTAATAGCACAGAATGTCCTAAATCATGTATTTGTTGTTAAGTGAATGACTTGTTAAAATCAATCCAAGGTATTAAATGCATGTAAACCATGTTTCTACCCAACACTACACTGCTGTGCTCTCCTTTTTTGACAGGAGAGGGTCCATGTGCCTTAAAGGAGAAGACTCAAGTGAAGAAGACCTGACAGACACTCTATACTCAGAGATAGACTATGTAATCTAGATGTAGCTTGACTTGATTCGCATTGCCTTGTAAAGAGTTAGACTGGAGTTGCCACTGACTCCAGAGCTTTGTTGCAAAGAATCACTTTTGTTTGCGAGCTGAAGCGGTAACTCTTTACCGCGTCTACAATGAATGAAAGTACGTTTGTTTTATTTGCTATAAATGAGACTGACATTTACAGTCCTTCAAAGTTTCTGAAAATGTAGATTTAAGAAATTACTAACAAAAAACAAGAAACACCGTATTTGCAAAGACCTGTGTGGATACTAACCACTGATTCAGTATGTTTTCAGATACTTTCAAGTTTTATATGTTTTATGTTTCAGACTCATCTTAAAATAGATTCATCAGTCTACACATGATACTCCACAATGATAAAGTGAAAAGTGTTTTCAAGTGTTTTGAAATTTTTATCCAGTAAAGTAAATTAGGCACAGGTTGACTCTGATCAAGCTGTAGAAGCATCTCAATGGCCATTGATAGGAGTAGGATGCACCAGAGCTCAACTGCAAGTGTCAAAACAAAGGGTCTGAATGCTTATTTAAATGGGATATTTATCTTTTATTTCTAATAAATTTACCAAGCATTCCAAAAACCTGTTTTCACTTTATCATTGTGGAGGATTGTGTGTACACTGATGAGGAGAAAATTTCATTGGATCAATTTTAAGATGAGTCTGAAACAACAAAATGTGGAAAACTTGTACTTTTCCATACTGACTGTATATTCTCTGTGTAACTATAACACACTGAATGCAACTCTAGACACTGAATAACTCTACAAATTTAAACAGTGAGGTGAGTAATCACATCACCTGTATCACATTGTCCTGACACTATGATGAGTAGCTGTACTGTATTATTCTAATAAAGTGAGACAAAAATACAAGTTACTTTTCAGATGCCCAATTTACAGTCTCGCTGCATTTACTGTGAACAAGAAACCAAACACAATCATGCTTCATGTATTGTATAACCAGTAAAACGGTATCATAGTAGCAGGCCATAATACTGTACATTATGTTTGGGCTTTCAAGAATCACTCCCCTCAGTGTTACACCTATACTCATACACGGGGTCAAAACTATCATGAGGCAACAGAACGCGTGGTTTCTGCTAACTCTAATCTAGAAATATTTTTTAGAAAAATGAATTATTGTTACTGAACCATTACTATTTGAACTGCCCAAGTTCTTGTTCAGTCTTGTCATGGGCTCAAATTACAGTTTACAATTCAGTGCAGGTGTTGGCTTGTCAAGGAGAAGTTGCCCATATCTCTCTGTGTTCCCAAACATCACTTTGTAAAACATGCCAACACTTGCTGTTGCTTGTAAGCACTTTGTCTTTCATGCCCATCAACATGGCTGGCCCTTTTATCATCCAGGCTGAAAGGAGCGATGCCAGTTCAAGCAATACCTTTGGTTTATGTGTGAATATATAATATATACACCATAAACTTGTGCAGTGATGTTAAGCTGCAACACAGCTGTCAGGTTTAACATCTGTACCGTTTTTAAGCTCCTGAAAACCGCAGCTTGTAAGTCCTGTCTTTAAAAACAATGGCATCAATTGAAGTGAGTTAAAAAGCCGTTTTAATTTACAGTGACAGAAAACTGTTGTGGAAAAAAAACAAACATTTTAATTCATTTCTAAAATCAAACTATATTCACACAGGATTTAAGTCTCAAAAGAAATAAACCAACAACAACAAAAAGTTTCTTCAGATATTGGCATTTCTACAGTGAACAGCTGGTGACAGCATCAGGAGCCCAGAAGGGCCAATATGCTGAGCTTCAGTCCTCAGAGCAGCTGCCCAGACAGACTGAGACGTCCAGTGGGCCTTCTCCACCCTCTGGTGACAGTCTATCAGCGACAGCAGTAGCAGCAGCAGCAGCAGGTAGAAGCGCCAAAAACATCCTCACGTTCTCTGCCAAAACCCCAGAGAGCTCCCTCCCCTCAGTACAACATCACATACGAACATGTGGATGACATGTACACCCAGTTCACATGGTGCCAAAAAACCCAAAAAGAGCATAATCCACTTTCAAACCTAAAGGCTGATATAGATAACAGATGCCTGGTGCCTCCTGAGACCTACCTGGAAAATTATGTCTGGAGCAACCTAACAAAAGTAACGAGAACAAAACAAAAAGATTCTTAACACTGAGCCCATTTCATGTCCCTTATAAAATCATTCCTGCACCCTCTGTTGACTTGTTTCGGTCACACGAGGATGTAGGATGTTCCAAGTGTCTTATATTGGCTCTGAGGACTGAGGAGCAAGTACCAAGGATGGTGCTAGAGGAGCCATCAGCGAGGATACACGAGACCATCCTTTGCGAAATTTATTGTGAACTGACATGCTCCTTTATGAGAAACTGGTGATTGGTCAGTTCAGATGGACTGGAAGAAAGGACGTTTCATGCCATTAATAAGATGTTTCCTCAAGTCTTTTCTCCTCACGTTTCTCCACGCATTTTTACTTGCATCTTGCAAGTAGCACTAAGAAACAAGGAAAAGATGCAAGTCAGGGAAACAATGATGCTTATAAGAGACAAGAGATGTACCCAGTGTCTACTTGCTTTTGCTTCACTGTACTTTGTAGTACAAGGACCAATAGTCTGTGTGTTACTAAATCTAATGGAGGTGAACTAACAGGAGGTAAAGCTCCTATTAAAGCACAACAAGCAACAGTAGGGACAACCCATAGCATATTACTCTGGCATTATAGGAGCAGGAACAACCTCCTGTTTACAAATTTTTAATTGCTGCTTTTTTGATTCATCAAATTTGTGAATGAATGATAACGCCACAGAGAGTGCCCAGGCAGCTTCGCCACAAGAGGTGAGGCTGAGTAAGGCTGGGTAAGTCATGTACTGTTGGTCTTGAAGGGAGGTGAACAATGTACTGTATGATAAGAATAATTTCTCTAATAAAGCGATCACAAGGCGTGAGCATATGCAATTAGAAGATGGTCACAGATGGATCAGAACACTATGTCCAAAACAAAAAGAGAAACACGGTGCTGGGGAAAAAGTGTGAAAGAGATTGACATAGGAGGAGACAGGAGACTTAAATAGGATGGATGCCTTCCAGCCCAGTTTCACAGTCCTAACATCTCTGCATTCATTTATCAATATAGTATTTGATTCTTTTCCATAATGAATAGCTTCTGTACTTCCCTTTAAACTTTACAATATAATACACTATAGTGCACAATAAGGTTTCTGAGCCAGTCTTAGGATCCAGAATGGAGGGTGAGCACACGTCAGCCTCACAAAACTGCTTGATGTTCAAGTCACTATCAGGCCTGACACTGAGACAGTCCCGAAGTCTGGTTGCTCTGCTACAGCAGCCAGATGCCTCAAATAACCAGAAGTGTTTCTCGGTGCCTCAGTCCTGCCCTGGGTCCTTGGCAGGGCCTCCGTCTAGGTAGATCTTGAGGGCTTTCTCCTTGCGTGGCGAGTAGCTGACACGGTGTCCAGTCTTGAGCAGACGACTGCTCTCCTTCTTCATCAGCTCATTGCGCTCATCCTCCGACAGCTCTACAAGTTCCTCTGTGTTGTCCCTGCAATACAGGGAGTGGGGGTGGGGGGGCACGATGGCAACACTTGTCAGTACATGATTATTGCTCTGAAAATGCACATCATTTGATGTTCAATTATTAACCTGTGGATCCCTGATGACAGGTGTCAGAATGAGTAACATTACACTGACCGGCCACTTTATTAGGTACACCTGTACAAATGTATGCAATTCAGTACAACACTTCCACCTTAACATCTGTTTATGAAGCTCAAAATGTTTCAGTTTTTGGTGAAATTGTCATAAATGAATAAATTCTATTTTTATTATTGAGGTCATAGTAGAAGGTGGTGCTGTCATTACATAACTTTGACACTTGCATTTAAAAATAATGTGTATTATTTTGGGTTAACCATGTTTGTAATTAATTTATAAGGGAATCATATTTCTCTAATCTGAGATAATATAGACCATTTGAAGTTTTATATTGGCATATGCCTAATGAACACAATAAATACTTGGAGATATTCATAGTCCGGCAATAATGATGAGATTGACTGCTTGAGCATAGTCCTGTGTGTCTGTCAAATGATTTGCGAGGACAAAAACCTAAACCTGTGCTTGAATGTGAACTCTTTGTTTTGGGGCTTTTTTTTTTTTTTTTTTTTTTACCTGTAGAAGACCACAGCTCCATCATCACAAATGTACAGAGGCCACACATTAAGGGTCGACACCTTAGGGTTCCAGTCCAAATCCTGATGGATCTCCAACACAGAAATATCACAAGGAAATGTTCCTCTGCCCTGCGCACAGCCAAGATATGGCTTATCAGTAAAGTAAGAGATGGAGAAAAAAAATTGTAATTTTTGAGGTAACTCAGTTCACATACCTTTGCAAACTCCAGGTTTTCAAGAGGAATATCACTGATTTCACTAAGCTGTAAAGACAATACAGAAATAATTAGAAATGGATAGAAATATCACAATATCACAGCAAACAGGAATGCACACACTATCAAGAAAAGCGTATCTCATTTAATCAATAAAAGGTAGTAATAATACTCAGAGCAATGATGAGTATACATGAGCAGCATTTTCAGACAGGGAGGCGGTGCATGACCATAAATTGTGATTAGATAAACATTCAGCAGGTGACAGATGTACCTTCTCCTTAAGTTCTTCCACACTACTGCTCTCCAGAATCACTTCCTGGAAGGGCCCCAGCTTCAGTGTAGCTGGACTCCACCTCCGGGTGAGAACAGCCAGCTGTGACATAGACTTCATCTTCTCTGGCTCTGACAAACAGATAGCAGACCACGGATCAGGTTACACAGTAACTGTACTTTACTCCACCTGAAACGTCAGCAGGGAATGAGCACAGTGAAGTACATTTTGCTGCACTCTGGGTCTACTGTACTCTCCAGTACTACATTTA
Organism: Monopterus albus; assembly: GCF_001952655.1. Lineage (NCBI taxonomy): Eukaryota > Metazoa > Chordata > Actinopteri > Synbranchiformes > Synbranchidae > Monopterus > Monopterus albus. The sequence goes on from NW_018127884.1 coordinate 5,757,466, forward strand.
TCTGCTAGTTTCATAGCAGTAGATCATTTCACCTTTTCGTGTGTGAAAAAGCAGCTTTGAGTATTTTTTTTTTAGAACTAGTTAAAAATGTAACATGGAAGTGAATTACGGCAATATAGCAGGCCTAAGGTATGACAAAAGCCAAATATTGCAGAATCTGCAGAGCAAGTATTACCATTAAGGACTTCCAGGAAAACCTCCCAGTTAGAGGAGATGCTGATGTCCTCCTCATAGACATGGTAATCCAGAAACACTGTGCCTGGGTTCTTCCATGTCTTTTTCCTGAGACGAACCCTGACCACACACATATACATAAAATGTTTAGTTCTTTAAGATCCAGTTGTACCCACTTACCTGTAAGGGTAAGATTATTCTGTATGTTGTCTCTTAGTAATAACCTGCTTTATATACACACCTATATTTTGTTTCAAAATGAATTTCATGGCCCCAGATTTGTGATTCACTTTAATATGTGTGATCTCAAAATCTTACCGGTCAATGCCGAGGTCAAGCTTGCACTGCTCTTTCAACTGAGGAAGCAGCTCCTCTTTGGACTGTCTGACAGTCATGCCCTTGGCAAACACCGTGTCCACAAGGAACTTGCAGGGCTGAAAACACAAAAACACATGACAGCATATTGAGCAACACAGTCAGGTCATTTTAACCAAAGTCTCGTACATCACAGTGACAAAAAAAAAAAATAAAAATTCCTATTTCTTACCTCTGGTTCATTCACCAATAGTTGATACACTTTAACTCTGTATTCACCCTTTCTCAGTGCTCTTCCTAGTCGAATGGTTATCTATGGAAAGTAAAACATCTTAGTTCACTCTCGCACAGATTACTAACATTTTATTAATTCTGACGATTTATCCTGACCTTGTTATCATCAGAGAAGGATGACAGCGTGTCATTGAGCCGTACACTCTCAAACTCCTGGTTGTTGGCATACACCCGAAACACCTTGAACTGGGTTGAGGTGACTCCTACATATGGCTCCAGGTTCTGTTTAAATGCTGCTAATGTTATTCTCTTGTCCACATGAACCACTAAACCTAAAGCAGATCACAAGAAATAACAAACATATTCTCAAAATTATTTCCCTCTAGTAAGAAAAATATCTCCTGAATATGTTGGTCACTACCATTCTTCTCTAAGGCTGAGTTTATCAAAACGGTGAAAAAACACAAGACTTCTTATTTGTTTGAAACGACAAAGTAGGTTAATATAGCAGGGACTAGCACCATGGTGGGCTCTGCCAAAACAAAACAGCATCTTATGGGCAAATGTTGGACCTGCTTTTTGTTTTTTTCCAGTAACACTATGTGACGTCATCCTGCAAAGCACTGGATGATCAGTCATGTGACTGGCCAACAGGACGGGAACGTCGTGTTTCTACTGTTCACCTCGAGATTGTCACAGATGAAAAAGTTGCAGCCATAATAACTTTCCAGAGTTGTAAAACCTGCCTGTGAGCATTACAAACTACTGTGCTGCATTCTGCCATACAATAAGCTTCAAACACATCCAGTCCAGCTGGACTTCCTGGATCGTATTTCACTGGCACAGGAAACAACACACCCCCTACAACGTAGCCTGCTGTACTGTTTCAACATAGGGTGTCTATCTATCTGAATGCAGCCTATTAATTAAGTGCTAAGTGTTCATAAGATTGCTCAGACTGAATTGTGGAAGGGAGTTCTGATGATTAATCATTTATATTGAATAATACATAAAATGTTTGTACATTTTTGTGCTTCCCATGAGGAGTCATCCTGAGAACACGGCTCTGCTCTGAAGTACAGGTACTGAGCCTCTGCCTTGCTCTTCCCATTGTCGTCATACTCGCTGTCGGTCCCCGAGTCTTCTTCAGCAGTGTCCCAGGTCTCTTTTTTACCCTCATGGGCTTTGGAGCGCCGGCTACTTGTGATGCTGTGCGAGTCCAGGCCGTTGGCCAGCTGTATGGGCCCGCTATCTGCATTGCACAGCGTGTCACTACTGTGGCTGGAGCTCAGAATGTCGCTGTCCACTGAGCTGGTGCTGCGATCATTGTTCACCTCAGAGTCTGAGCGCTCCTCACAGGCAAAGTGGTTGTCAGCGTCAGAGGTGGCACCACCGCTGCTCCCAACTGCGCCCCTGATCCGGTTCTCTAACTCTCTGTTGTCTGCCGCCACACAGAGTGAAGAGTTGGAGTCAGCCTCTTGGGTTGGGGATTCGATATGCTCAAAGTCGCTGGCGTCAGAGCTTTTCTGGCTGTCACTGGTGCTGGAACCCTGGTGCTGCTGCTGCAGAGACAGATTCTTTAATTTTTCTGTGCTCTCCTCGAGGAGAGCCTCTACAGATTTCCTGTTACCCTTTGTCCCATCAAAGGGCACATCAGAGTCACCTCCTACTTTTTGGTAAAGAGTTCTGTTGGCCAAGGTTCCAGGAGACTGCTCAGGCAGTAAAACAAAGAGTCGGATTGTATTCCCGTGACGATCCAACAGTTTCCACAAGAGTGAGTCAGTGAAAGCAACCTGAAGATCTGTCGATTCAGAGCTCTCTACAAAAACCTGATAAAAATATAAAACACAAACAGGGAAGAATCAAACTTTATCATGCTTCAGTGTTCAGAGTACCGCAGATGTCCTGACTCTTGACTTTTGGTCAAAACTGGCATAACACAGTGAAAACAAAAGTCAGAAAAGACAGAGACCTTGTTGCTCCTGAAAAATCCCTCTGCCTTCAATGTCTTGTTTGGAACATAGAGGAGCCGAAGGTCATTATAGCAGCGCTCTAGAACCACACGCATGGTTTCTGCAGACAGCCCTGCAGCCTGAGAAAAAAGCACATACAAAAGGCATTAGTGTGCAAGACTAATGTCATGTTTTCACAGGTAGTGTACAGGGTGTATTTTACTATTTTCTATGTTCCTGAATAAAAAAGTTGAATGAGGCAAACAAAGAGAGAAAGAAACTGAGTAGAACAAGAAAACCTGTGCAATAAGTTGTTTGAATTCAGTGACTGTCTGGTTCAAGTATGCCCGAACACTGATTGGAGAGGCGATGGTCTCGTTCTTCAGATCCACAACATGAACCTTCACCATCACCTCTGTAGAAAATCAGAAACACACCCATAAAAATATAAAGCAGTCATTTTGCCTGGTATTCTGACCATGTACATCCATCATCGGTATACATTACATTCTCTCATAAGCAGAGCACTTTTTTGTTACTTTGAGCAATGTTTTTGCCAAGGGTCTTTGTTGAACTAGGCTACAGTCTGTATAGGCCTACATCATGCCATTATTTATTTTCATTTAACAACTGTTAAACGACTGTGTGCAGACATCTGGTCTGAATAAACACTGTTTTGTTAAACCATAACTAACTTGGGTGTGATTTTCCTCGTTTTGCATTCAATTGTTCCAATAGAAACCACAAACAAATAAACCAGAATGTTTTAATGCAGGCATATGTTGCAGGGACTACCAGCATCACCATATGCATCAAAGGGTTAACTGAGTATTTACCAAGAGCTTCAAAGGAAATGTCAAAATATCAAGACATATATTGTGTACTACAATATGGTCTAAAAATATCACAATATTATTCATCAGTCATATTGTCCAGCTCTACATCACAGTTGTCTTGCAGTAACAATTGTCATACACAATCTGCTATGTGGTCTTTAATTTCAGACACTCCTAACTGAAAAGTTAGTGACTCAGCAATAGCAGGCTACTGACCTCCGGGTTTGTAGGGCTGGAATACCTGCTCTGGCTGGCGGGTCTCCAGCAGCAAGTCAAACATGTATGATGACTTGACTCCTCCCAGCAGGAGGCCCATTGGTGTGTCCTCCTCGCCTTCATAGGAACGTTCCAGGTATTCATGGAACTCGTCATACTTGACCAAGCGACAACAGTCCAGAAGGACGACTCCCTCCAGCTCCATCAGCTGAGATCCAGAACACAAATTAATGTGAGTAATGTAAATTCTGTCATTATATAAAAAGAAATTAGTCCATATATAGGAATCTTTTAGGCCAATATCAATTAATTTTGTATAATTAGTATTATTTACAGCCATTTTCCAAAACCCACCATAATTCTTTTCTTAGTATTACATAATTGTTGTGGTACAGTGGTTGCAAGTAAAATCCTTCTTTTTAAAGTCTCTGATTCAATTCAAGGATTCTCCTGCATTTGATAATCAGTGGATAGCTGTAGGAACACACTGCAGCGATGAGCTATTCTGTTAGAAAACCAGATGGAGAAGAAAACCATTAAAGCCAACAAACCTTATAGGCCATCTCTGTTGCTTCTCTGAGAGTTTTATCCTTGTGCACTTCCAGCTTGCTCTCCATCATCATCTTTACTGGGTGCATGCAGAAAAGCTTTATCTGAAGGTGAAAAAGAAAAAACATTAGATCAAAGTTAATAAAATCCACACAAGCAAAACTGTGGATGTTAACCAAACCAAAAGGCCATATACCTTACAGGTGTTGCGTTCAATCTCTCTCTGTCTCTTTTCCTGCTCTTCAGACTCTTTCTCCTTCTGAACTAAACTCTTTATGTGCTCTGGGAAGTCTTCCACAGTTAAATACTCTGTAGACAGAACAGAGAACACATTAGATCGACTGGAGCACAGACAGCGCAATGTATTCTATCATATTGTATGAGTGCTCAAACCACAATTAACATGACAATGAATAATGTTCAATTAAGAGCTAAAGCCAAGCTATGTCTCTTTAGAGAGTGATGGAATGCAATGTCTCCAACACAGAACAAACACTCGTACTAGGCAAGCTTAGATAAGGTGGTCCACAGACTGGGCTTTGTGCCAAGGTCTCAATCTCTTTCCTTGAGAAAGCCAACATCAAAATAATTAATGAATTCAGAAACATGAACATCAGTTTTGAAGCCCAAACAAGTTGTATCCTAAAACATGGTGAAAACCACCACTGCTGTCCTTTAACACAGAACAGGGCTTTGTTGTTGATTTTAAGAGATGAGAGAACCAATATGTGTCATGTTTATGTTTAAATGTCAGGTTGGTGGCAATATTATGACAGATTTAACTTAACATATCTCTTACTTGCATTCCGTGAGGGATCTTTCAATCTATAAATCAGCATATATGCATTTGTAGAGCTGTTGGGAGGAAAACATATCTTGTTAATGAATGTAGTGGACTATATCCTATACAGAGAAAACATCATTCAGTCTGTCCCAAGAGTAACTGCCTATTCCGAATTTATACTGAATTTGAAAGTACAGTGAACCGATAATAAAAGAGGAAACTTCTTGGAACACAGATGTAAATAACTGGTTCATGTCTGTTCGCTTGTCTGTAAACGTGATGCTTATGAATACACTGAGTGTTGGAGATAAAGATAAGGGACAACTGACCTTGCAAAGGCACTAGAATAATAGCCTCTGCTCCCTGAGGAGCCTCCATATGTCTTCCTGATATCATCCTGGGTGATCTGCTCAAGAGAAATGCAAAGGAACCTATTGATAATATTCAACAGCTACTACCACTGTAATGAGAAGTAGAATGTTAAAATGACAGATTAGTACAAACACAACAAAACAGCACTAATACAGTCTGGTATGTCATTCTGCTCAACATTTAAACAGTATAAGAGGACAAAACATGTTACACAAGGGCTGAGGCTGACCTTACTAACATGCTGATCATTGAAACTATACCACTGGCCATCACTGAAGGATTTGATGCAGGCGTAGTAGTGGCCACCTGCAGCACTACCAGAATGGACCATGATGGAGAACAGTTCAAAGGTCAGCAAACTCTGAGAACAGACAAAAAAGTCCTATTGTTCAGATAGAAACAAAAACCAAGTTGTATTTTTGAAAAAGCAAATGGGAAAAGCATGCAGAGCACAGAGCTTCAGCTGTATGTAACAAAACCGCTGTGAGTGCTGAATACAAAGTACCAAGTGTCAGCTGCTCTAGGTCATCATCTGGAAAGTGCAGTAGACATTATGAATAAAAAGAAACATCTCATGTAACAAGACGTGGGGAATAAATCATCACTTTCCAGCTTTGTCTACCAGCAGGCAGTTGCTCAATAATATTTCCAGGAGTCTCCCCTATCACTACACTCCTGGAACAGCAACTAAAGGTGAGAGTCAACTGTCTAACATTCTGATCCAAAATCTGTTAAAATGTATTAAGATCTGGTGACTGAGAAAACCACAGCATATTATTGGCAACCTTTACATACTCCAACATTCAATGGTTCCTCACATCCACTACGAAAGCATCTGCATCTGTTAACTATGGAGATTAACATCAATCAACAATATGTACATATGAATACAGTGAGCAGTCAAGAGGATTACCTTTGGCTTCAACATCCTCTCTGTGTTGCCAGTGCTGTCCAAGCAGATGCCCTCATCCACACAATCATCAGTGGAAAAATCATTGCTCATCTGGTCGCTGTGGCAACTACCTTCATTCTCTGCTCCACTGTCAGTACAACTCTCTGTCTGAGGCGACTTCTAGAGAGGGGGTCATTTCAAAAACAAAAATAGCCAAGGTTTTAAAAATTGTTTTGACACAGTGGACATACAGAGTATATGGTACAAATATTGTGAGTAGCATTTCAATAAAGTGTGCCACATACTGTAGCTCAATAAAGTAACTCACAAAAAAAAAAAAGTTCACGTCTCTGTAGACATATTAATCTAATGTAAATCAGAAACACTGCCACTGCCGCTCTCACCTCATCTTCCACATCAATGAATGGACTCATGTCAAGCTCTTCAGGGAAAGCCATGCGGTCATTAAGCTTGATGCGATGCATAGTGGTGTAGTCGAAGTCGAACCGCTTCAGCTGTAGTGTCAGCAGGTAGG
>NW_018127884.1:5764346-5790594 GCF_001952655.1 Monopterus albus
TCAGAGAAACATTTATCAAAGAATCAAGGTCAACAGCAGAACACTGTATTCTGTGAACGTGACTCTCATGTCACAGTTTCAGTATGCTCACCTTCCGAGCATCACATTTCTTTTTGCAGCGTTCACAGAAGTACTGGTTGGGCCCATCCAGAGTTTCTGGTTGGATGAATGCCTGCAAAGCCTCCTCCTAAGGCAGCAAAATTATATTTTCAGATCCAGATAGATAAAAGGTCTAAATGGTCTAAATGGTCACAAGCTGCAGTAAAATGAGCTGCGAGTACTGAATTCAAGACAGTCTTTAATGAATGAGTGTTAAGCGCTGGTAGAGTCTTTGCTGCCAATGTGTTTAAAAGTTAAAGGAATGAAATGTGGAGAGAAACACACCACGCTGCCGTAGGCCTGGCTGGCTCCGAAAGGTCTGATCACCAGAGGGATGTCCAAGTAAGTATCAATCCTCCAGCTCTCATAGCCACACTCCAGACAACGAACATAATCCTTAAGTTTTCCCTGGTACAGCTGGTTGATCAGGTCAGCCTGAGGATCAGGAGGCATGAAAGTCAGTCCTCCTCAGCCAGTTTACTTTTTTAATGTTTCTCACTACTGTAATGGCAAACAGCTACACTGAAAATTCTGAAAAGAAATTAATCTGTCGTAGTTGTATGTTATTTTTACAGGGCTCAATCACATGAATTCATTTTGCCTTAATCAGGAGTTCATGTGTACTGACCACACAGCTGTATATACACACACACACACACACACACACACACACACACACACAACTACGTGTTTGCAAGTCACTCCTACAATAAGACATTGCTAACCCTGGGGCTTACTAGGCCACTTCATTTTTCCCACAGTAGATCTTTTTTTTTTTTTTTTCCCCTATCGTGGAGGGAGCAGAGACTGGCTACTGAATTTTTATTGTCAGAAATCCAGGAAAACATCTTGCTTTATCCTACCTGCTCTGTCTGCTTCCATTTTTGCTCCAGGGCATCAAACATGACCCTGCACAGCTCCTGGATGTCATGCTGTTGCCAAGCTAAAAAAAAAAACACCACACAAAAACTGTAATTAAGATTACAAAAAAAGAGGCACACGGTCAGATACAGACAATCCATGTGAGTCTAGTGACAGGGGAACACAAATGCTCACCCTCGCTGCTGTCCCACCCAAAACTCCGGGTCACATCAGTGGTCTCAATTGCCCGTTTCTTACTAGTCTGCAGCAGGACGAACAGTCTTTGCAGCTGGTAAGGGATGCTGGTGACTGGATCCTCCTCTGACTCCTCAAACTCCCAGCTGAAATTAGACACAAATTATAAAAGATTTTTAAGATTTACATCAAAAGTGAAAATTCTCAAAGACGTCTGCATGTAGATCCTTACTTATAGAGTGCATTTCTGAACTCTGGGGTCATGTACAGCGTTTGTAGAAGACTGTTCAAATAACAGGTCATAGCTTGGTTGACCAAGCCCACATAGCCTACAGTAATGACAAGAGACAAGAAGTAAGAAGTCAGCTGTGGTTAGACAGATGAACTGATGGCACATATTCAACAGGCGACCAAACCTCACCTGTCTCAGATTTGTTGAGGATGGACGAGTAGGAGTAAGATGGACTGCTGCAGTCACCACTGCACCATGCTGTGCCGTCCCTCGGTAGAGGCCCAATAAAGCGCTCCTGAGAACTGTCATCCAGTCCACTGCTATCTGCAGTTCCTGACTCATCCTGCAGATATAAACAGACAGAGAGGAACATTTTGATAAAATATCTATAGTTTCCAAAACCAGATAGTGGAGTAGAGATAATGGTGCACGGTTTCAGACAATCTTGTCAGGAGACATTAATATCTTTGTTAACAAACATTAACCTGGGTTGTTCACATAGGCTACTGAGGGGAACAGCCCTAGAAGGTTGACACGAGGAGTGTCACAGATTGTTGGGTATGAGAAAAAGAAGCACTAGACAGATACAGTATGTGCAACCAGAAAATCAAGGTATGAAGTAGATGTGAATGTCAGATCCTTGACTAGTAAAATGCCAAAAGCATTCACAAAATCACACAACTGTTACATACTGTGAGTTTCTACTCTCTTTTCAAAATCTGTGGAGGTGGTGGTGTAATTCTGCAGGTGCAGATTCCGTTTGAGCCTGGATATCACTTAAGAAATAAAAGGAACTCATCTAGTTAATCCTGCACCACTCACCGACACAATCTGCGGTTGCTCTCCATCTTTGTCTGTAATTTGGAGGAAATTCCTCTTACCACCAGGTTCAAATCCAGAATCTGAGAGGGATGTCTCACTGTTATAGTCCAGTGGTGCCTAGAGGGACGCAGAGTGAAATCACATAAAGAACCCTTCTTATTCAGGTCAACAAGCTGCAGAAAAACAAACAATGGCAGCAAACATTCAAAATAAGTAGTTTACAAACCTCATAAACTCACACAAAAACTTAAACCCCTACTGAATCCATTTTCAGCAAATTCCCTGTATTGATGTGAACAAGGGAAGTAGCTTGAAGTCAACATGTGAACAATGCTACGTAGCTGTTTTTCTCCTGCGCAAGCTGAGGAAGAGCCAGCAAAGTGCTGCAGTGGAAACCAGCAGTAGCTTAATCCACTGACTTATTCAGTGAGATAACAACAGACATGGCACCTGGATTTTGGCCTGGGTCAGCAGCAGGATTAGCCTGGGCTCATGTAAGAAAAGGGAGTATTATGTACACAAACTGACAACAGAAAACAAAATTAAGTCAGAAGTAAGAGAATAGATTCATTCTAGATTTCTGCGCAAAAATATAAGTGCCCTTACAGCCAAATGGTTACTGTGTGTGCCACATATCCACAACATTTATTGTTTGACTCCAGCTACTGCCCTTTGCTGCATGTCATATCCCTCTCTCTTATAACCCCCACATATCCTATCTTAATCTCCACTGTCAAATAAAAGCAAAAAGCCAAAAAAGTGTGCTCTCACCATTCATACACATTGCTTTGTAGCAGAGAAAGATGGAATGGCAAAACCTCCCGACACAAAATACAGGGTAATGACAGCAGCTGTGCTATGCAATTGGCTGTATTTAAAATACCCCACAAGAGCGAAAGTTTCCTGACATCCCACGCCCATACTTCAGTTCCCCTGGCAGAAGTGATCAGATTGTTTATTGGTAATCACTGGTATTGATAAAATGATGATATGAAAACACACAGATGACCACCACCCAACCCTAGAGTTGTGTGACAGTTATCAGGGAGTCAATCACTATGAACAACCCCTATCAAATTACATATAGCTATTTGAGCCATTTTTAATCTAAAAATGTTGATTAGTGCCACATCAATTCTACCGACTGCAAACCTCACATTTTTTAAACATGCAGTCAAACTACAAAACACCTTTTTGCAGGCCATACCTGATCCACAACCCATTAAGTGCCACCTCAGCATCATGCTGAAATCCTGAAAAGGAACTTTTACCTAGACGTAACATTTTGATTTGACAGAACAATCACAGAACTTAAGATGAGATACATAATTACACTGAGAGCTGGGTAAATGTATGTGGGAAACTATTCCTATCATATGCTGGCACAAACAAAAGTGAATGTGTAAATTTAGTAGTGTCCTAACCATGTCCGGTGTATTTCCCCAGGCGAGATCAAAAGTCCCATTTACATATCCTGCTTTGTGGGCAACATCTTCAAAAAGTTTGGAGAGGGTCGTGGAAGCAGGCAGGTTCAGAGTCAGCCTCTCATTGACTGTCTTTGCACTGGTGGTGTCCTGGATTATGCACAGCACTCTCGGCTCCTCAGCTGCATTTTGGATCTGAAAATCAAGGAAAACGGGGAAAAATTTAGCACAATGCATTGGCTACATTTTCAATGTGTATTTTAGGTGTTATATTGCACCATATGCAGGTGACAGGCTGAGCATTAGAATAAAATGGTTAAAAAATATGTACGGCTTAGCAGCAAATGTCACAATCATGCCAGTACAGAAAAGGAAAAATACCAGTTCACCTCATGCACCAGTACGCACACTGTATGACTATTTACAAAATAAGATAAATTTCTAAAGAAATACAGTTGGATATCAAACCAAATATATTTTTGGCACCAAATAAAATATGTCAGACCAAAAGGAAAAAAAAACAAAAACAAAATAAATGCAAAAATAAAATATCTGTACTTTGTCTTGGACGAAAGTTTCAAATTTTATTTCAATTTCTAAAAAGGCACTTGCAAAAAAAAATGTCTATTTCTCAAAATAAGATATCAAACCACAATCCTCATTTTAGAATCCATACAAACAACACAGTCTCATAACTGTCATCCCAAAAAAAAAGAAACCTGAAGAAACCTCCTTGAAATAAAATTTTGTTATTAGATGCAAATAAGCAGCTACTGTGTAACTGTTACTACTTATTGTTATAGCTTGATATTATCTCGATAAATGACCAAATGGTGTTTTTACTGATTTTCCATGTCAATGAAAGACAAATGAAATTCTAAACAATAAAATGTGGTGGTGACATCCAGGAACCAATGATTTCCAGAGTGAAAGCTAATGTCAAAAAAAAAAGCAAAAAACCTCACTCAGCAAGCACTGATGTAGCCAGCATGCACAAAACATGTCAATCCTTATCAATTACCGGTAATGAGATTCTTTATCTTTTTTCCAGGCACTGCCCAATTTAAATGTTTATTTTGTTAATTATATTTCAGGCACTGCCCAATTTAAATGTTTATTTTGTTAATTATACACTGTGTTTTATTTAGGAAGAGTTTGTTTTGACAAAATTTAAGGTGATGCACTAGCTTCAATAGAAAAACAGCATAATATGGCCAGAAATTTCATTGAACAAAAGTTCCAGTATGTCAGTAGCAGTCAATACATTTTTCTTCTGCTGGTCGTGCAAGACCCATGCACTAAAATAAAGGTGGTACTTCAATGTATGCAAAGCTGACTCCTAGCTGAAAAATGTGCCTTACTGCCCATGTATGACAGTCATCACGGTACTGTGTCATGCATTTATTTAATACAGCAACATGCGTTATTGTGAGTGCTCTCACCCACACCACACGTCTACCTGAGAAAGCCTCTTCATCTCATCAAAAATACTTTGTCTGCAACTCCAAAACACACCCTAGTAATATGTGGAAATAGCTGGGGTGAAGAACAACTTAAAACACGCACAAAAGGAAAATAACCTGTAAACCATGTAAACTTCATTAGCCACATTGAGAATACATGAAGCAGACTTGCAGGATTACATGTAACAATACCACTGTTTGGCTGGTAAATCAACCTCTTGGCTGTATACTGGGTTATAATTACAGGGATATATTCAAGTTATTCCTGTTTTTGCAACCTCTTTGTGAGGTTTGTGGCTGACAGGTCCTATTAAGAAGCTGCAGCTGACATCACACGACTATTATGGGATTAAGTTATTTTTAAAGTGGATATAATCACAAGGCACTGACATGAAGACACAGGTACTGCAAAGCACAGGCAGTATTTCTTCACATTTCTGACTGTAAACAGCTCAGTGATGGCAAAAAATAAATAACATAATAATGACCGATATCCTGTGAAATGTCAGTATCCGTGAACATCTATTAATAGAATGCAATGTAACTACAGCTGCATGATATGCACACAAAAATCTAAAACAGATGCAGACAGTGATATTAAAATAGCCAATACTTTAATTCAAATAAAATTTAATCTAGACTCCACATTTGTCAACTAAACCTGACACTTTGGCAAGTAATCAGAAATTGATTTGGATGGACTACTGCATCTAAAAATGGTTTTGGCAAGTACTGACAGTGGCTTATAAATCTACAGCAGCATTCGTTGTTGACAGCAGTGTAAGTAAACATTTGGTTGCCATATGTAATGCTAACAAAATAAATGAGCTACCTCAAATTTCTGATTTGCCTAGAGAGCAGTGACCTTGCAATGAAAGGGAAACCAAGAGTAAAATTTAAATGGGTTTTATGCAGGTCTACAAAATGTCTATTTTAGCTTTCACTTAAAAAAAGCTATACTGACAAAGTCAAACACAAAGCAAGTGGAACAATGTGGTGTCAGCTTTCTGCTATGAGGCAAAGCCCCTATAACATTTAAACTACAACTCTGGGAAGCCCAGTGGTTGCAACAAAATCCATTTTACTTGTGGGGGCAAACACCACATCTTCCCTGGCTTGTTGTGACTCGTACAAGCAAAAGAGACCAATATGCAACGCAAGTGAAAATATTCATCTTTAACTTTTTTCAAACATAGTGCTATAACAGAATAACAAGCTGTTGTGAGCATATTTTGTCACATTAATGTAGCACACGGTGCAATTGTTTTTGTGAAAAACTTTAACTGGCAAAATTGGTTGATTAACTATTACTGCCTTTTCTGAATAACAAAATGCAGAATGCAAAATGCACCCAAGGTGGATGGAATGTAAATGGAGCCTAAGCATGTATTTACATACAGTATGTCAACAACTAGGAAAGGATGTTTTGTTATCTTGAATCTACACAGCAAAACCATCATAAACACAAAGCCATTCAGTAGCCACTTATCTTAAAAGTCACAGGGTTGCAGTGTTATTAACTGGGTCTCTCTTCTCACAGATGTATCAATGCCAAATGTAGCTGAAGTTAGCTACACTTCTCTACCTTCACTTGAGCTTGTTCCACAACATTAGTCAATAACTTGTAACCTCACCACTAACTTCAACGACAAAACTAAAGTAGTGGAAAGTGATGTTGACTGGGTTTTGTGTTCCTTTCCTACTAGCATGTCAACAGCACTTAAAGGACAGTTTGACATATGTCTGATTTAATTATTTACTAGGGGAAAACAACTAACCACAGGCAAATCACCATTAAAAAGGCAACATAAAACTTCAGTTTCAAACAACAGAATGGGACGTTGGTGTGTTAGCGCTGAAAGTCAACAGCCAAATAAACAAACAAATAAAACAGGCAATACAAACAAATTTCCTCGTAGTCCCAACAAATGCAGGGCTTTCTCTTTATTAAAAATAAAGGGTTGTCCCGCAGAGATTAATTATATCCATTATAATCCATTAATAAGCTGTTTAGCTAACTACTACAATATTACTATAAAATAAAGTGTGCAGTGCAGCATGACTGCATCAGCAAATCCAATTTCCCCACCAGTCTAAACAGTATAAACAAGTGACGTCCTATGCTTGACATATGACACTGCCGCAGACGTAAATCCCAAAGTGCTAAAACACCCATAATTATATACTTGTCCTCATAGCTTGTAGTAACACTATATAAGTAATTTTAGGTTTAAAATAACATAAGGATGGAAACAAGACCCTCTAAGACGTTTATATTAAAAACGCTGTTTACCAACTAACTGTTACCATCATATGGTAACCTACAATAAGCATAGTAACGTTAGATCAATGGACTGTTTATGTAGCATACTGCGCGATAACATTAGCCATACCAAGGCTAACTTAGCGCAATACACAAGCAGAGGCTAAGTAACTTGTCATGACAGCAGAGTCCGTCAAGGATGTCTAAATTTGAAGGGCGAACATGTCTACGATATCATTACGGGGACTCAAATAACGCCAACGTGTTGTTGCACACACCTGCATCATGTTAGCTAGCATTTGCGTTAATTTCAGTGTCGTGTTATTCCGGCAAATCTCACAAGCTAACGTTAACATTTACAGTAAAGATACAAGTTTCATTCAGAACAAATAGAAAAGAATGGGTCAAAGTATGTTTACTGTATTTGTAACACTAGCGTTAGGGGTCCGCGTTGCATCAACACTGCCAGTCATTTCCATTGATGTTACATTTGGATTAGCGATTTGAAAAACATCTACATTAGCTACACTCATTGCCATTAACCAGACCTAAGAGGTTAACAAAACAAGCTAGCCAAATTCTGCTAGCTGGCTAATAAATACAATACAAGTTAGCAAAATAATGTTGACAAATGCCTTATTGGTTCAGGGGTTTGACATTATGTCCACCCCAACATTTAAAGTTTGTAATCATCAGAAAGCCCAATTCAAAAACTAACGTTCGATAATTTAATGATAATTCTGTCAAAGCATTAGCTACTTACATAAACTCACTTTGAGTGAAGCTTGTTGCTAACTGATGCTAGCTCTGACGTTAGTTAGCCATGTCATGATAGGCCGTCCAAGTCATGTTTAGCTAACTGTTAGCCGATGAGAGTTAGCTTCTCAATGATAGATCAAGATCGCAAATTCACCAACTGGTGCAAAAGTTTTGCCATTATTTGTGTGCATGGTCTGCAAGAATGACAGCTAATGCCCAGAGGTTGATCCTCCGACCTGGACTAGGTCCGTAATAACCTCACCTCTTTTGGTACGAACTGGTTCTCCTCGCTAGGCACCATTTCCATTTGTGCGATAGTTTAGACAAGCATCTATCCGGACAAGGAATGTCAGTGAAAAAACTTTGAAGCGGTAAACACAGACATGGTGTGTGTTCGGTTTGTTGTAAGTCTGGATGCTTGGATAATAAAATTAAACTTGCGAAAACTTATAGGCTTTCAAAAGTGATCGCAACACTCTCGGATACACTTCCGAAGCGCAAAGTGTCTCCTGCTATAAATGGAGAAAAATGGCCGGTGTTTTACTCCGCGAGACTTCAGTCGGGAAGCTCTGTCGTCATAATCCATACAGACGTGCGGACAGAATGACGTCGGTCAGAACTTTATTTTTGTCTATTTCATTTTAGTTTAATTAGTTTATGTACTTTATATTTTGTTTGTTTGTTTTCCCTAGATGTCATTTGGGTATAAAATTGCAATGTTTTGTATTCAGTTTCTTATTAACTATTGTTATGGATATCTGTGGTTTATTGTTGCCTATGTTATATTTTCTCTTAATTAAAGTAAAATTCTATTTAAAAGGATGACGTCGGTCAGTGTCAGTGGGTTGTCACTGTTTTTTTAAAGTACAGAGGTGACAGCAACACACAGAAAAGCATAAATAGTTTAGTTTGTGGGTCAGTCTGGCAATGTTTTCAGTTTTAACAATGCATTAACATCTTCTGGTTTAAAAAATTAGAACTGCTTCATACTTTAATAATTGAACTTTATTCTTTTTTGTATCAAAGTGTAAAAGATGGAAAGGGGCCCATTAGTCTTTGGTACAACTTGGCTCATAATAATCCTTGAATGCATGGCTGCAGAAGGGATGAAAGAAAACTGACATGCATGCTACTGTAGGAAATGCTAGCAAATGAATAGAGTACACAACTCTTCAAGGGCCCCAAAGCCTCAGTGGGTCAAGGTTTGATAGCAGTCCCTTTTGCATATTTGCACATTCTTTCTTAGTTTTTTTTAAATTTATTTTTGTTGATCCAGGGTTATCCCCATATTCCAAAGACAAGTCTAGACTCCAGATTGCATATAGTTTTCATGGTGTTCTTTGAGTGTTAGCCCTGCAGTTAAGGCACAAAGAAATTAGAAAAGAAAATCCAGAAAAACAATGGTGAAAATAATGGTGTCATTTTGTTCATACAAACAAGATGAAAAAGTCACCAGTTAGAACTGTATAAAGTTTACATTATGTAGTCAAATGTATTTTATTATAATGTGGCTTTATGTATTAAATAGATTGCTCACTAGTGTTAATACATACATTTTAATAAAACAAATTTTAAAATACATGGCCAATAACAAGTCATTTTTACATTTTTTTCCGATTTGGCAGAAATTTGATAAGACAGTTTTGCACCATCTTAAGGAATGACATATTCACAGATGTACTTTTTCAGGCTGCGACACACCTCATCATACCACTTTCCTCGTGTGGCCACTGAAAGAGCAACACAACTCTCCCTCTTCGTTCCTGTGGGCTGCTTCTTGGAGCGGTCCCAGTTGAAGTAGCTGACTGGCAGACTGTTGACATCGACATACAGGCCTTCTTTCACTATGTCTGCCACACCAATCCAGAAGTCCTTGGATCCTGGAGCACTCCTCTTTGCATAGTCTCTCAGTTCATCGTTTTCCGTCATGTCTCGTGGTGTTGCAAGAGTTCCCCCTTGTGCGATGCAGTCCTCATTTGCTTCATGGTAATGTCTGGGCTCCTCAATTATAAGATAACACTTCCTGTGAGCTTTGATGCCACGGAGACAGACTGAAGACACAAAAAACTTCATGAATGAAATGAAATAAATTGTAATGTAAATAGTTTAGAACAACTGCAATATTTAATTTCTGCAGGAAAATAATAATGACTTTTCCCCTCACAAAATTGGTGGCAGTTCATGCATCCATATTGTAGAATTAATGGTAGGAATTCACAGTGTGAACCATGGCTAATAAATAAACCAAGAAAGAAAAATGTGAGCTTAATAAAAAATAAAAATAATAGATAAATTGGCTACATTTATAGTATTTTTAGATGATCAAATAAGTATTATAAAAAGAGACAAAAGAAAAAACTAATGTAAAAAATACACAAAATTTTTCTTAAAACTAATTTAGATGTTTATACATTTTCTAAAAATAGCATTACATTTTAACGACTGATAGGAATGATGCTGCCATCTGTTGGTGAGTCAGCACACCAAGACATTCTAGCTAACATGATTGTTATCTCCTTCCCAGTTATTTCTTAGAAATGTCCAGCATCATTGAGAAAAGCCAAGAGTCATGTTTTTTTATATTTGCAATACAACTAAAATCACCATAAGGATATTAACAAATACTGCCCCATAAGTTTACTTATTTACCTGTTTTGAAAGATTGTGTACAGTGATGCTTATGAGTCTAATTAACCAATCTATTGTCATCTCCTCTACATTTATTTATTGAAAGCAGTACCTGTTTGCAACGCTTGCATCTCTTTCAATGAATTCACCTCTTGCCACAACTTCTCAAGCTGGGACTTCACATCATCTTCCTCTGCAGCTGCACCTCAAAGAAGGGGCAAGGAGGACAGGCCAGATAAACATGGATACAGAGCATTTATTATTGAGCCGTTGATGTGTATAGTTACCTCCAGACTGATGAGGTGACACAGCCTTCCTGGTCCGAGATGGATGGCTGGAGCTGAAGTGGAGCAAAGACAAACAAAGGACAAGGAAGACAACTAGGGGCAGACGTGCCATGTCTGGGTCTGTTGGATTCTACAGGGCAGGACACAGTGGCAAACCCTATACTGCTGTGAAAGGAAGCAAAAGCACTGTGGGCAGCTCAATATATACTGACCCTCTGTATGTCTCTCTGGTGCATTGGCTCCAAATCTGTTTGCTTTTGTCCAGACATCATGAGGAGGTGAGGGAGGTATAAGGGTGGAATGGAAAATAATGATTTCCTTGTGTCTGTTTTTGATAAATATTTACTTGGGACAAGGGGCACTAAGCAGTATTCCCTTTCATTCCACAAACAAACTGGAAATTCATTGACACTTCACTATTACAGTGTACTTCATTCTATCAGTTTTGGACATGCAAAGTCATTTTTTGGCAAGTAAAACATAATGTTAAACCTTGGTGCTAACATTATTGAAAACAGTGAAGATACACTAAGTAGTAACTGAGTAAATGTTGCTGCCTCCTGTACACTGTCAATGTTGTTTCAATCACATAAACCTCCACTTGTAAGCCTTAAAAATAAAACTGCTGTTAGACCCAGGGACGTCAAGGTGGAGGCAAAGTTATTTTTAGAGTAAGATGTTGTATACAGTTGGGAGGAGTGGGCTTAATATAGCAAAACCAGCTCAACTTTGGCGTTTTCCCGTTTCATACTTTTCACATTCTGAACATGATCTTTCATTTAGGGCTGTACTAAACAATACATATTCCACATAAGTAAAATATTTTCTAGATTAAAGTGTGGTAAATTTCAAGGCATTGAAATAAGAGAAAGCACAATACTTTGCACATACATTTATTCAAGTAAAGAGAGCTGTACTCAAAGAAGGTACACAATAACGTGACAACAATGTTATGTCCACAGGTAAACCCGTTTACAAGGAATTTTGTGAACAGATTATAATACTAAACACTTCTTTAAAGATGAGGTTTTTAGGCTACATGAACACACACACAAACTGTGTTTTCATTTGTTGTGGGGACTTTACATGGTCTTACATTCATTTCCTAGAGATTTTCCTAACCTTAAATATAACCACTACTTACTTAACCCTAACTCTAATGCCTAATTTTAACCCTAACATCTAACCTTAAACCATGTTGTCACCCTAAAATTCAATGGATTACATGTTGGGGATCAGCCTCTGATCCCCATGAGGAAGGCCAAATTCCCACAATATCAGTAATACCAAGGGCGGGCACACACACGTATGCATACTTTAAAACATGCACTCTCTCTCTCTCTCTCTCTCACACACACACACACACACACAAACAAGCCTGACATCAAAACTGAGATGCATTTTCAGTGTCTACATGTCATTACTGTTGTCTGTGCAGATTCTCAGTCATCCAGATCATAGTGAACTGAAAAAACCTGGACTTAGATTTCTAGAAAACATTTCTAGAAATCTAAGTCCAGTTGATTTTTTCTAAGGTTTTTTTCAGTTCGTCATTGCTGTTATTTCCAAGTCTAGAAATCAGTTTCTAAATGATTCATCACTTTACTGTAATACACTCATTAACACAGTCTCTCTGCTATCTATCAATCACCTTTAAAGCATGAAACATTTACTACTGTTAGTTTTGTTGTGGATAAGTTGATATACTTTTTACTTCATTAAAATGGAAGGATTCCAAAATATTGACTTTATTTTATTGTTCTATAATTGAGAAAATACTTTTTCATGTTCACTTTGCAAAGTAATAAATAATTCAGATGAGTGAATAAGCAAGGCCAAATAAAAAGTGAAAACAAAATACAATGCATTGTTTTTATTTTGCTAAATTAAAATTCAATGAGATCAGTCACCTGAATATGTCAATGTGAGTGTGTAGAAAACCTTTGTTCCTTCTCAGCTTCTCGCAGATGCGGCATTAAGTCGAAGGCATCATATATAAAGTAATACACAGTGTTGCTCAAAACTAACTTGCTCTGTCTTTATACACCAGCTCACTGTAAAGGTAATTTATCTTGGAGACTTATGACACTTTTTGTTGTGAGGCACCAACATGTGAACAACTTTGGTCCAACAGCAAAGCGGTCTGACTGTCTGTTTCATGATTTACTTTTTGTTTTTACATATATTCAGCAAGATTTTGAAACATATACATTTCATGTTTTGAAATTCAGATTTCTGTTTTACCCCAGTATTTACAAATGTGCATTTTTTTATCTTAAGATACACATAACCCTTTAAGGTGTGTACAGTATGATGCCCTATGTTATACAGATTTTAGAGAAAAGTTCTGAATATGTAGTTTAGTGGGAAAATATGTTCTCAATCCATTAACTTACTGAATAAACTCTAGTGGCACCACAGACTCACCTTTCTACACATGATCTGATCAGGTGAGGAAGAATTTTAAAAATAGTTTATGCATCCATATACACATTCCTTTTTTGTTAGTATGTTCAATGTGAACTTGACATGAGGAAGGCATTTCAAGTATCAAACCCTCGATTGCAGCTCAAAGGCACTGGTGATTTCATAATATTACAAATGTCTACTTCTCCTGGCTTAAACATTACCATAGTAACATGAGAGAGTGATGCACTATCTTGGCCAGCTGCATCAAAACGCTGGGGTCATTTTCTCAAGCTTAAGTCTATTGTTTGGTCTCATTTCACAGCTGTCATCGCTGAGGACAGGTGTGAATTAAACTACACTTTTTTTCCTTGTGGACACATATGTGCTTCAACAAATCTATTTATAAGGGTACTAATCTTAAAGTGATAATCGCAAGTTAGCAAATTTAAATGCTTACTCAATTCAATAAACTAGTGGTAAATGTAATTAACTGTAAAATGGACACAAACATATACACATTAAGCCTAGCATAACATTTCTTCATAAAACATTAAAGAATGTAATAATACTGTTTGGAGAAATGCTCTCGCACTTCTTGCCTGTGTGACAAACATATTGTACAGTAAGTCCTCATTTAACCAAAAATGAAGCTTGACCATTTAACTGACAAACAATAGGTAATCAACAAGAGGCACAAACATGTAGTCTACATACACACTGTACATTCATGCTTACAGCACATGCATACACATACTGCACAACACTTGTGTGTGGATGTGTTCTTCTGCTGTGCATGCGCAGCCTCTCCAGTCTCTAGGCAAGTCATAGCAAGGTGTGTTGGGTTTAATGGATGAAAGGCATTCGCTCCTTGCTGTCATTGTCTCCCTCGGGCTCTTCTTCTTCTTCTCCTGCTTCACTGGTCTCCGTACTGTCGCTGGCCATCTAGTGATAACATTTTTTTCTTCAGCTGTTATTAACTGTATATTGAGCTACGCATACAGAAAGACACGGGTGAGCATACAAGCTGACATTAAGTGGTTCAGTAAATGGGTAAAAGGGCCCTTAGCTGTATATAGCCTATGCTTTCGGTATCAGCGTGTCTACACATCTTGTAGTTTTATTAGGTTTATGTTGGGATCACCATGGAAACGACTGCTATAAAAACAGGAGGAAGTCCTACTCACTGCCTCCATATGACCCTGGCCTGACCTGAAAATGTGCAGTAGGCATCAGAAATGTAAAATGTAACTTTTGATCAACAAATACCATTTCTTAATCTATGAAAAACCTGCTGAAAGAGTTTTTTTTTATCTCATCTGGTCATGCTGATAATAATAATATTGTACAAAATAAAGCAAGCTGGAAACTACCTGTAAATGATACTTTCATGTGTTGATTGTGACATTTTAAGTGTATAAAGTGTGTGTGTGTCCTGTTCAATTTATAAATAAATTTTGTGTGTTTCTATTTTTATATTACAGTACATGATGGTACACAGACAGCCAAGTTACATTAGTTACCCTGAAATCAATTCATCATCCACTCTTACTGTAAAAGATGTAAAGTCCTATTCCATTGGCTTGTCTAAAAATGACAAACGTTTTCAACAGTTATCATAAAAGAAAACTCTAAACATCAAGATCCAGCTACTTCACAACCATGTCTGTTGATGTACCCTTTCAGATAAGTCCATTCCTGTAAGTAAGAAGGAAAAGAAACAAATTCAATTGTTACCAGAGGGGTGGGAGACTTTTCAACATCGAGAATGAGTTTTCCTATGTTGCCTCTATCGTGAATTCTCTGCATGGCCTCTTTTACCTGAGAATAAAAAACAATAATTAAATTCCATCAAGCTGAAGATATAGACATCATACGTGATATGACAAATGAAATCTCATAAAATAATAACTCTTATTTTTACCACAGTAAGTGAAAAATGAAACACAAATGAAAGTGTAAACAGACAGATGTTTAATTTTTGTTATTTTATTTTAACATATAATACATTTTGCTTCTTTCTTCACTGTGTTCAGTGAACTTTACTGAGACCAACCTCACCCTACTGGGCAATGACTGAACACATCACTGCCATAGTGATCCAAGAAGGCTTATATTAATCACACAAGTACACTGCTTTATTTTACCTGCAGGAATAATATAGGTGGCGTTTTGTGTAGGAGACATGATTGACCAGCTTTAGGCAGGCTAAAGTTAACAACAAATAAATGGCATGAATGATAATGAATGTTTATGCAGCTTGCCTGAGGATATCATATATTATTATACAATTTTAAACAATGTCACAGCCTACAAAAACAAGATCTGCAGGTAGGCCTTTTGATCCATCTGCACAAAAATGAATGCTGGGCTTCTGCCAAGAGGACGCCTGTGGAAACGTCTGTCCACAATATGTTTTATTGGCTGAGATTTGATTCAAAATCAACAAACCTCATCCCAGTGTTACTGCCACGTGGACATAACTGAGTAAGACAAGCTGTCAGAATCGTACAAGGCTGTGTGACCAGTTAATTATCAGCTTGAGAAAATCAAGTTTTGGTCCATATGTTAATCAACTACTATCTTATTGCTACAAGCAGAGTGGTGGGGGAATAGGAGAGGTGGGGCAAATCATTTTCATGACTTTTTTCAAAACCACAGCTTAAAAGATTCAATTTGCCACCAACATCCCAGTGACTGCATCTTGGTAGAGTCAAAGTGGAGTCTGCACTGTTTGCATTTGCATAAAAATAATGAATACCTAACCATAATGTGATGACTGGAGCCATAGTGTGCTGTACAAAACTACATTTGCCAACTCATGTTGGCTGCTCTAAATGGCACTGAGAGGAAACTGGCTATGAAAACCCCACAACAATGGCTCAAACTTTAAATGAGACAATTTCTGGATTTTATAGTTCTCATAAGATCAACAAACAGTTCTTTATGCCTAACAAACCTAACTAGCAGCTCAAATATGTACAGTGAAACATCAGTGCTGCTCATTAAAGCCTGTCCGCCTTAATAAATTGTTCTTTACACATCACAAAAACATTAATCAGGATGCCATAGTTTGCTTTCTCATTACAATACAGTGTGCCTCTTTGCCTGGAAGCTATTTTATGACAAGCATTCAGTTGTTAAAAGGAATCAAGCAAAGAGCAAAATTAGCACTGTACTGCTAGGGAGCAAATTTGCAGAAGAGTGGGGATAAGTGCCACTTGTATTTGAGTGACTATAATCACCATGAGATACCATAATTAGGCTCACTTTTATTTTCTAGTAAAAGTGATAGGGAAAAATGTATATTTTCATCACTGAAACTGTTGGTAATCTGAAATCCTCTTGTTATTCGGTTCCAGTCACCCATATCCTCCAACTTTTCATTCCAGAAAAAGAGGTCGCCATGGTCAACATGTAAACTAACGCCCTCTGAATTCTCCTTCCAAATGAGACAGACTGTGCTCTGACACTATCTCCCATGTCAGCCTCCCTGTTAATGAGATTCTTCATGGCCGATGGTTCCACTGAATGGCCTGAGCAATCTGCCAAAGCTTAATGACACCAAGATGAGGGAGGTTTCCCATGAGAAATGAAAAT
The DNA here is from genome assembly GCF_001952655.1 of Monopterus albus. Taxonomy (NCBI): domain Eukaryota; kingdom Metazoa; phylum Chordata; class Actinopteri; order Synbranchiformes; family Synbranchidae; genus Monopterus; species Monopterus albus. The sequence continues at coordinate 5,781,386 of NW_018127884.1, forward strand.
CTGAAGAAGGCAATCATTTCATCAACATATTCTCTCTGTGAGCGCAGACAGAGTGCTCAGAATAACTTGTAATCAGCTTCCTGTCGTGTATTATCTGCACTGCCTCTGCTTTTACCTAAATACTGGTGTGAAACAATTTCCAAATATTTTACTTGTAAAGGTAGAGGATGTTTAAGATACATTTTGATATCACTGAAGAACTGTTAGACAAATCGCTTTCAGGTAAAATCTGATGCTGAAGACTGGGTCATAACTGTACCTTAAGCCATAATTAGCCACTAAAAATGAAGATAAAATGTCATTATCAACAGAGTGATTTTTACTTTTTTCACTCTACAACTGTGGCTTATAGTTATGGGCAATTTCCTGCTGCCAAGGATGAGCCTTGATTTATGCTAGATTTCACACAATGTCATCAAAATGTATGAACCAATAACAACGACAATGTAACCTTTCCCACTCTGAATGTGATAAAACTAATCAATCCAGTATCTGGCCAAAGTAGGGATGTCAAAAAGGTTACCAATATTCTGCATGTGGTTCATGTTTATGCAAAGAGTACCCTGGTTCTATTCTATTTAAAATTTTTTCCATTAGACAAAGGTACGTGAAGAGATAAGGGCCCACAGAAGGTCCTTGAAAATATACAAACATTAAAAGCAAAGAAGAAATCTGGTCAAGTTTCAAAGGTGACATCTCTGTCTACATGTCTAACTCTCTGAGACAGTCTAGCCCTAACCTCATCAGCTGTGGTCCAATGAGACACTACACTCTGCGAGAATGTCCCTTCTCATCTTATAAAGGCAACCCTTCCTTTTCTAGGCCTTGTTTACTAGTTAGTGATGTTCACCTGAACATAAATACCTGATAAATGTGACACTGTCTTAGAAGTTAAAGAAGACTGACTAAACCAGACATAAAGCAGCTGGAAAGCACACAGTGAATTATAAGATACCGAGGACTGCAACAGACGCTGCACATCAGCTGTGTCCTGGCCACGCTCACAAGTAATTACACATCACACTACTACTTGTTGATGGATATGTGAAAAGTGGCTATTGTTGGCAAGAAGGTAATCTGACTCAAAATGCTTTCGGTACTTAATAATAATCTAATTCAAGAAACAACCTAGAATAAGACATAAGAGAAAAAGTGCTGTGGAGATTTCATATGCAATACAAACAGCAACAGCAGCAACATAAGGTAACTACATTTTGTTTGTTTTCAGTGTATTCTTAACAATGCTACAGTACATAACTGATACAAAGCCAATACTGTAAATATTGTGATTAGAAAAGGTGTGCATCTACTGTAAAAGGATTCCCAGAGAAATGTGATAAAAACACTTTAAGTGAGATCTAAAGGGTTTGTAGAAATTGAAGGGTGAAGTGATTGACGTATGGCCTCTTGAGTTTTATGTGGGTGCGAAATTATTGTGGAACAGGAAGAAGCAACCTACCCACCATCTGTGGAAGAACGTTCAAGAACAGATGACAAAGTCCCACAGAAAGCAGCGATGACAAACAACAGATCATATACTGTCCAAGATGTCTGCATAAAATCTCTGCTTAAATCATTCATGTTGCCACTGTCATGTTGAATCTGATTACTGTCCACACTCTCTTACAGACTCTGATCAACCCAGGCACTTACCTCCTCCAGCGCCCACAGGGAGTCCACTACTGGCTTGATCTTTTTTTGATCGTAGAGACACAAGAGTTTATCCATCACTGATTTCACAAGACTACATCTCCCCTGTTTGAAGAGGAGGTTCAGGAGCGAGAATCCAGCTATGACTTTGTTCTCCTCATATAGTTTAATAGGGTTCACCTTCTCCACCTGCCACCACTGGAGAAAAAAACCCCACAGAGACACAGGTACATCCTGAGTGACTTATTTGTGTGTGTTTCAATTTCAATTAAAAGTTCAGTGGGAAGTAACAGGGTATAGTTTCGTTCAAAGTTTGTAGACAGACTGCGTCTCTGACTCACAGATTTTGCAAAGCTGAAGAAACTCTTTGTTTCCCCGGTTACCATGTGTGACGCGCCTGAAAAAGACAAGAATAAAAGGATTGCTCTATGTTTTGCAAAAGAATGGACCAAAGTGACTGGTTAGTGATAGGCAGTCAAGAAACATGATGGGAACAGTTAGCACCTTTAGACCCTTAGAACTGTGCAGGCATATAAAATTAATAAATTAAAGTCCTTCTAATGCTGTTACTTGATTAATTCAAGACCTAAAGTAATTAACAAAGATGAGATAACAATAGCAGCTGTGAAGGACAATACATTTCATTTTCAGACTATCAGTGTATGTTTTATTCAAGGGGCTGTTTCACACCCTGTCCAGCTACCAGCACATTGCATAAATGCAAGGTCTGTCTTTAAGAGATCAGTTCAACATTAACGGGAACTGGCTTTTTCAGTTTCTTACTGACACTTAGATAAGATTATCAATACCACACTCATGTCTGTCTGTTAAAAATGACACTACAACCAGGACACAGTATGCTTAGTTTAAGAATGCAGACAGCTAGCCTGGTTCTGATTGGCCACCCCTGGTGCTACCCCTTCCTAAGTCGAAATGTGATGCCTGTCAGTATTAATGAATGAAGAATGAAAAACAATAACAAATTGTTGCCTATTGTGGTCTAATTGTGACCACTGTGCAGCAGTGGTGCCCCAGCCAGGAGTAAATAAGAAGCGCAGCCAAAGTTAGCTAAAAAATGTGTCTCATTTTTACACAAAATAAACAGTTTGAATCTTAATAATGCATGGTTTATTATTTCATGGAACTAAGGGTTTAAATGTGCCAGACTATTTAGGAGAAGTGACTTCCTGAAATCTTTATGTCATCAGGCAACTATGCTAAGCTAAGCTCTCTGTCTCAAACATATTTACTGGACAGATATATGTGTGGTACCAGTCTTCTCATCTAACCCTTGGCATAAAAACATAAAAGCGCTTTCCCCAAAAAGTCAAACTATTCCTTTAAATGCTAATATTAACTTCAAAGTTAAGCAAATCAGCTAAAATTGCCACTAATATGCTGCAAATTTAGTCATTTTAACTTACAAGGTACAAAATGCAAAGGCAAAGGTTACATTAACACACAGCAAAAGCACAAGTATTGTTCCCACCATAGAGGATGTATGTTCCCAATGGCTTCAGGAGACTCAGGCCTTTTCCTGTGTTCTCCCCACACAGACAGTCCAACAAGATGTCGACTCCCTGCGGAGAAATCCTAAAACATCACAAACAAAGTGACTCCTCTAAAATAAGATTTATATAAGCTCACTTACTAATGTATAGTCCTGAGTCTGCAGGTAATGATTATTTTCATTTTTGATTGTTGTTTGGTCCATCAAATGCCACAAAATTGGAGAATATGCTCAAAACAGTTTTTCAGAGCCCAAGACAATGACTTCTGATGTCTTGTTTTGTCTAACCAACTTGAAAAATCATCTGTCAAGGCCAACGTCAAACATTGGCAGTAATATGGCTGTATTACCTTGTTTATGATGGTGTGCTCTAAATGTAAAAGTGCTAAACACACTCACCAGCCGCTTTACAATTGTATGCAAAGTTTGGACTTCATAAACACAGATGTAAAGGCAGAAGTGTTGTTTTGAATTGCACACAACTGTACAGGTGTACCTAATAAAGTGGCCAGTGAGTGGATTCAGCCTGTGATTCATAGTCTGGAGCAGCTTCAGGTTCTGTCTAATCATGGATTCATAAAATGAGTTTTTTATTCTCTGGAGGATTAAAGAAAACAGTGCAACCCACATTTTTCAATTCACTCTGCCTACAGTTTCTCATATAAAGAGATTATTGATGTTTTACAATGCCCACATTATTCCTCATCAATAATACATTTTGTATGTTACAAAAGGTTTATGTTCTTATCACACAGAGAATCATTCAGACAAAAAGGTTTGCCATAATGAGACTCATTAGAGGTACGGTTCTGAAAGAATGAAAGGTATGTTATTGTCAAGGGGACCTTAATTCCTTACTTTCTGCCTTGTGACCCTGGACAGCTGCCTGGCTAAACGGCTTGGCAGTCTTGTGATTCCCATGGTTTTTGCCTTTTGTAAAAACACTAATTTAATTGTACTTTGCTTTTGATCCTGAGAAGAATGTGTGGGCCAGAGGGATGAAAGGCACATTAATCCACTACTATTGCTGATATATTCACAGAGCACATGAAACAATCGGTGCCAATGTAAATATATTAGAATCCCCATGTGATCTGATAGCTGAATATAGTTATACAGCATACTTCATACAGCGATCAGCCATAATATTATGACCACTGACAGGTTAAGTAAAGAACATTATCTCATCACAATGGCACGAAAATGAGAAACACTGCTCTCTAAGTGAAACATTTAGCAGCTATAGTGGTGGTCTCACACCTACTGTTGAATTTGTCAAAAAAAAAGATCTCCAAATTGTCCTCGTGACCACAACATAATTTTATCACTAAATGAGAGACAAATTCTTGTTCTTCCTGACAGTATAACTACAGAAAGAAAGAGATTCACACAAGAGGGGCTGTGAGCCTCAGAGTGACACGAGTGCCAACCAACAGCTGACCCAACTCCTGTGTAGGCAGGATTAGGCAGGTGGTCATAATGTCATGGCTGATTGGTGTACCATGGTTTAATGACTAAACAGTATAGCGCCAAATGATGGGTAATTACTACTAAAACTCTGTGAAATGGCAGAGATCATGTGAAGATGGAGTTCATAAAATAATAAAAAGCTTTGTGACATCTCTAGAAAAAGAACTTTACAGCATTATTACAGTAAACCTGTGCATTTTGCATCAAATCTCAGGCAGCATTTGCTACAGGGTGTTTTCTTTGTAGTGCAAACTGGCTGACAGTGTCCTGCATTGTGAGTGAAACATGTAGGGTATCAATGCTCAGCTCTAATTGGCTCATTTGTTCCACATTGCCAGAGCAGACCTCTGCCCTACGCAGTGCTGCTGCTCTCTGAGATGAGCTGTGAGTTGCCATGGGTACCGTGACCACAGAAGACCAAATAAGGCAACAGGTAATATCGGCACCCTCACACAGCCCTCTCCACTCAATGAGGTCCATGCTATCATATTTGTTCACATTTAAAGCACGCAACAGCAAACCTGTCAAATTCAATCATATTTTAACCATTAACAAATTAAAGTTTCCAAATTACTTCAAGAGGAAGTAAACACAGATCCATCAGCCTAAAATCAACCATAGTACAAAAAACCTTTCACGCTTACTTTCTGACTTCTTGTATATAATCAACATTTCTGTCAAACAGGTGAGTCACAGAGTCTCTGATGGCTGTGTGTTTGAAACATGAAGCAATTCCAAACACAGTGACATTAGGTACAGTGGAGCACAGCTGAGCCACAGCTTGACCCTGAAAATAAGGAAAAAAAACAAACTGTAGCAACAATTTATCAGCATGAGAACACAGAGGTTCATTCTAAATGTACCAAAACACAAAAAAGTATTCATGGTTATAATGCCTTCGGTTATTTTAGTTATAACTCAACAATACTGACCATTTTTCAGTAATTACTTCAGCCATTCGAAAACTGTAATCACTATAGAGGATGTTTACGGAGTTTTACAGTTTTACAGTTTTTACAGAGTGTATATTTTCATTTTTCACCGTGACATAAACAACAGAGAAAAAACAGCCTATATGTGGGTGTAAATCTGTCAGTTATATTGAGAATTTGATGAAAAACAGCTAAGCTTGTTTGTGCAGTAATTATAGAAAAAATTGACTTACTACACCACCTCCTGCTGAGTGGACCAACACTGACATCCCCTCCCGCAGATTGGCAACCTCAAAGAGCATCATATATGCAGCCACAAAGTTCAGGGAGAACGCTGCGGCCTCAGCAAAAGTCATTTCATCCGGCATCTTGTAGACAAAATCCACTGGTGTGCAAACCACCTCTGCCCAAGCATTGTAATTCACAAAAGCCATAACTCTGTCACCTATCTGAAAGAGACATGTTAGCAGAATAATTAGGATGAAGCAATCATGTGACACTAAGGAGCAAGTGATTTAAACAGTAGCTATGGATTAACTCTCTATCTCATTTCTCATGAATCCACTTTTGTTTACAACTCCAGTTTTGTTGATAAAGACTCAGAAACTGGCAACATTTAGTTACACAATGCCACAGTGACAACCTGGGACTTCACTAACCTCAAATCCCTTTGTGTTTTCACCCAGTGACTCTACTATTCCAGAGCATTCAAACCCAGGGACAAGAGGAGGTTTAGGAGGATTATCAATAGTCCCCTGACGTACCATCAGGTCCAGGAAATTCAAGCCACTGCAACAAAGAATGAGTCCAGTCTTACTGTTTGTTGCTGTCCAGCAACAGCAATTTAATCATTAATAGAAATATTTGAGCTGCTTAGAGATGTAGTGACTGACAGTGGTGAGTCACTGGCTACTCCTCTGTGAATACAAGGCCAGATTCAAAAGACATTCTCCATTAAATAAGATGGAAACCACTTCAATCTTTGTAAACTGCGAGTTTGCCAGCACTGGTAATGACTCAGGTAAAAGCTGAAACGAAGCGAGATAATCAATGCTGCGGTTAAAAAACAGATTTCGTAATTTAAAATGACTGAATCTGCTTGAAAAATGCTGCTTAGACCCAGATCAGCCAGCCAACCTCCCGTAGTAAAAAAGACCTGTAGCGTCAGGAAAGGAAATTCTCCAATAAACTGTTATTCACCAAGCAAAATACTGGGAATATAGCGTCAGATGACAAGCCCTAAGGATATATACAATCTATTTGCCTGCTGATATTCTCATAATTACCATGCTTTAACGCGGATCTTCACTTCACCATCCTGAGGCTCGGGCATTGCCTTCTTGGTTACCCTGAGTTTGTTAAGACCTCCGAATCCTGCCAGCATCACCGCTCGCATTTCTTTGGCATGTCCAGACGATTCTACGTTTTCTGTTGCTTTCCCCACATTTCGGTCTATCATGCACTCGGTTTCCTCTGTCATATCTGCTCCTTCTTTAGCCATGTCGGAGACCAGCTGCTCTTCCTCGGGTTCACAGTGATGTGTTGTGCAGCCTGTGCGCAGACAGGCGCTGTACGGAGGGATGCTTATTCACAGAGGAGCCTGAAATCTTGCCGTCTATAGTTTGTAATCGATCGTGCACATTTAGAGACCCGAATGGTCCCGTTTTTACTCATATAAGACGCAGGGAAACCGAGTAAAGTTTGCCATTTCAAGAATCTAGAACAGAATTCAACTGTGAGGGCTGAAGTATGTGCACCATCTGCTGGTGAAGTGCGTACAAATCTATATATTAAAGTCTGATAAAGAAACTCATACAATTACTTTTAGTCAAATGCTGAACTTAAGGGTGTTTTCATTTTATGCCACTTTATATGTCAACTTTGCGATATTTCAGAAGGAAATTATGTAGATTTTACTCCACTATTTTACTGCTAGTTTAGCTACAGGTTATTTTTTTTTCTTTTTTACAATCTCAAATCAGAAAAAATGGGACAGTAGGTAAAATCAAAATTAAAATTGAAAATAGTGATGCGTAAATCACCTGTGTCCTGTATTACGTTGAAAACAATACATCACATGATTTTATGTGACGCCTCATCAATTTTAGTCTTTGTTCAAAACAAACACACTTCAATTCTGATGCTGCAACACATTCTAAAAAAAGTTGGGACAGTTGCATTTCAGGGCCAGTAATGAGGTAAAACAATGAAATGATGATTCCATTTGAAACAGGTGATGTCGACAGGTGACTGCGATCATGACTTGGTACAAAAATGGCATCCAAGAGCAAAGATGGGCCGAGGACCACCAGTTTGCCAACATATGTGTGAGAAAATTATTGAAGTGTTTAAAAACAATGTTCCTCAAAGAAAAATAGGAAGAGATTTGGATCTGTCACTCTCTATGGTGCATAACATAATTATAAGATTCAATCTGGAGGGATTTTAGTGCGTAAAGGGCGCAAGCCTAAGCAAGATGACCGTGCTCTCCGATCCCTCAGACCCACTGCATCAAGATTCGTCACTCTTCTATAAGCGATATAACCACATGGGCTCAGGATTACGTTGGCACACCTGCGTCAGGCACCATAATACTTGGTTACATAAATGCCAGTTAAAACTGACGCAATCACTTGGTGTCCTCAGCCCCTAACGTCTTCTAGGTGTTGTGACAAGGAACGGCAACATCACACCGTAGTAAAAGCTTTACTGCCCCAACTTCTTTGGAATGTGTTGCAGGCATCAGAATTGAAGTGTTTGTTTTGATTGAAGAGGTATAACATCAAGTGTGCTGCTTTATTGTTTTGAATGTAATACACTATATAGATGATTTACAAATCACCGTTTTCAGTTTTACATTGTTTTCCTGATTGGGGGTCCTAATATAAGTTTGTGACTGGGAGGTCACAGGCCCAGTTCCTGGACTGGCAGGATTAAATCTGGGTGGGGCAGGTGACAAAGCATTACTTACCCCAACATCAGTAACACTACTGTGGTGACCCTACAAAAGGCCCCCAACCCGGATTTTAGTGCGTAAAGGGCGCAAGCCTAAGCAAGATGACCGTGCTCTCCGATCCCTCAGACCCACTGCATCAAGATTCGTCACTCTTCTATAAGCGATATAACCACATGGGCTCAGGATTACGTTGGCACACCTGTGTCAGGCACCATAATACTTGGTTACATAAATGCCAGTTAAAACTGACGCAATCACTTGGTGTCCTCAGCCCCTAACGTCTTCTAGGTGTTGTGACAAGGAACGGCAACATCACACCGTAGTAAAAGCTTTACTGCCCCAACTTCTTTGGAATGTGTTGCAGGCATCAGAATTGAAGTGTTTGTTTTGATTGAAGAGGTATAACATCAAGTGTGCTGCTTTATTGTTTTGAATGTAATACACTATATAGATGATTTACAAATCACCGTTTTCAGTTTTACATTGTTTTCCTGATTGGGGGTCCTAATATAAAACATATGAAGCTTATAATTAAATATGATCCAAACTACCCAACAGTATGTACAAGCTTGGAGCTGAATCAGTTAATTAATGGATAAACTGGTTTCTTTTTTTGCAGAAAGGTAAAATTGTTGCAGCTTTTCAAATGTGAGGATGTGTTGATTTATCCTCTAAATATTTTATTAACTAA
>NW_018127884.1:5791552-5825214 GCF_001952655.1 Monopterus albus
CTCCAGGGGAGTTGCTGGACACAGGTCAGTCTGTGGTCGCACTGGGTCGCTTCCAGGTGTCAATGTGAACAGGCGGCCTCTCAGTGGACCCACCCTGAATAAATAAAGGTTAAAGTTTAATACCACTATAATAATTTTACAAACCCAACTACCCATAAATTAATCAGCAGAATGATCTCTAATGAAAGCAAACATTGGCTGGTTTCAATCCCTGAACTGGAATTTAAAATGTATACTATGTATGTATTTAAAATGCTACTTATGCATTAAAACATGAATAATATACAACTATCATTATATACAGTATTAATATGACAGTCAAACTGACCATTTGTCTGCAGTATTTTGATTAGCAACACCTTTACTAATTATACTTACCGACTTTTACTTAAGCAACATTTTCCAACCTTTACTGCAGGTTAGTAAGATCATGGAGCTGAAAGGGATTAAAAATATCTACTGCAGAACTTGTAGATTCATGGGTTCATCACCGTCAGGTCATCTTTTCACATTGCTGTGTAACTGTATTTATTTTATACATACATATAGATAAGACACATGATGGTTTTGTCAGACTGCAGACTTAAAAATGTCTGTCAACGACACACATGCTCAGCAGAGCCTGACCATGCTGCATATTTTAAACCAACATTTATACTTACACATTTTTTTATAAGAAACCTTCCAATCTGTGACCTATAGTACTTAAGCTGTGTGGATGAATAAACTATGAACAAAATATGGGGACACAGTTTATCTCACTTCAGACTGGTCAAGTTTTAACACTCACAACAAACACAAGTGTTAACAGTGAAATAAATGTGTGGGCTAAAGCAGCTGCTTTTTATTGAAACTTGCATTATCAGTGCATAGGTAGCATAAATACAAGGTCCATGTGCAATCCAATGGATAGCTAATTTAAAATCAATCACATTACATGGAACAGTACAGTGTTAGTAAAATAATGTTCCACAAACTGATTTTTCCCAATGTAGCAATTCTCCAATATTTATGATAGTTTTGTATGTGTTATTCCAGGACTGCTTTTTATTACATCAGCATCATTTCAACCCTGAGAAGACCCAGAATTGGGAAGAAACCTACACGACTTGACATTTAACCAAGTCATTTTGTGCGTATCATTGCCTTCATCACTGTACCAAACTCAAATTCCTCATGTGTTCAACAAACCTCACCAAGAAAGCTGATTCTGATGTTATGTGTTATCTCAGTGAAGAAGATATCTCACTATTAAATTACTGGCACACGTTCCCATTAAAACTCTACATTCACAATGGATGGGAAGAACAAAATACAGCCCTGTGGCTTGACAGTGGAGGAACTTGCTCTAGTGTTTTGGAACATCAGTGAATATTCGCAGTCCATGCATTCCTTGAATCTCATCCTTGAGTGCCTGTGGAGGATAAAATGCAACAGCTAATGAATAAGATCATATTTCTTCGAGTGTTTTTTAAAGTCGTCCATCAAAATTGAGGGGACAACCTTAAAAAAAATGTATCATAAGCATGGCCGACAGACAGATATGAACCACAGCACACAAGTGCAAGCATGAGGTTCGATACAATAAATAAAACAAATACACTTATCCAACATGGTGGTGCATGAGTGCAGCAGCTCTATGCTCTCTCTGCACACCAGCTCACTCATCCAACACCATAATCAAATACGGTGATGACACAACCGTCGTCGGGCTCAGTGCTGGGGGAGATGAGTCAGCATATAGAGACGAGATTCGGAGCCAGTCAAATAGTGTTCTGTGAACAACCTGACACTGAACACCACATAGACCAGGGAGTTAATACTTGACTTCAGGAGGAAACATGACATGGATTTGGTCCCTCTCTGAATATAAGGTGAATGTGTAAAAAGGGTGTAGACCTTCAAGGACCTCACTGGGGCAACCAACACTATACTGAAAAAAACCTTAGAAAAAAAATCAACTGGACTTAGATTTCTAGATCGAAGACGTTTCACCTCTCATCCAAGAGGCTTCATCAGTTCTGGACAGATATGAACGGATGAAGCCTCTTGGATGAGAGGTGAAACGTCTTCGATCTAGAAATCTAAGTCCAGTTGATTTTTTCTAAGGTTTTTTCAGTTTACTATGACCTGGATGACTGAGAATCTGCACAGACAACCAACACTATAGCAACCGTCAAGAGGGCACAGGAAAGAATGCACTTCCTGAGAGTGCTCAGGAGGCACAGCAACGAACAAAAACTGATGGTGGTCCTTTACCGGGCAACCACTTACTTAAAAATGTAGAAAAGCATTTTTCAATACTCTCTGGTAATGAATCGGTTTGACTGATGCCATAAAAGTATCAAAGTTTGATACCCATGACACTATCTCTTAGAACTGTTGGCCTCTATCTGAACAGACTCATTTCCAGAACTGATGCTAAAACTGTACAATATGACACACACCTAGCTTTAATCTATTAATACAGGTAATATGCTGCTTACCTGATTGACTAGTTGGTGTTGCTGAACAGTCCTTTTTCCTTTGAACTCACTGGACTCTATATGAATCTCATACATGGCTCCACAACCACCTAAATACACAAACAACAGTGTTATCTCCCAAGAGTATGTTGTTACCATTTGGATTTTACTCAGCAGATCAGCATAATAAAGAAATGTTGCTGTCTTAAAAAAAAAAACTCTTAAAAAAACAAAAGATCAAAAAGGCACCAGGCCCAGATGACGTGACCCGCTCCTGCCTGAAAGTGTGCGCTGATCAGCTGGCCCCCATCTTCACACGTATCTTCAACAGGTCACTGGAGCTGTGTGAAGTCCCCTCCTGTTCCACCATCATCCCAGTCCCCAAGAAAACCTCCATCAGTGGACTGAATGACTAAAGACCTGTCACCCTGACATCTGTAGTTATGAAGTCCTTTGAAAGACTGGTGTTGGCCCACCTGAAGGACATCGTAGACCCTCTGCAGTTCGCCTACCGGGCAAACAGGTCAGTGGATGATGCAGTGAACATGTCACTGCATTACATTCTGCAACACCTCGACTCCCCAGGGACCTATGCACGGGCCCTCTTTGTGGACTTCAGCTCATCATTCAACACCATCATCCCAGACATCCTCCACTCCAAACTGACCCAGCTCATTGTGCCTGCCCCCACCTGTCAGTGGATTACGAGCTTTCTGACAGAGAGGAAGTGGCAGGTGAGGCTGGGGAAAACCACATCCAGCACCTGGACAATAAGCACAGGCGCCCCCCCAGAGATGTGTGCTCTCCCCTCCCCCTTTACTGCTATTTTCACTCTACATCAACGACTGCATCTCGAAGGACCCCTCTGTCAACCTCCTACAGTTTGCAGATGACACAACAGTCATTGGTCTCATCTGAGACGGTGACGAGTCAGCCTACAGACGGGAGGTTGAGCAGCTGGTCCTGTGGTGTAGCCGCAACAACCTGGAGCTGAACACGCTCAAAACAGTGGAGATGACAGTGGACTTCAGGATGACCCCCCCCCACCACCACCACCATACTTGGCAGCACTGTATCAGCAGTAAAGTCCTACAAGTTCCTGGGCTCCACTATCTCCCAGGACCTGAAGTGGATGTCCAACATCAGGACCATGGAAGTTCGACCTGCCCCAGGAGCTGCTGATACAGTTCTACAGAGGAATCATCGAGTCTGTTCTCTGCACCTCCATCACCGTCTGGTTTGGCTCTGCATCCAAGCAAGACAGGGATAGACTCCAGTGGACAGTTAGGACTGCAGAAAAGATCATTGGTGCAAGCCTGCCCTCCATGGAGGACCTGTACACCTCACGGGTCAAAAGGAGGGTGGAGAGGATCACTGCAGACCCCTCACACCCTGGACACAATCTGTTTTAACTCCTCCTCTATGGATGGTGTTACAGGTCACTGTGCACCAAGACAACTAGGCACAAGGACAGTTTCTTCTACGCCAATTTGTTCATTTTACTGAAGCTTCCACATCCCAAAAATCGGACAGACATTTACTGTAATGTCATCATCTTCGACTCAGAAGCTGGAATGGAAATGTACACCCTGAGTTGGTATTTTATAAACCCAACGATTAATCGTCACAAATAATCGAAAAATGAATCGATAATGAGAACAATCCCCAGTTTCAGCGTCGTTAATGATCATTAAGGATTTTAAGATTGTGGTCACAACTTCATGCAGTCTATCACACGATAGATCTGCGCTTACCTGATATATCCACAACTTTGAGTGAAGAGGCTAACGGAAACTTCTCCCTCAGGATGTTGGCGATGCGGACCTCTCGTTCTGTTTGTGTAGACAGACATCTCTGCACCTGAGGAGGGAAAGCCGAGGAGCGGTGTAAAGTTACCGTAGCAAACCGCTGCCAACTTGCACTAGAGATTCACCCTCAAAGGTGCAGTGCAAGGACGGTTACCGTTACTTCATTATTGCGAAGAAACCGGAGGGCAGACATCATGGTGCTGGACAGGCTCCGTTTACAAGCCAACATTGCGAATACAAATTGGTTGTCCAATCATGGGACGTTTATTAAATCCACATTCAACAAGCAATGTCCTGAGACTGCTTCGTCCCAGTAATATGACGTCACACATCCGGGTTCTTAATAAGCTGTAGAGTATTCCCCCCCCTTTTTTATTTAACAATGCAAATCAGTACAAAATATATTCAGTACAAATTGTTGCAACACGTATTAAGAGAACAACAGGACAAAAGTAGGCATAATAAAACAAAGTGAAAATGATAGCAGAACCAAACAAATGAGAACAAAGAAAAGAAAAAGAACAATATATAAAATACAAAGAGGTAAAGCTATTCTGATATAAAATTAAAACGTTTAAGGAGGTTTTGGCCCGTCTTTTGTTAGGGTGGTTTAATTGTGACAGTGTTTGGAAGCATCAGAATAAATCCACATTGAGCAAGCCATGTCCTCAGACTACTTAGTCCCAGTGATATGACGTCACACATCCGGGTTCTTAAAAAGCATCAGAATAACAACAGCGTCAATTATTTAAGTGTATCCTTCACTGAATTAAAAGTATCAAAGCCGGAGATTTGTCAGGACTTACTTATTCTGCATTGTCTCTTCGTGGTAATGACCAACTCTCTAAAACTGTTGATGATATTCTATTTAATTTCCTGTAGAAAAACAAAACACATTATGTAAAGAAGTCTACATGAAAAAGGAGGGTTTAACTTTCTTGATTTTCACACAATACCTTTAAGATTGGTTGGTTGAGAAAATATCTTAAAAACCCAACCTCAATTTGGAATTTATTTCTTAAATTGGAGGTTTTAAAACTTCCTTTGATGTATAACTTTAGCATAGACAAAATTCCTGTAAGGCTATCCTCCTTTCATAAGCAATGCTTGGTAGCCCGATCCACGATTTACAAGCACAAATTTTCACCACACAGATATATAATCTAGAATAACCGATACATTTTGTATAATAACAGATCTATACTTTTTTGAACATTGGTTTAATAATAATATTGTGCTTGTAAGTCAGCTTTTCAATGATCAAGGATTGCTGTTTACTTATCAGGAATTGTTATGGCATTATAAGATCCCAGTTACTCCCAAAGATTTTGCTACTGTGTTTGGGGCTATTCCTTCTAGCATGCTAATGTTATTCAAAGGTTGTCCCCATCTATGTATTATTCCTTCTATTGATCTTTATTATGTGAAATAAAGAAAAAAAGAACTAAACATATGAATACAACACAAGAATACTCCACTACAAGATAAAGTCACACATTTAAAGAGTTTGGGGCCTACTTAAATAAAAGGAGACTATGTAAGAAGTCAATAATCAGAAAAATGTATTAAAGATAAAAGTACAGCACAGAAAAAATGGCCCCTCAAGCTAGTTAATATCTGAGCATGCAGCTGAAGTGCAGCTAATGTTTAAAAGCATTTTATATAAGGCTGAAAATTGATATTTTGATAATGGATCAGTCATTTCTTGTTTGACTGATTGATTGATTGCATGGATTGTAAAAATTCAGTGAGAAATGCCAACACAGTTTTCCAGAACTATCCCACGTTGACATTTTCATAATGCTTGTTGTTTAAGCCTCAAAATTATTAGAAAATGATTTGAATTATTAAAAAAATGTTTTTAAAGTTAAAATGAAACACAGTAAATCCTAGAAACTGGAACCATAGGTTTGACATTTTTACATGAAAAATAATATTAATCAATCAATCAGTTATTAAAATTGTTTTAATTTTCTGTTGATCAGCTAATCAAGTAATCAACTCATTTCATTTCAGGTCTTATTTTATATAGGCGATTACAGTGTTATTGTGATTTTATTTTGCCCATGTAAAGTACTTTGGTCAACTGGATGTTGCTTTTAAAAGTGCTATATAAATACATTTGATTTAATTTGAGTGTTGACTGTAATGTTTAATCCACAACAATGCATTGTAATGTTTAAGCTCCTCATATGTTTATATGTAAAATCTTACATAAGCTGTTAGATAAGTGTAATGGAGTAAAAAGTACAATATTTTCCTCTGAAATGTAGCAAAGTGTATAACATACCTCAGATTTTTACTTGAGAAAATTTAGGACTTAATTACTTTCCAGCACTGCAGATAACATACTGTATATGTATAATAACCACTAAGAAGAAACACTAGATTCAAAAATGTATAATTTTTGTTAAATAAAATTATAAATTAAAAATGACAATGGTGACCCCCAAACCAAAAAATTATGCATGTGCTGTATACTTGATATGTCACATACTGAATGTTAAGTGAAATTACGAAGTACTAATTAATAATGTAAATAATATATGGATTCTGATAGTGACCACTGACAAAGGTGATAAGTCTAAAAACCTAAATCTAAAGTATATTTTCCAAAAGACCTATAATACTGCATTCACTCTAATTAAGTTTATTCTCTATTATAGAGGAATGTAGGCTACAACATTTCAACCCAGATTTGCTGTTCGGCAAGTACAAAAGAGAAGAGAGAATTCTTAAAAACGGTTAAACATGTAACATATCTTTTTCACATCAGACAGTATAACTTGTCATAACTAGTAAGCCATTCTAGTGAGCCAACATGCAAAACAGACATTTTGCACAGAAGACATATTGACATGTCAGGAATAAAACTAATGATGGCTGAATGTGTTTAGTTGCTTCAGTTTCAGGGTCCTGGTATGGTGGGTGTTTGCGTACTGTCACACTGTCATTGCTTACTGGAACACCTGAATAGAGCAGAACCATTGTTAATGTTATTATATAATAACAACTGTGTTTTACCTACCCTGACAAGTAAAACTTTCTGCCATGGAAAATGTCTGTTGATCTTTCTGTACAGGGAATTCGCCATTTTTGAAATAACAAGTAATGGCTACTGCCTTTTAATGTTAATGTTTTTAGCTCAACCTTCAATGTCCGTCTGAATAGCATCAGGCCCATGAGACAGTTAAATCCTCTGCTTCCTTTGAAGTTCAGTTTGACATTTTCATGGTACAAACAGGTCTGAATGAGAAGCTTATCTCTCCCTGCAGGTTGTGGAGCCCTATATGGAGGACCAATCAGTAGTTGTTGACAGTGGGCTCTTGTCTCTTTTCACTACATGCCTGAGCTTTGTTTGTGCACAAGAATCATAGGTACAACACAAAGCTTTATATCAAAGTGTCCTAAAGAGCTAATTAGTGACAAAGTTGCTGATGTCACCACCCTTTAAAAACATGTTTCCAGAGAGTCTGAACAGCATACAGATGCAGAGACAGAGATGGAGTGCAGTGCTTTCCCCGCACTGACTTTGATAGTTCTCCTCCTCAGCTGGACTTGCTATGCTGTGGAGGATACAGAGACGCTATCCTGCCCAGAAAACCAGCAGGGTTTTAATGGTTCCTGTTACGAGTTTGTGGCTCTGGAGCGATCCTTCCTTGATGCCCAGGAATGGTGTGAGCGAGATGGAGGACACCTAGTCTTCATCCTGAACGATGAAGCCCAGCAGTTCCTTCAGAAGAACCTGGAGCCAGAGAAGGACTGGTGGCTTGGGATAGCACCTGCAGCTCTAAACCTCACGCTTGACTCTGAGGGTGAGAGTGCATGTGGCAAAATAGATACTGCAAGACCTCTACTGCTTTTGTATAGATTTGTAGTGCGTTGACTTGTATTTGGGTGCTATAATATAGTTCTGCTTGGTTCAAAACTGTCACAGGTGGAAAGTTTTATTCATAAATCCCAATACATTTTAGTGGAACCTACTCTTTCAATATCTAACATTTAAGTGCTTTTCTGCATACTGTATATGAACAACTAATTTGATATTTCTGACCAGTGATCTCAACTTTAAGTGTTTAATGTAAGAAATGAAGACATTATCACCTCAGCTGCTATCTCATTATCCAGCTTAGACGTCCATTGTAAAGATTTGTTTGTTTACTGGCACATTTGGATATCTCCCTCAAACAGCACCTGTAATGAGAGATATTTCTGATTCACTGGAACTTGTCAAAAGGCTTGCTGCCAAGTGGCCTGATTTACAAATGGGTCTTTATTTCCCTTCACAGAGGATTGTCTTTATCACTCATTCACTCTGTCATCGGCTAAATCTATTGCTTTGTTGACAAATTTTTTTCTAAATTGCATCTTAACAATTAGCTTGCAAAAATAAAATAAGATAAAATAGATAAAAAAGAGATAGTAGTAACATTGCTTGAATACCAGAAATCAAAATAAAAGTTTAATCAAATTATTTTTGTCCTTTTCCCCAGGTTCCCTTGCATGGCTGGATGGCACAGATATCGACTACAGTAACTGGGTGAACACTCCAGATTCACAAGCAGCCTGTGGACACATCCTGAGACATTCAGGCTTTCAGTGGGAAGCCACAGCAAACTGTGGCCAGGAACTCAACTTCATCTGCCAGTTCGGTATGCACTCCTAAATGAATCAGCACTTGGCATTAAGCTTGTGTTGCTTTTGCTTGCCTTATATAATTCTTGATTTTTTAAATTTTTTTTAGATTCTGGAAGATCTGTCGCATGTGATGGCCAAAATATTACATTGCAATGTGGCCCTGATCAGGTTATACACATTAAAGACAGCTTCTATGGTCGAAAAACAATTCATTACTGCCGATCCAAACTTACAGATGAGCCCACACCTTCCCCGGAGAAGTGCAGCTGGGTAGATGTGACAGATTCTGTAAGAGGTATTATGAATTTTTATTAGTGATATTTTCCTTACCATAACATGTCAATTGTAGATCCAGTATGTATTAAATTCTGCAAACATAATAATGGCTAAAATATGATAGTGGATAAAATATGAGCATTATGGAAACACCTAGAAGAATAAATTTAAAAGGGTGAAAATTAAACAATGTCTTGTTCTTAAACCTAAAAAGACAAATAGTTGCAAGGTTTCACTCAGACTGAGAATAATCCCGATAATCTGCAAGAAATGGTCCTGCACTTACTGTATGTGTCATTTTAGCCCTCTGCCACGGACTGCAGACTTGCCTGCCTCCAGTGAATATGAGTTCTTTCGGTGAACCTTGTCCTGCACTGGGAAGTTACCTGTCTGTAGAGTACCACTGCGAACTTGGTCAGATGCACACTTTATCCTTTTTCTTTCTACTATACATAGACATTTCCTCTGTGCAACAGATTGAATGATATAACTCAATATTTAATGTTGTCACAATGCCATTGAGGTTGTCAGCCTATATTGTGCGCATATACTGTATGCTTTATGTTCCTCGTTCTGTGACTCAACCAGTTTTCTTATCCTTGACCCTTCATCTACTTTGCCATCATAATTGTTTGATTTTGAAATTATTGAAGCAATATTTCAAAGATTCAAATTAACAGTGTGGTCTCCTCTCAGGATTCCAGCTATTGATGAGTACAGTGGATGCTGTTTATGGTAATATCACCATCTCTGTGAAGTGGCTTCTTCACCCATTTCAGGGGAACTTATCATGCACACTGAATATGGGAGATGGTCATATTGTTGATCCATTCAGCCATACAGAAGAGTGAGAACATTTCTGCAGCACATTCAACCAGATAGACAGATAGATAGACAGACAGATAGACTGATTGATTGATAGATGTTTTTTCATTCATTTGTTGTGTTTATGTAACTGTATTTAAGATTTTTACCTCACCTGTTTCACAGGATGGAGAGCACTGTGACGCATACATTTAGCCATCCTGGTGTTTTTATGGTCGTGGCGGAGTGTAATACCAGTGACCGACATGCTACAGCTCAGAAAGCCATTACCATTCAGGAGCCTGTCGGAGAGATTACTGTGATCAAGTGCTATAGCAGCAATGTGTCAACAGATGGCACTAAATGCAATGCACTTTATGTCAGCCCTGTTCAAATTCAAGTTATGGTAGAGGCAGGTGAGTCATTATGATGCTGTGGGTAATAAATGCTTCTAATTAACCACATCTAAAACAAGAATAATAATAATAACTTGATTATCTTATTTGTTGTTAATAGGTACAGATATTTCCTACACAATTCAGAAGGAAGACAGTTTTGTTGCAAACTCATCAGTGGAAAGAGGGATCACACCCCACAACATTACACTGAGTGCAAGTGTGGTGGAGAACCTTGGTCACGGCTGCCACAACCTGACTCTAACTGCATCTAACAAGGTCACAGCCCACACAGTGTCCACTGACCTGGAGCTGTGTCTGCTTGAGCCCGTTGAGGGCCTGCAGGCCTCACTTATATCGGAGGAGGGCAAGTGTCCAGACTCCAATGATCTCGTCATTGGTGTTTCATTAGAGCGAGGGGCTCCTGAGTACGTTCTCTTCAATCTCACAGGAACCAAGGACACTTTCTTTGAGACCAGAGACATGCTCAATAGTAGTTTACATGCTTATACATTCTCCAGTCCATTGGAAGGTACTTAAAGATTAAGCTGTGCTGTAATTAAATGAAAATAATTTTACTACTGTATGTAAATGTGCTCAACATGCTGAAATATAAACTCTTTTGGTAAAGGATTGTTAAAAGTGAGAGTACGAGCCATGAATGCCTTTTCTGCCTCTGATGTGGATGTGGACTTAGAGAGCGTACTCAAGGCTTGCCAGAATTACTCTGACTTTTCACCAAACAAACATGAAAATATGGTATGTAGACAATTTGTGTCAAATCAATAATGATGTGTGAACAGATGATATGTTTTGCCCAACATCAGAGCTTATTGCAGCTCAATTACTTGTTTTTATCTACAGACAGATCACATCAGTGTTGACAACTCTACTGGCTTGAAAATAATAGCTACGCCAGACACTTTGGTTGACTACAATCAGAGTGTCACACTGAAGGTAAATGGAACTGAGTCATTACCCAGCAAAGGACTTGCGTTTGAATGGACATGCAGTAAGTATTACTGTATGTTGACCACAGAGCATTTTAAAGGCATTTTCAGCAGTTAAGCTAAAGTAATTACAGCAGGTGAAAACAAACAACATGAAAACAAGTCTAACAGTATCCACATTTCTGAAGGCAGGATATCATTACATGTTAACAACAAATACAGAATCTCTAAAAGCCTGATCATAGCTTGGACATTATCCCCCCTGTTATGTTGCGGGTCAAAGTGACCCATGAACATAACTGCTTTAAATGAGTTATGAACATAACAGGAGGGTTCCCTCCTGTTATGTTCATTTCTTCATATCAAATATTTGTCTCATTTAAAGCAGTTATGTTCGTGGGTCAATTTGACCCGCAACATAACAGGAGGGCTAGGGCACATGTGAACTCACTCACTAACTCAAACATTCAAATATATGCTTGTCTCTGAGGTTTTAGTTGGTGGTGTTCTTGTTATTTTGTTCATCCTCTATAAATCCATGGTATTTGTAAGTTAATGCAACAGCAATCTCTTTATCATTGAAGTACTATTGTAAACTTCAGCCTCTGCTTCTTTCCATACAGAAGGAAACTGCAAGTGCAGAAATGAAACAAAGGATGAAACCCATGTTGTTGAAAAAGACTGCCTCCCAGATCTCTTTGAAATGTTCAAATACACTTTAACTGTGCAGAAAACAACCTGGTTTAGAAAATGGGTTGACCTTGCTTCAGTTTCAAAATGTATCACTGT
The DNA here is from genome assembly GCF_001952655.1 of Monopterus albus. NCBI lineage: Eukaryota > Metazoa > Chordata > Actinopteri > Synbranchiformes > Synbranchidae > Monopterus > Monopterus albus. The sequence continues at coordinate 5,803,678 of NW_018127884.1, forward strand.
TGTTCCAAATGAATTCACAGATGTCACCATCAGGTACAATCAGACCCTTTATAATAATTGCATAAATATGGCCAAAATAAATACTCCGCTCAGACTTAGATGTGTTGGAATAAGTTGTAGTTATACTGTATACTTACATTTATTTTTCCAGTTGTGATAACTGTTCTTCGATCAATGTGAACGACCACATAAAGCTAAGACTGAGCTGTGTGACAGCTTGCCCAGATGTAGTTTGGTATATTGAAGACCCCAGACCTTTGACAGTGAGTCTGGAACAACACTTAACTGAATTTAAACTGTGGCATGGGAGAATTATGTGTCAAACAAGTATTAACCAATGAATTTTTTCCCAGGGCAACCTTGAAGAATGTTACTCCGATGCAGGAAAGAGGCCACTTATTGAGAAGCAGGATGGCAACACTGAATATGTTGTACACAGCCAACACCTAAAAGTTTCAAGGGACACATTGCACAACATAAACGTGATTGCTTATGGTGTGTTTTCATCCTATAGTCTGGCATAAATTTAAAAATGAATATTAAATTAAGATTACTGATTAAATTTGAATGAAAAAACTACTAAATACACACTGTCATTTAAAGAAACTGATATACTAATTTAAAAATGTATGTTTTTTTTTCTTTTTTCAGGCAAGAAAGAGCCAGGATTTGCCAGATACACACTTCCACTGCCAATCCCCCACACACCCTCATGTAGCATCTCTCCACCATCAGGAACAGTTCTTGATGCATTCGACATTACCTGCACACCAAGCTCTTTCTGCTCAGCAGGCTGTTTTTATTGCTTCCAAACCAACACAGGTAAGAATGTTTTGCTCTTTAGTTCATTCAGAAAACATAGATCAACGTGTTAAAAGGCGGTGAGCTTGACATGGCTACAGGTTGGCGTAGTTAAGACATGATGCACATGGAGCATGTTAGCCTAGTTCTTGGATTGTTTCAGAAGTGTAGACGAATTTTTAAAAAGTCAAATTTGCTCATTTACACAGTTGATACATAATGTTTTGTCTATTTGTTGCACATTAAATGAAGCCTCATACTGTATATGAGCCAAAAAAAATGTCAAGAGAATCTGGTTCACCATTGCTAAAATATCCTTTGCTCTAAATATTTGTGCCTGAGATTAATTTTGATGCTTTGCCCACTTAACAATTTATATGCAGATATATAATTTAGAAATCACCCCAACAGTTTTACTACATTGTCTCATTTCTCATTAAGGCATACATCTGCGCTGCAGTAATACAAATGAAGTAAAATCTGTCTTCCTGCCTCTCGGTGATAAGAACAACGATTACAGTTTATCTGTTGTGGTGACTGTGAAAAATGAATATGAGAAAGCCAACTCAACTGTCACAACTCAGGTTTGTTTGCTAGTTATCATGTATCTTACAGGTTCTCCACTTAATGTAAAGAACTTTCAGTATTTTTGGTTAACTGTATATTCCTGAAGGTACGGAAAAGCAACTCCAGTACCTCCGTGGAGGCTCTCAACTCTGCAGTGGAAGACACTGTCACTCAGTTAGAGCAGCAAGGTCTGCTTTCTGGTGAGACGCTCGGACAAATATTTACTTCAGTTTCTGAAATGCTGAATACAGAAACTGATGAAGATGAGAAAGATGCCAGGACTAAGGTAACACAGCACATTTGATGGTGAAACAGTGGAGTCTAATAGTTTGCTGTTGTGTTACTTGCAAGGCTTACAACTTGTATTGTGGTTGAGTGGAAAGCACCACATTATTAATCAGTACTTCCTTTCCTTTTAGCTCAGAGAGCAAATGCTGACAAAAATGACCACAGTGCTGCTGGATTCCCCCACTAACTCAACTCAGGAAGTGCAAGCGACAGCCAGAGCTGTTGCTGGACTGACCCAGCGCTCAGACGAGCTCAGTGTTGCTGCTCAAGTACTGTACAGTACTTTAGATCAGTTCAGCAGTATCCTCAAAAAACCTGCTCATGCTAGTTTTGAATTATTGGGTGCTATCTACAAATGTTCATTTTGTTCAGGATACATAAAGGAAGTGCTTGTAAATAGGCCATCCCAATACTTGATACATATTTGCAGTAACTATAAATAATATGCACAATATTTTATAAGTACATTTACATCATAAATACAATTACATGCTATATGGGTTGATTCGAGTCTAAATATTTACGGGTAGAACAGATTTTAACATTAAGATGAGGAGAGAATCATCAATGCTGCAGGTATAAATGACATCTTAAGACCACTGTGTCATTGTTTTAAGCTATTGATAGCTAACATTTTGTGAGAACTACCCTTCCTGAAACTTTGTAAACTCAGAAGTAAACAAAATCAGTTCATTAATAATAGTGTTACATGTTCAGCAGCTGTTTTCAAACTTGGACACAGTCAAGTCTGATCTTTTCTGTTTTCTGTTTCCTCTCCAGGAAGAAGCGAGTTCATTGTTGGTAGACCTCAGCTCCTCCCTCAACACTATTAGTATTAACCACGATGATGAGGATGATGCAGAAGTTGTGGTAGCAGCTACCCCAATAGTTGAAGCAGCCAGTAATATTTTGAATGTCTCATCAAATGTAAGGAAGACGAAGAGACTGAAATTGTTTAGTATTTTTTCCTCAGATTTTGATATTTGCTAAACAGATATGTTTTCTTCAGAAAAAAGTCTCAGATTTTCTTTTGACTGGGATAAACAATGTTCAGAGTGCTTTGCTGAATAATAAAAAGCTGAATGGAGACCCTGCCATCATTGATTCTGGCCAGATCAGTGTATATGTCAACAGGTAGGAGATAACTAACACCGATTTGCACTCAAGAATAAACTGGTATTTGCTGAAAGCCAGAAAACTAATGAATGCTTTATCCGCAGAGTCTCTCCAGAAACTATGCAGATGCTGGACATAAATGCACAGAAGGAAAGCTCATCTAGATTCTCGTTCCCTAGACTCCCCGAGGATGTTGTTTCTCCAGAGGAACATGTGGATGTGAGAGTAAGTGTGTGTACAGTGAAGGGAAATGCAAACAAGACAGATTTAGGTGCACAGTGAATTTAAAATGTGAATGCAGTCATCACATCAACATATTGTGCTAATGGCCCTTTACATGTGTGTTATATTTGTAGAACCAGTGGTGGAAAGTAACAAAGTGTATTTACTCAAGTACTGTACTTAATTACAATTTTGAGGTATTTGTATTTTACTTGAGTATTTTCATTTTGTGCTACTTCATGCTTTGAATTCACTACATTTTAGAGGCAAATATAGGGGTTTGTTAGTACGTCTTCTACCACTGGGTAGAACTCTCTGCTGGTCAGTATAAGGTATGGCTTCCCTTATTGTGCATCATTTATGATGGACCAATTAAAGGCAACAGTAAACAAGTTAATTTCTCATAAATACTGAATTGTCTATTTGGATCAGTTGCAAATTTGCCAACGTACCTTTAATGCTTCCTCCCTCTTCAGTCAACACTGTAGGAATGCTAAATAGAATATAAAGGACAGAAGCAGTTTTTGTCAACATTTAGTTAAAATCTGATACTATCTACAACTATGAAACCAACAGAAAATTGTCAACAAAAAATCAGGTTTGATCTCTGTCCTTGTAATTATTCAAATTTAATTGTAAGTATTGTTTACTATTTACTGTCTTTTGAACTTGCATTTTTATTAGTTGCATTAGTTTGTATATCAACATACTGTATGCCGACCTCCTTCTAGATGATGAGTTTTGAGAAGAACCCATATTCTTGGAAGGAGGAAAACATTACAGGAACTGTAGGATCCGTCTCTCTCACCCGAGTGAATGGCACTGTCATTCCTGTTCACAACTTACCTGAGGAGATAGAGGTAATCTTTGTTTTACAGATGCTTTTTAGTTACTTTGCTTTGGATAATATTGTAGCTTGTTCATTGTATTGTTTTTCTGGGGTTTCAGATTCTCCTACCAAGGCTTGACATTGGCCAAGGGAACAGCACAGTCTTTGACCTTGCCAATTACAGCACAGTAATAATTGACGTTCCCTCACCGGATGTAACACTGGTGCTGAAAATGGTGCCATCTGAAAACATTTCTTTCATACTATTCCTGGGAAGTAAAGATTACCCAAGTGATGAGAATTACGTGGCAAAGACTCTGGTCCCTCTGGAGAATTCCAAAGAAGGTAAAAGTAAAGTAATCAGATTTACTTTTTGGGGTGAGTTTATGTCTGACAGATGCATTACAGTGTCATTTGATCTTCATTGACTGTTGAGTGCTGCCTTTTTTCCTGACATTTATATGGAGTGTATGGAGAATATACAAAACATTTTTTTTTTTAAGGCAGAGCACCCAGCTGTGTTTCACTGCAGGAGGAGCACACATGCTCCATCTTATGACCAGGATGCATTACAGTTTACCACAAATGCAACACAATATTTCCACAGGAACAACTGACACATGAAGTAGCAAGTAGAACCAAATCAACTAGGTTTCTTTATTGTAGCTGACAGACTGTTCAGAACCAATCCCTGTACTGACCAATGTGTAGCTATAAACTACCATGTGAATTAACAACATGTCTGTAATCAAGACACGGGTGTAAGCCTGCATCTTGTGTTTTTGTGCCTCTCATTATAACATAGAGGAAAAATATACCTGGGTGCTGAGTCCCAGAGACAGAACAGGGGATGCTGGAGTACACTATCTTGTTATAAAGCCTATTGTAGAGCCAGGCATCAAATCCATCAATGCCAGTGTCACTGTCACTACCATTGCTGCCCAGTGCAAATACTGGAATGGAACAGAGTCTTCTTGGAGTGAAGATGGCTGCAGGGTGAGTAAAACAATAACGCACATCCCCAGTGGGTGCCTCAATACTTACTTGAAAAGTGAGCTGTGAAGTTTCACTAGCTGTTTTTCTCTTTTTGCAGGTTGGTCCACTCACCACATCTTTGGTCACTCAGTGCTTCTGCAACCATTTAACCTTATTTGGCAGCTCTTTCTTTGTCATGCCAAACCTGGTGGATGTGTCACGCACTGCTGAACTTTTTGCCACATTCACTAACAATCCTGTGGTGGTGTGTTTTGTGGGAGCCATCTTTGTGGCATATCTCCTAGTGGTTATATGGGCACACAGAAAAGACATCCAGGACTCAGCCAAGGTGATTCTCAGTAAAGACTTTTACCACATTGTATTGTTGATGTGAAATGCCAGACTATTTAGCAAGTCTAATTCAGACTGTTCTGCTTACATGTACAGTATATCATGAAATCTTTAAAGTATCAGCACCACAGGAAAAAAATCCTGTTACAAGCTCTTGCTTTGAAATATCAAATGGAAACATGACTCTAATTGGCTTGTTTATAATGGGTCAGTGGAACAAACTGTGTAAGTTCATTCTATGTTTTGGCTACAACCATCAGTTCAACTGAAAGAACAATTAAGTACAGTATTTTCAAAGTAAAAACTCATATCAGTGCTATGTAATTTAATGCACCGATTTTTTAAAATCCTTAAAAGCTGTTTCTTTCACTCACTGGTAGGTTAAGATAACAGTGCTTGAGGATAATGACCCCTTGGCTGAGTACCGTTATATGCTGCATATCAGCACCGGGCATCGGCATGGAGCCTCCACCTCCGCTCAGGTCAGTGATGTCTGTTAAAACTCAGGAACTCACAGAAATGAAACCTGTTAGATGTTTCTGTTGCACAACATTTATGACTCTTACACCCTCTGGGAGTCTCTGCCCATCTTGATTGACTTTCTTTTTTTGTCTAAGGTGACAATAATGGTGCTGGGTACAGAGGGAGAAAGTGAGCCCCACCACCTGACAGACCCTGAGAAGCCTGTGTTTGAGAGGGGTGGGGTGGACATGTTTCTGCTGACCACACACTTTTCTCTTGGAGATTTGCAGAGCATAAGATTGTGGCATGACAACTCAGGAGATCACCCTGCATGGTATGAGTTAGAGGACAAGGCTCTCTTGTGACAACAAAGATAACTAATGTTAAACTTGACTTTGTATCGTTATTATGAGTACAGCAGATAATTAGTAATGTTATGTTCAGGTATGTCAACAAAGTGATGATGCAGGATCTGGAGACTGGTCAGAAATGGCATTTTCTGTGTAATTCCTGGCTGGCTGTAGATGTGGGAGAGTGCAGTCTTGACAAGGTTTTCCCAGTAGCCACAGAAATGGATTTGAAGAGGTTTAGGTGAGTCCTGCCATGCATCCATTAAAGCCATGAAATTAAACTTAATTCCATATCATGTACCCTTTCATTTAACCAATCCCTACGTTTCTTCCACACCTTCCAGTAACCTGTTCTTCATGAAGACAGCCAAGGATTTCCGTGATGGCCATATCTGGTTCTCAGTTATTAGTCGGCCTCCTTGTAGCACCTTCACACGTGTCCAGCGAGTGTCTTGCTGTTTTTCTCTTCTGCTGTGCACCATGCTGACCAGCATCATGTTTTGGGGCATCCCTACAGACCCCTCTGAGCAGACCATGGACCTCGGTAGGTAACACAGTATAAATTATTCAAAGCTTTCAAGAAAGTACAGGCTGCATTTGATTAAGCCAATAAGGTGTGACATATGATCATTTCACTTCACAAGAGAATACTTTCAAACCACTTGTTTAAAGCCCCCACAAACAAACTTTAATTCTTCCCATACAAACATAGAAACAATGTGATTATACTTGGTTATCTTTTGAAATGTCTGCAAACAATATTTGTACTGGGTTTTTACAATGAACCTTTGCAAGGCAATGACCTGGGACGGGGAAAGTGTATATGGTGATTATAAGATGAGTATCTGTGCATTCTGTGCAGATATGCATTCATGTATCCAAAATAATGAAAAGCCACTAAAAGAGTAACTGAAAGGACCGCTCTTTTTGTTTGCAGGTCACATTGAATTCACCTGGCAACAGGTTATGATCGGAGTTCAAAGTTCAATCATCATGTTTCCCATCAATCTCCTTATCGTGAGTATCTTTAGAAATACTCGTCCTCGAGAGAAAACTGCCAAAACAGATGCGTCTAAACAGGGGAAGACTGGTCGAGTTGCTCCCTCACAGACTTCTTCCCCGCAGAAGGAGGTGAAGGACATCACACCAGACACTGTGATCAAGGTGAGGTCACAGCTATCCGTATTATAACTTAAAATAATACCCTCTCGTTCTCTGTGTCTGACAAGCTTGACATGTTTCTTCATTAGGACATAAAGAGAATTGCTCAGTCACTCTCAAAGACTATGAAAAGTCCACTCCCACATCTGGAGCTCCATCCTGGTCAACAGACAGACATCAACACACTGCTGTCTCTGGTGGAGGACATCATCAGACAGCAGAACCGAGCAGCTGGAGACTTCTACACAGATGCCTTCAAAAGGGATCGCTCTATTACCCTCAGCTTAGGTTCAGTCAATCTACAAGGTAAACCCCACCATTTCTTTACAATGATCTTGATATATTTTAGATTTTTATTGGCTGGTCCATTTGGAGAAAAACATAAATCAATGAGTAAATTAATATAATGGTCTTTTTAAAAAATATATGCACACATTTATAAATAAATGTATTCATATCAAAGGTAAATATAATGCATTGTCTTCTGTTTGTTTGCTTAAAATTTATTTTCTCTGAATTTATTGTTATTCAGCAGTAATTTCCTCATGACTTAATTACATTTATCTTTGATTTGCAGATTATTTAGTACTATGATTTTTTATGTCAGTTACAGATTATAGAGTTTTCAATCAAACGAAATTAATAATGCCACAACCACAGGAAAAATCCTGCAAAATTGAAAAATAAATTATCTTGATGGAAAATGTAATTCCTCTGAATTGGTGAAATATAAATATGTTTATTTCTGTTCCTGATTGAGAACTTTAAATTGATTTCTTTGTTGAAATATTAGAGTAATGCATTTGACCTCCTAGCTGACTTATACTGATATTTGCATGGACAGAAGACTGTGTGTGGGGCAGCCCTGAGAAGACTGCAAATGAAGTTCACAAGAAGAGCAACAACAGCCGGTACCTGTACAGGCAACTGCGTCACGTCGAGAAAGAGCTGGATCTGTTGGGACCTTGTCGTTTTCCAAACTCAGACAGCTACAACAGAGCTATGCAACAAGTTCAAGGAATGAAGGGTCTTCTGGAGTACCACCTGCCTTCGTCCATCCTGGATGGAGACCATTTCAACCGCAGCCCCAGTCCAGAGGGAAGCATCAATGTGGATGCTAACAAGAAGTGTTGTCAAGGAGGGTTGCCATGGTGGTTTACGTTTGTTGGCTGGATACTGGTGATTGCAACCAGCGGTGTGTCAGGATACTTCACCATGATGTATGGGCTGACTTACGGGAAAGGCCGCTCTATAAGTTGGCTTATCTCCATGGGGGTCTCCTTCTTTGAGAGCCTCTTTATAACACAGCCCCTGAAGGTGAGGCATGATAACAATATAAGGGGGGAACTATAAATATTACACTGCAGACAAGCAGGCTTTAGTTGGAGAGTTCTTGAGCAGACTTTTAAAATGATAAATTAATCATTGTAAAATTTTTATTATTTTAATAATTAAATATAAATTTTTATTTGGCCTATTTATTGAGAGTCTTTTTCAGTTAGTTATATTGTCTAATATAATGTCATTTAATAAATTGCTTTAATAACATTTGCAAAATGGTCCAGGTCCCAGCACTAAAGGAATATACAGTGATTCTAATGAAGTCCTCTGGTACTCAAGTCTGAAAATCTCCTGTCACAGGTTCTCGGTTTTGCTGCATTCTTTGCTCTTGTTCTGAAGAAAGTTGACCAGGAGGAGTTTGGAGAGCCTCAGATAGACGAGAATTTCAGACACCCAGGCATGGTTTCTTCTCTTTTCCTGTTTTTGTTTAATAGCTTTGTATGAAAAATCCCTAACACATAAGAACAATATTACTTCTTCAGATGATCCTGATGCAGTGCGGGCAGCAAGAAGAGACAGCACATGCAGTTTCTATCAGCCGCCAGCTCCCGTTGACATTGAGAAGATGAGAAACAACATGATTAAAGAGCAGAAAGTCTTTGCCCTCATAAGGGAGATTCTTGGTAGGAGAACCACTTAATAATATATCAAGACAGGAAGCAGGATAGTACAGTTTGAAACACTGATGTAAGAAATGCTTTTGTGATGCAGTCTACATTGGATTTATGTGGATGTTGCTCCTGGTGGCATATGGTCAGAGGGACCCCAATGCTTACTTTCTGACCCAACACATTCGACAGAGCTTCAGCAAAGGGATCTCAGAAAGTATGAGTATACAGGATGTGTTTAACTGGTCAAACACAACTCTGCTGAACAACCTGTTTGGAGAACATCCAGGTGAATATGCTGTGAAATCATTAACTGTACTTACAACTGCTTTGCATGATTCCCCTTTAAAATTAGCTAATTTTTGTCTGCTTATGAAAAACAGCAAAACACATGCACATTTTTTTATTTAAGAGTTCATTTGATAGCTAAAATAAGCTTGTTGTTAGTTTTGGCTTCAGTTGCCTGATGGTAATTTTGGTCCTTATACATATTTTAAAGCTCTTTGTTTTTGTGCAGTATGCCAGCATATTCAAATTTAGAAGTTGGACTACACATTAAAATGTATTGACACCACTCCTGTGGGTCCCAGTACCAACAGTATATTGATGCCAGTGGCATCATGGAATCCAGTATTTTTCAATATTTCATGTCATGAAGCCATAACAGTGTAAAAAGGAGTATGGAGTAATTTCAGTCATGACCACAGCTGAAACTTATGTGAAATCTGAATGTGCCAAATAAAAAAACTACAAAAAGACATAGAACAGTTGACAAGTTTTACTGATCTTTCCTTTATACCGCATGTTTATTTTTGTTAACTTAATATCTATCACAGGATTTATTACAGATGGAAACTCAAAGCTGGTAGCTAACGCACGTCTCCGCCAAGTGAGGGTAAAGGAAAACTCCTGCCATGTTGCCCGCTCGATGCGGCAGTCTGTGCAAGACTGTCATAGTTCATACTCGTGGGAGATGGAGGACATGGGCTGGTACGGTCCAGGCTGGAGCCACTCGGTGGGAGGTGAGGTGAACACCTCACTGAACCCTCACAGCCCATGGATGTACCAGTCCCAGAGTAAACTGAGGACCTACCCTGTCTGGGGCAGTGTGATGCTCTACAGAGGAGGAGGATTTATGGTGGACCTGGGGCCAAATTTAGAAAAATCCAGAAGGTAGGCATTTTAATACATCAATGGTATCTATGAACATTAGGTCATCTGAAGTATAAAGATGTTTAGTGTTGAAAGGATATGTTAGTTGACTGGTAGAAAGTTACTGATAATCATTTTAATAACCTTCTATTGTTTTATTGTAGGTAATTCTATGTATCTGTAAATCTATTGTCAACATGATTCAAGCAGAAATACTAAACATTCCCTAATTCCAACCTTTCAGATGTCAGGATTTACTGCATTACTTCGTTTTGTGTGATTGTAAATGGAATATCTTTGGGTTTTGGACTGTTGGTCAGAAATAAGACATTGGATGGCATCACTTTGTCCTACAGACAAGTGACAAGTGAAAGAAAAAGCCAACATGAAGTGTCTTAGTGAGGTGTTGGGCCCCCACGTGCCACCATAATAGCTTTGGTGCACCTTGGCATTGAGTCTCTGAACTATTCTGAAGGAATGAACACTGTGTTTTGCTGACGGTGGTGGAGATGCTGTCTAACACGTCAGTCCAAAACCTCCCATAGGTGTTCAACTGGGTTGAGATCTGGTAACTGTGAAAGTCAGAGCACATGACTCACATACTCATCAAACCATTCAATGACCTGCTTGTGCCCTGTGGATGAAGGCACCACTTGTCTGGTCAGGTTTTTCCTTTAGTTTGTCATAGGGCTGTAACTGACAACTAGCTGACATTTTATAAACTAAACAATAGTTTGATCATATATTTGGCAGATTAATAGAAGAAACAGATAAATAATAATACATAATTGTTAGCTGTTTCTAAGAATAGACAATGTATTTGCATTTGTCCTTATTTTGTGGTGTTTTATAGATGAAACTAAAATCAGATTATCAAAAAAAAAATTATCAAAAGATTATTCAGTGATAGAAACAATTGTTAGCAACAGCCCTAACAATAATAAGGAGATAATATAACAGCATAATTTAGCAACAGTTTATTCAATGACAAAATTCACATTGATTTGGTTTAACATATAAATACAGTTTATTTAAATTCATAAATGTGTTATTATGTGCTTATTCTTGTTGTGTTGCTGTGGTGCTTCAGTAATGCTGATTCAGGGTTGGCCTTTTTGTGACTTTAGGAAAGAACTGTTTGTCCTGAGTCATATTTTAAGGCATAACATGTATAAATCATATTATTTATTTGTGTCTATGTTCTACAGTTCCCTCCAGTACTTGTATGAGAACACCTGGTTTGATGTATACACACAAGCAATCTTTGTTGAGTTCACTGTGTACAATGCCAACGTCAACCTCTTCTGCATTGTCACACTCATGCTGGAGACCGCAGCCACAGGTATGTTCAGCTACTTTGTGAGAGCTGCACAGAAACTTGGTTGTTATAAGAATCATGTTGTCTGTGACATTATGATTCTCCCAGGGGCCTTCCAGTTCCACAGTGAGCTTCAGAGTGTACGTCTTTACCAGTCCACCGGTGGCCTACACATCTTTGTCATGGCCTCTGAAGCCATCTACTTCCTCTTCATCCTCTATTACATGTTTGTCCAGGTGTATATTCATAATCCTTACTTTACTCCCATTGCTAGTAATAATACATCATATGGTTATTTACCTGAACACTTGGCATGGGCTTCCTCTTGTGTCCTGACAGGGAAAGCTGATGAAGCAGCAGAAATGGGCTTATTTCAAATGTAAATGGAACCTGCTTGAGTTGTCCATCATCATTCTCAGCTGGAGCGCGTTATCTGTCTTCATCAAAAGGACTTTACTGGGGAAGCAGGATATGGACTTTTACCAGAAAAACAGAGACCAGTAAGCAATAGGAAAAACACAGCCTATGCAAGTATATAGTCAAAGATCTTGTCTTAACCTTGGTATGAGAAAGTTTTACTAAGGTAATGCATTTTGTTTATTTGCTCAATCTGTCTGTACTACTACTAGTACATCCTCTCAGCAGTACAAAGCCTTCCACTCTGTTTCACCAGTACACAAACAACTACACTTTAAAAAAATTGTTCTAATAAACAATAAACCACTGTCCAAGTCGACACTTGAGTCAAATTTGGAGAAATTCCCTAAAGGTGTTTCTGACATATTACGTTCAAAACAATGGAACAAACACAAGTCACAGTGACATTGTCCTTTGACCTTTCTCCACCAAAATCTAATCATCATGGAGACTTGTGCCAAATTTGAATGAATTCCTTCAAGGAATTCCTGAGATATTGCATTCACAAGAATGGACCGTACAGACGGACGGACGGACAGACAACTTTAAAACATAATGCCTCTAACTGTGGCAGCCACTGCTGTGAGGGCATAGCAATTCTGTATTCTTTAGGGAAGGGAAAATATGTATATTGCTGACCAGAAACTCTGTATTGTGCAAATAGGATTCTTCATTAAGTTGTTAAAACAAGGCTCGTTCTCATGTTTTGTCTCCAGATATGTCAATTTCCATGAGACGGCCAAGGCTGATGCAGTGCTGGGGTATCTGATCGCCTTCCTGGTATTGTTAGCTACAGTCAAACTGTGGCACCTGCTGAGACTGAACCCCAAGCTGCACATGATCACAGCCACACTGCAACGAGCCTGGAATGATATTTCAGGCTTCCTGGTGGTCATCACCATCATGTTTCTGGCGTACTCTATTGCTGTGAGGAGTTTCCCACACATAACATGAACATGCTCCTGGAGTCACTCATTTCCTTCCTTCTTTATTTATGTCTTTGTAAAATAGAATTCATCCAAAAGGTGGTTATTAACATAGAGATCAACTTTCTTCTTTACAGTCTAACCTGATGTATGGCTGGAAGCTGTACTCCTATCGGACTCTGCTCGATGCCACACTGACCATGGTCAGCCTGCAGCTTGGCATTTTTAACTATGAAGAGGTTAGTATGAGTCTGTTTTTAACTGTACCACAGCAGGTAAAGACAGCTGGCACTTCTTCTTTAGTGTATTTCTTCTTCCTCATCCTTCAGGTTCTGAATTATAATCCAGTGCTTGGTGCTTTCCTCATCGGTTCCTGCATTGTGTTCATGACCTTTGTGGTGCTAAACCTCTTCATCTCTGTCATCCTGGTGGCATTCAGCGAGGAGCAAATACATCACAAGGTAAATGAATACTGCTGATGTCAGTGTCTGTTTGTCCTTGCAGGCAACTGTGAGCACCATCTGAAAAGTTATTGTAAATGTGTTGTAGAAGAAGTGAGGCCTTAACATCACATAGTCTCAGATGACTTGATAATCAACGAGTTATACATATTACTTCCTGTTTTACAGCCATCAGAAGAGGAAGAGATTGTGGACCTCATGCTGATGAAACTCTGCAGTTTGTTTGGACTCAGATTTAATAAACAAGGGAGCGACAGTCTGACTGAGAGGCCAGGTGTTCCTTCTGCTTCTAATAATCAACTCTCGACAATATCTTCTAAAAGTATTCATGAGGGCTGATGCACTAAACAGACATTCAACATTATAAGGCCTCCAGAATGCTCTGTGTCAGCTGTTGCTTGCCATAGCTTGCTTATTTTATTCAAATCATCATGTTGTTGCTTTGTAGCTGAATATTGACCCCTTTTTGCTGAAGACCTATCACTATTGTACTGAAACTGAAGCACTGAGAAAAAGTAGGAGCTGATTATAATCTTCATGTTATCCACCGAGGAATTGTATTTACAGTAGGCTACAATATATTTTGTTAAACAAACTTGTGTTTCTGTGATTAAATCTTGTACAATCTACTTTTGTTTCTTAAAATCATTATCCATCCATACTAGTAAAACATTGTGTTTGCTTCATTCTGATTGTTCGGATAAAACAGTTTTTGATTCAGCTGTAAAACAGTGTAGCCTATTTAATGTGTTTATACAGTATGTGTAATTTAATTTAGCACATAACAAGTGACTTGACAACTATAATTAGACTTTCATTTCATCATTTTTATGTAATAGTAAGTATGCTTATAAAAATGAGGACATGCATTAGTACAAACGGTACAAAGGTCATATATTCCCTAAGAAAATCTGTGGTTAGTGAAGAGAAAAAAGGAAACAAACAATTTTAATAGTAAAATTGTAATGATTTCTTTTTAAATCATTAATAACCCCAACGTGTTTTTTTTTACCTATTGCGTCATCGTTGTGGGCGTGGCTCCCGGAGCTAGGGGCTCAGCTCGTCCACTGACAACAAACGTGCGTCGTAGCTGGACCGAGGAGGGACTCAGCAGGCAGTAAACCAGTTAGAACGGCTGGGTTAAGTTAGTGACTGCGCTGGTCTGATAATAAGTTTAAGGTTTTGCCAGTTACAGAGAAAGTAATATCGCTCGGCAACTTCAGGTTGTGTCAGACTGAGGGTGTCCGGTTTCCTCGCTGAGGGACTGCGATGACCTCTGATTTTATCTCCATTTTCAGTGATGACCTCGGCCTGAATTTTCCCAGACCGTTGCACCCTAAAGGTAATTGCGCTTTGTTTTGTTTGCTTATGTTTTATTGTCTTGTAGTTTGTGTATTTGTTCGTGACGTTCGTGCACGCCCCCTCCAGTGCCATTCATCTGTAAAGTACTGCCTGTCACATGCCCCTACTGTTTGGAGTTTTGAACCTGTGTAGCTACAAAAGCCCTTGGTGTCCTTCAGTTTCTATTTCAGGTTGTGTTTATATAGATTCTGCATGCACACCAGTCAGACCAGTTTGCTTTCTCTCTGCCAGCTGAAAAGCCGCCCAGTCTGTTTTGTGTGGGTTTTTTGAATAGGCCACCAATTATCCCTGCACCCCACCCCACGGTCCCCTGAAGGGGGCGCTAGTGCGCTCATTCACATGAACCAACAGTATGGGAGCTTCAGGTAGATTAACTGAACTGAACTCATAAGACCAGGTCTGGAAAAAAGAACTCCAAGGGATGTCCAGGTCATTGTCCTGACTAAAAAATAATCAGCTAATGGTATATCAGCTGACATTTACTAACTATCTGTGACCAAGACACTTTATGTACTGAGTAGGATATATTACAGTTGAAAAAATTAACTACACAGTTTTTACAGTACTGTATATATATCTTTTGCATTATATCCTGCATTTTTTGTTATATAACAGCTAATATACAGTATGTGCCCATACTGATTAGTAAATATTATTGTTCAGGCTCCACTTTATAATGATGTCAGGGTTTGTGATGCTGTGTGTCACCACTGTAACCAGATGCTGAAATCCAACAGTACAGTACTTAGGCTTACTAACGACAACCCCTTGTGTCCTTATTGCAAACATGATCTGGTAACTCAAGTTGCTCCAGGAAGTATTTAGACAAATCTACATACAATAACCTATAACAACAAAGTGAAAACTTCTTCTTTTTTTTTTGGTGCTAATTAAAAAAAAAATCTTTCATTCATGATTGTGCTCAGACCCATAATTTACTACTATGTAGAAGCCCCTTTGGCAGCAGTTATTTATGTCTGCTTAGTTCAGTATCTACAAGCTTAACACACCTGGATTTGGGCAGTTTATCCCATTCTCCTTGACAGATCCTCTCAAGCTCTGTCACATTGGATGGGACATGTCTGTGAACTGCCACCTCCTGGTTTCTCTCCTGGTTTAAGTCTGGGCTTTGGCTGGGTTACTCAAGAAGAGAGACTTGTACCAAAGCCACTCTAATGGTGTCTTGGCTGTGCTTCAGGTCATTGTCATGCTGAAAAGTGAACTGTCACCCCAGTCTCAGGTCTTGTACACTCTGCAGTGGGTTTTCTTCAAGGACCTCTCTGTATTTGGCTGCATTCATCCTCCTCTCAGTTCTGGCCAGTCTCCCTGTCCCATAGGACGATGCAGCCACCAGTAGCGTTGGTGATGAGTGTTGGTGTTCACCAGGAATAAGGCTTGGTGTTCTGCCCAGAGTTAATTTTCTGTCTCAGCCGACCAGAGAATCCTTTTCCTCATGCTCTCAGAGTCCTTTAAATGCACCAGTGTCTTCTGTCTAGACACTCTACCATAAAGGCCTGACTGATGAAGAGCTGCCGAGATGGTTGTCCTCTCAGCAGAATCTCCATCTCTGCTGAGGGCTTCTGAAGTTCTGTTAGAGTGACTGTTGTGTTGTTGGTCACCACCTTGACCAAGGTTCTTTTTGACCAGTTACTCAGTGTGGTTGAGTGACCAACTCTAGAAAGAGTCCCAGTGGTTTCAAACTTCTTCCATTTCACAGTTATGGAGGCCACTGTGCTCCTGGGAATACAAAGCTTTAGAAATGGTTTTATCCCTGGTCCTGATCTATTCCACAACACAGCTTTAATCATGGATCTCTATAGAGAGTTCGTTGGACTTCATATATTGGTTTTTGTCCTGACACACACTGTGAATTGGGGGACCTTATACATACAGATGTGTGTCTTTCTAAACCATGTCCAGTCATTTCAGTTTGCCTCAGGCAGGCTCCAGTCATAATCACAACTTGGAGTACACAGTAAAGCAATTTATTATTTAATTCACAATATTCTATATTGATACATTTAATTTGACTTTTGACTCATCAGAAAGCCTTTCATCATTTCTTGTGCACCATATAAATCCACTAAAATTCCTCAAAGATCTAGATGAATATTAACATGTTCTTTAGTCTTTTTTGTTTACTTACTAATCACACTGTGGTGTATTTGTGTTAGTGTGGTTGATTTGGCTGTGTGGGAAAGGTAAATTTAGTTATGCGTCTTGCCAGCAATGTCAACTCTTCCCCTGGTTGTGTGAAGGGCTGCCCTTTTGTTGAAAAGAAAAATCCCATTGAACATTTAATTCCTCAGCTTTTCAGTATTGTCAAGTCATACCATGTACCTGGATAAAGAGGAACGTTTCTCTATGTGCAGAACACAGAGTAGATGGTGTGTGCAGCTTTGAGGATTTATTTCTGCTCATTCCCTGGGTTGTTTTGTCAGTTAGGCTGTTTTTCCTAAAGCTACAATGGGCAGCTAAATTGTGATGAGGAACACATTTTAAACATGCGAGTAGTCCAAGGAATACCAAGGAAAAACATTTCATAGCAATAGCACTCAGGATAGGAATGCTAGTTTGACTATCTTTTGTGGTTTGTAGTGGAATCCCATCAGTTCTATTAAACCAGGTAAACAACTGTACGACCACACATCTCCACATAGGGTTTTTTTTTTTATTGACACCCACCAAAACCTGTTCAATCATTAACTCTGTGGCTGCTCTGTGTGTACACTTGGGCTTAAACTGCACTCTTTTAATATTGACTCTGCTGTGCTAAGCAAACCAAGCGGCATGCCCTTAAAAATACGTGATTACCCAGAAGGCTTGTTGATATGTAATGATGAAAGAAGAATTGCTGTAGTGGGAAACATCTGGAAAATAAAGACGTGTATGTAGAGTTTCTTTTTTCATAAACACATCATTAAGTGGAATCTGAATCCAAATCTCTGTTTAGAACAGAAAATAAAGATGAGACTATATGTTCTCTTACTGTTTATTGACATAATGATTGTGAAGTCTTGTCGGCATTATCATGTGCTGTAGAGAAAGTGTTATGTTGTCAACCAAAACATTCACCTGCTTAATACCAATGCCAACCTGTTCTGCATGTGCCTGGTGTGGTTTCTCTTGGTTAGTTGCCAGGTGTCACAGAGGAAGCAACCATATGATCATGCCTGACATTGTATTGGTCCTAGTATTTGGCCTCTGCTCTTTGGTCTTTGTTTCCACTTTTGAAAAAATATTGTGAATTGTTAATAGTACCTGATCTTCTTGTAGGGTCCACGATGGACATTTGGATCTGGCCTTTAGACTCCACTGTCATCCACGAACACTATACTGGAGTATTGTCAAATCAACAATGCCTCTATGTAGAGTGCATCCCCCTGCTTACTGTTCAAACACTCTTGTTCTTCAAAACAAAAATGTCAGAAAAATATAAGGGGGTGTGAATATTTTTCGTGCCCACTGTGTATATATATATATATATATATGTATAGATAGATAGATGGATGTAATTAGTAGACTATCCTAGTAAAATAAATAAAATATTTGACAGATTAGTTAATGTATATATTAAAGATTGCAGACATTACAATTTATTTTAGTGATACTGATGTTTTGGTGACATTAATGCTACACTGTGTGTCACCATTTGTGGGTGTTATATCCTTTGCTTCAAGACACATCTTTGGACCATGGTGTTACAGTTGACAGGTTTCTGTGTACTATGTAAAGCACGTTTATTGATTTATAATATGCAGTGAAGTTTTCAGCAAACTCATAAAACCTAAAAACAGTTTGTTGCTCATTTTTCCCTTGTGCCAAACACTTTGTTTTTGTTAGAAAAGTAAGATACCTCTCATTGGCCTGTTTTAGGTTAGCAGGATCGTTGTGTTCAAGCAGTGCAAGTGGATTTTTGTTTTTGTTTCAAAGCAGCCACAAACACATATCAGCTGTTGAATGGAATTCATTTTCATATATGATAGAGGTGTTGGTGTTTTTTTTTTATATTTTCAGTGGCATCCTCTCAGCTTTAGGAAATCTTCTGTCTCAGATTTTGGAGGCAAGAAAAAACGCCAGAAATGGGGGCCCAGTCACTGAGATTGACACAGCTGGAGCTGCACGCTATGCAATTTATGGGTGAGACTTTATACCAGGGGTGGCCAATTCCAATCCTCGAGGGCCATCTTATCTATATATGTGCCGGGATCTACCATATTTATCCCTATTCAGCACAGGAACAGGCTCTAAGTACAAGATCAATAGAGGCCAGGGTCTACCATACCAGGCAGGACCCCAGGTGCAGGCAGTGCAAAGATGCCCCTGAGACAATCCAGCACATAACAGCAGGATGCAAGATGCTAGCAGGCAGGGCATACATGGAACGCCACAACCAAGTGGCTGGCATAGTGTACAGAAACATCTGTGTCGAGTACAGTCCCAAAGTCAAAAAAATGGGATGCACCTCCAAAGGTGGTTGAGAATGACCAAGCTAAGATCCTGTGGCACTTCCACATACAAACTGACAAACTGGTAATGGCCAACCAACTGGACATAGTGGTGGTGGACAAACAGCAGAAGAAGGCCGTAGTGATAGATGTAGCAATCCCAAGTGATAGCAACAGGAACATTGGGGGCTGTGACCCCCAAACTGGGAGAGTGGCTCCAACAGATCCCAGGAACAACATCTGAGATCTCAGTCCAGAAGAGTGCAGTCCTAGGAACAGATAAGATACTGCACAGGACCCTCAAGCTCCCAGGCCTCTGGTAGAGGACTCGAGCTTGAAGGAAGGAATAAAGGTATCTGACATTGATATTGTAGTGCAGTTGCCTTCACAGGCCTGGGGAGAGATAAAGATATATTTTAAGATTTCTTTAGACAGTCTCTGTTTAATCTAAATGAAGACTGCATGACACCTAATGCTTTTGTTTTCAGTCATCTTTTGGAGGATTTCTCATACCCTTATGTGAAAAGCCCAAAGCACCTCTGAGATGCAACATCCAGCCCATGTGTTTCAAAGACATTATATATTAAGTGTAGTGAATCAGTCTTTTCATTGGCACACAAGAAGGAGCAGTTAAGGTGTCAGGATCCCATATCTACAAACCTTGTCAAGAACATAAGAGAAAGATAAGAGAAGAAAGAGTACCTGAACACTGACACATTTAAACTTAGTTTATTAAAACTTTGTTTTGAATGCTTTGTTAAGAAAATTAATGTGCATGCAAGGTCCTAACCAGATACGTATGTGAGGCCCAGTCTGTCTATATTTAAACCACAAATAATACAAAGAAGATTTATAGACCAACCAAACACATGCTTATTTTACACTATAGTGTTTTACACGTACACTGAGCCACCTCACACCAGAGCACCAACTTCTGTAATTCAATAGTCCAGCCTTACAACACATATACGCAAATCCTGTTTCTGTGAAGCTTATCATATGCAGTTTTGGTTGAGACACTGCCAGAGAACTGCCTTTCGTCTTTGTGGTGGCTCAATGTTGTGGTTGTGTATTGTTTGATTTGTAATGGACTAAAATAAGCTTCTAACATAGTTGACCTTTAACACCTGTACTGACTCTTCTCACTCTCTCACAATCCCTGGTTACCCTCTATTCATTCCACTGTCAGACCTAACAGCTGTTACATCTTGATGGTAATGTGAGTTATGCTGGTCATGGACAGCTGTAATTATAGCTCAAGGTTAACATATAAAAGTGGAGGTGCATCCTTTTGCTGTTAGTGTTGTCATTCTGTTTGGTTCTGCGATACAGTATGGTTAAAAGTTGAGTATTTTGACAGCTATGGTGCAGGATACAGGCTGTCTCCACAGCAAACAAGGTCATTAAAACATTTTGTTATTATTAAGAGGAAAGGTGCAGCCTTGCAACAGTGATGATACAGTCGACGGTTTTAGCCATGATAAATCGAACATCAATTGCTCTTGCAGCAGCACCACACATAACATATAGATTCCTTCATCATGCAGTGTGGAATCAACAAAAAAACCCCAGCTGCATTTATGCAAAAAGGCTTGTCGATTTGCTAGAGTCATTGATAGTCTGTTTTGGATTATTGTCAAAATTTTGGGGTTACTAGCCTTCTACATGTCTGTTCATTTTGTTGAGTTCATGTTTCCCACTACCCCACTTAGAGATATAATGATATGATATCTGCCCTGAGGTTTTTCCCTCCTGCCATGAATGTTTTGAGACACAGAATAGCTACAGTCACTTGAGGTTTTGTTGCCCTTTAGGAGCTGGATCTGTCTTCATCGACTGCTTCTACCCTGCCACATCACATGGTTTCATTATAGAGGCTCACACAGAGAGGTACAGTATTTCATGACCTTTAGAAATGCTGAATACCTTTGGCATAAAGTAATCAAACCATCCATCCTACAGCCTAATGGCTGTGGTATCACAATATCCTGTGTTTTCATTCCTTTTTTTTTGAGTCATCTGCTGCTTCCTTCGTAGACTGGCAGGCCTGGAATGAACAGCGGCATTGGACCGTCTGATTTCCCCTTGCATCCTGTGATTGTTGGTATTTTTACTTGATGTCTTTGTTAAAAGTTTGATACTGAGAGAGATGCCTGATACAGTGAAGGCCACAAGAAATTTTATTGTTAAACTTAAATTCTCTCTGTTGAAAGAAGGAACACTGGTGGCAATGAATGGGGCATTAAGTCAACTGTATCCACACACAAAACCTTCATCTACAGAGTTTAAGCTCGGTTCAGCTCATTCTTATTTGATCCTTTGATTTATCTACTTTTTATTTATTTAAAAAGAAGCATCATTCAGTGCCTTTTGTATCTATTA
>NW_018127884.1:5825259-5828224 GCF_001952655.1 Monopterus albus
CCCTGCCCATACATTCAGGGCTGAAACATCACAGATGACACTGGTTTTCAAAGTAATTTGAAGATCATATAATTACATGCAAATGCTTCATGCCGCATATGGTGTTTTTAGTAATGAAGAACCTAAAAGTGCTTAAGGTCTGCAGGTAGCCACCTCTCAACCTGTTAATAATAGGGCTGACATTTAATGTGAAATTTAAAAGAACATAAGCTGAAGGGCTGCTGCACACTGAATAAGGCATAAAATGTTTGTGTGTTTTCCCCTGGTTCTAAAATTTGACATTAAAAACTTAATGAAAGGCGCTGTCTAAGTGATCTGGGTGTACAAACCAGTTTTGTACTTTTGGCTGCAGCCCAACTTATTTGCATTTGCTTAGTCGTGTTTTGTTCTATTCAGCTATTTTAAATTCCTGAGTGCCTCAGAATTCAAACAGACCTTCCCAGTGTACACTAAGGGTTGACCAAATGCTAGTTTATTTGTCTGTTTCTACTTGCCTAACAATAAAGTCAACAGCTCTCTATCAGAAATCACTCCACAAGGTTTACAAAACTAGACCTGACACCACAGCCTTTTTTAAAATGATGTTTACTGTGATTGTGGTGAACTTTTGCATTGTGTGCATATGCACTGGACAAACGAAGATGGACTGGAGTCTTTTAGTCTCAATTATCTGCTCAAAATATCTGATCGCATTTCACAAGTTATGACATGAACAGTCAGTCAGCCATAAGTCCTTTTTCTTCAGTAATTCTTAGCATTTTTTTTTTACCTTATTGTGTTCCATGTTACCTGGCTATGTTTGACATTTTGGGAAATATATGCTGATTGCCTTTTTGGAGGAAAGTTTGATGAGATGACTGATATCAGTTGCATGTTTGGGCAGTAAATATACTAAAGCTATCACAAGCTGTTTGCTTAGTTTAGAAACAGGGGGAAACTGTTAGCCTGGCTCTGTCCAGAGGTAACTAAATCCACATGCCAGAATCTCTAAAGCTTTACACATCATGTATCACGTATTCAGTCTGCACAAGAAATATTCTGACCCAGTAAAATGACAAGTTGTTGTTTTTACACTTTGGTTTTGAGCAGGTCAAACAAACAAAACATAATATGTTAATTAGTGAGCTTCAGAGGTGCTAGTAGGTGGATTTTATTATCTTTAGATAGTTGTTTTCCTCCATTTTTAGTCTTTGTGCTAAGCTAAGCTCACAGGCTGCGAAGCTTGCATAGAGAGTAAACATGTTACTTGAAAGTACTCAGATGGTACACAGTAGAACGAGCGATTGGTGTATTCATTTTGAATGTGTGTTAAGATGTCTTGTTTTGTCTTTGTGTTATTTTTCATTTTCGATGTAGAGCAGTGTCTTACAATCCCTCAGGTTGGGCCAAATGTTTGGCATGCCATGAAATATTTTGTTTTCCAGATTCAGACTTAATGTGGTTATAGCATAGCAGCTCGGTGATGTCACACTGTTAGTGAGTAGTGTTGCTGAAGCCTCTTCCTGTTGCCTCAGGATGGTTTTCCTGTGAGCCAGACAGAAATGCCTGTGTTGGCACATCAAACAATGTAATGACAGTACCTCGTGCTATAATGGCTGCTATTGTGCAGTAGGCTCCCTCTGTAGGACTTCGTTTAGCATATTTGAGTCATCATGTCTGATGTAATACTTTGGCATTTGTTAGTGATAGACTCTGCAGCCAAGATAAAAGCTGTGTAACCTGCATTGTACCAGTAGCAGATTTTATATTACTAGGCAATTTGTATGTTAGATTTTGTGGAGTAAAAAAAATGTAGATCAAACACAGAGCTCTTTATCACTTACATTATGACAAAAGTAGCAATACCACAGTGTAAAAATATTCTGATACAAGTTAAAGTCCTGCATTCAAAATGTTCCTTAAGTAAAAGTATAAAATTATTAGCACCAAAATATACATATAACAGTAAAAGCAAAACTGCTCTTTATGTAGAATGACACATGTCACTTTAATGTTTATTATAGTGAAGTAAACAGTCTGAGAGCTTCTTCCACCACTGGTTAATACAATGTGAATGTATTGCCATGCACAGAAAGGCTCAAACTGCCAGCTACATTAAACAATATTAATATAAATGGGAATGAATTTAACTTTAATTTTTAACTGTTTGCTAATTATTCAATTACACTTAGAAAACAAAAACTTATGTGGCTTTCTGACTTGTTTATTTATTGATGTTACATTTGAGTTTGATATATAAACAAATTCTTCAATTGGTTTGAAAGACTAATGCAATAGTTATGAGTTAATTAAACTTGAATGATGTACTCTTATTTTTAAAGGAAATATTTTGGGTATTTGGTCTAGTTTTAACCATTTTTGCCAGAATGTTGTGGTGTTGTTTGTGTAATATCCTGTATTGTTAATGCCCGGTTTATTATTAGAGTTTGGATAATGCTTGTTAATTATTTTATTTTAATTTTTTATTTTCTCCACATTGTCTCATGAGGGATGCCGGCAGTCCAAAGACTTGGCCCCTGATCTGTGTTGCTATGGAGTCCCAGGCAGCCTTCATGTAGGCTTGGTTGTAAACATTTCACGGTTGTTGTACATGGCTGTTGTACATGGTTTGCTGCAGGTGCCAGCTTCTTCTCTGTTTTTTCCCCCTTTTCTGCTTTGATTAATCTCCAAATGGCAAGGTGAGCCTAATCTTATCTTGTTTATCACTGTTTGTTGAGTAGTATACCACTAAGTTTAAAAAGACGCTTACTATATGCCTTTAGTTTGAATTTTTCAGCAAAACCAGGTTATTCCGTTGCTTAATTTCTGTTTGCTAGGATTCCGAAGTTAATACCAGTCATCTGTTGGACAAGTTGAAGTACAGAGAAGGGTCTGGGAGCACAGTAAACAAGACAGGGCAAGGGAGAGAGGTAGGTGGAGTGGTGGAGGGGGACAGAAGGGGTGTTAAACCAGTCACTCAGCCAAA
>NW_018127884.1:5828291-5837258 GCF_001952655.1 Monopterus albus
GAATGGGAGTGTAAGTCCTGCCATTCAAATGGTGAGTGCTTTCTTTTTTCACCTTTAGCCTCCACTGCTTACCATATAAACATATCACAAGGTATGATGAAGGTATAAAGAGCAAAGCTATTTTACTGTTGGATCCAAAATTATTTAAGTTTATGCAGGATTTCTCACATGAAATTTGGATTGTAAGTGTATGTGGTTTGATTTTTGTGCTTCTGTTTACATTGAACATGAGTGGAGACTTTATTTAATAAGGGTGGCCACTTTCAGTTGATTTTATCAAAATGTATTAATAGCTTGAATAAACCTAATCAAAGCTAACTATATTAGCACAATGTCTGTCAGTGTGAATATTATCTTTGCTAAGGTTTTGTTATTATGTAATGAAAGGTTTTCCTTAGTGGTCTGCAAAACATAACTGCCAATTTAAGTTAAAACAACATGTGATGTGAGTCAGTACACTTGTTTGCCAGCTAACAACGCTGACCGTTTTTATTTTTTCAGTCTTCTTTAGTGTGAAAGGAGCAGTGTTTTGTCATGCGTCAACAAAGAATTGCACTCTGTCTGCTTACAAGGAAACAAATGTGTGGCAACATAAGATTTTTTTTCAGCTTCCATAGACGTCAAGGGACTGTGGAAACACTTTGAACAAGCCAGCCAGTGATTCGAGACCACTGCTTTGAGAGAAGAGTACACATTTTCTGTCTGTGTGGTTGGCAGTCTGTTTACTGGAAGGGCTGCACACTCAGAGCACATGTTGCTGCATGTGCAGACAGTGAGCCCCAGGAAGCCTGTGGAGTTGAAGTGTAAATGCAGGGGCAAAGTGTTTTTGCAGAAAGTGTTTTTGTTGAGCTGGTGGGGGGTGTTTGTGTGCATGTGCATGCATGTGTGTCTGTGATTTTGTTTGGAGAACTTTGCAAATAACCAGCAAGACCACACTAGAATCCTGTGTGTATGTGTAGTTCTGTGTGAGTTTGCTGAGTCCGTATTTAAGCTCCCTTTCTGGGAAACAGCATTCCCTGTTCTGCTGAAGCGAGCTGTAAGAGGCTGGAGGGCTTTGAGAATGAAGAGGCATGTGCTGGTTTCAGTATGTCCCAGGTTGGTCTATTGTACACAGAAAGTGGTAACAATGGGAGGGTTAAGTATCAGATATACACACCAAACCCTGGGACTCAGTTGCAAGTAATTAAAACTGGCAGTTGGCAGTGATAAGAGTCAGGCGACTGTAATGGCCATTCTAAGGTCATACCATAATATTTGGATGATGAATCAGCCTCCTATTAAATGTGTTCTCATGCTGTTGACCCAAGGTTTTCTCCCCTCCCCATGTCCTGTTGGCCCTGACGGAGGCACAGAGAGGAGCTAGAAAGGCTTTGTATGATCCTGGTGCCTGTTTGTAATGACATTGTTGTTTATTTGGTATGCTACAGCTTTTGCTTTGACGTTATTATGCTCATCATTTTATGCTTTTTCCCCCTCGACTAGTTTGTTCCTCCTCAAGGTGTATTTAGAGCCACGAGTTATCATTTTTGCTTTAATAAAATGGACAGTCTTACAAGAGGACATCTGCAGGCAGTAGATGTTGGTTTGGACATACTGTAATTTTAGTGGGCCCTCTGAGTTTTTATCTTTCCACATCCTTAAGGTGAACAAAAATGTCATAACATGGCTACAACTAATGAAAATATGGCGATAATTTTTGATCGATCAATTAATAGTTTAAAATATGATTGAGTTAATGCTGAAAAATGTTCATCACTGGTTACATTAACATGGGACTGATGTACCAGTGCCTAGAAAAATTATATTTCTGAGAAAAGCATGATTCAAAACCACCTTTTATGTCTAAGACAAGTTGGTCATTGAACTGAAACCTTTCAGTCATGACTCTCATTTTACCAACAAAATCTGTTGAGTTCCTGTTAATATATCATCTGATTATTCCTTTTATCTGTCTCCCCCTCAACAGAAACAGCGTATGACCTTCTGCCCAGAGAGTTTCAGCTGCCTTCGTCTACTCAACTGAACCCAAAGGTCATGAGTCAAAAAAGCGGTGGAGAGGCAGAGCCTCCATCTTCAGCTTCTCTAGCATCAGGTAGGATCCTATTACTCTTATTTCTCCTCTATGAGCAGGGCTGATCATGCCCCACCCCAAAAACACAGTTCATGTAAGATTCTGTACCTGTAGGCAAACAAACACCTGGAAATGGTGAGAAAGCCAGTCAGACAACTAATCTGCTGCTATGTGATCCTTATGTGTCGGTCCTGAAAGGAAGGAAGGTAGTTACATTAGAATGAAGTCAGCTGAACATGCTTGTTACTGTATCTGTACCTGCTTGTACTCTGTGAAATATTTGGCTAAGAAGATTGGCTGTGACATGTTGTGATCTCTTACAACAACACAATTTTGAAAAGTAGGTCATGCACAGCAGGTTCAGATAGTATTTATACCCTTCATTCTTTGGATTGTATTCTGCACTCAATGTATGTCAATTAAAATTTATGTTATACCCATAATGATGTGAGATCCTGCAAAGCTTATTATTTCACAGTTTTGCTGGCTTAGCACAAAATACAATTTTTCACTTCCAAGCTGTTGTTCACAGATGAAAACATATGAAGAGAAACACAAAAGTCCAGAAATGAGATGTGCAGCATTTTAAAAGCTCCACCTCCACCCCAACATCCACCTGTAGGCTCTGAGTCTGGCTTCTACCTCTGGGAGAAGTTAATATTATCAACTCTTAATTTTCATAATATTCCATTCTATGTCAGTTAGCTGACTGCAATACTGTTAATGCCAAATATGTGCACAAACTGAAGCCAGTTTTCATAGTCATAGTGACAAAAAAAGTGTTTTTCAGTTTTTTTTTTTTTTATAGGACATTGACAACATGCATGCAAGCATGATGCTTGCAATGTGGACAGACAGAAAAGGGTCACTCACAACCTTTAAAGCAATTTGGTTTGCTCCAAGTAGCTGTTGATGCGAAACATTCTAAAAGAACAAAAAAGAGATGAATGAAAGACAAACATTTGAGACATATTTCAAAAAAACACCTTTAGTTTTTTAGAAATCTCACTATATGCTTTTGTCAGGAAACTTTCAAGAGATGATAATGTTGTCATATTTCTTCGCTTTGACCCTTTGTGTACATTCACGTGATAGAAAGTGGTGTATAAATGTAAAACCTTCCTCTTAGAAGTGACTGCTTAACCACCCTCTGAAATGGTAAATAATTGAAGAACAAAATATGAACAATAAAGGGCAATAATACAACCAAGGCAGAAACAAACAGAGAAGAACAGACAACTGACTCTGGGCTCAGAATCTCCAGGGCATGGGCCACAAAGACACTTTACTGTGTGTCAACTGGGTTGTGTTAACTTTATTGAAAGTCTGCTTGGGGATATACAGCAGTAACACCTGGAACGATGTTAAATGGCTCATATTCCTGAATTCATTTTTCACATTTCCACACAGCAGACCTCAGGCCAGACAGTATTCCAGTATTGGAGAAACTGTACTGCATTTCTTTGTGTTTCGTTTCATGCTAAAAATGAGACTGCTTCAGCAGGTTTTATGCGCCTCATATTTCTTACCAACTGTATGTTTCACAATCAAATGATTCACCAAACATCCCAGTGTTAACAGCAGCCTGACCTTTTTCTTTAAGTCTGCACCTTCACCTTCTTTGTTCCCCACTCTTCACCTAGTTCACTGTAACTATTTGAATGCTTTTGAAATTACACTATATGTCAGCATGCTGGAGCCTTTGACATACAAAATACAGTGTGTTATTTATTTATATACATTTTTATCTGGATAATTTTTACTGTTCAGCTCTTATTGCTCATTCGCTGTCTCATTTTTATATTCCAGGAAGTTCCCTCTGAAGCAGGGAGTGTCTGCATATAAAATGGTCTGCAGTTCTCTGCTTCATAGGTCAGAAGCTTGTTTATTTTGTCTCTGTGGCTACGTTCAGTCCCAACAAAACAAACTTTTCTAGCCCCCTACACTCCAAAGAAATCTCCAATAATTGGCATGCATCATACTGTGCATATTGATGTTTTGAAATTCCCTCTCCATCTCATCATGTTGACATATTTCTCATATAGTTTAACATGAACAAAATTTTAGCAGTTCATTCTGATATTTGACTTTTTTAGTTGTCTTTTTTTTTTTTTTACAAGAAATTTGATTCTTAATTCTTTTTTAAATAAGGGGGACTGTACTCTTCTTTGGCCCCATATTTGTCACATGTATACTGTGCTTCACATAATGCACAATGGTTTACAGATGCACATGCAAGATCCAGTGAAAAGGGGGAAATTATAATTGGATGTGTAAAAAAAGAAAAAACTAAACTAAAGCAAAAAATAAACAATCATGAACAGATTTTGCTGCTTAAATGGGACTGCTAGCCAACACTGGTAGAGATGCCTTTATTCACTGTCAAATTATTTGTACTGTAGACACCATGTCCAGTTCTATGACCATGGAAGGCCCCCGCAGTGCTTTGTCCACCTCTTCCATCTCTACCGGCACTTCACCCACTGACCAGAATCCAGTTCACAGCAATATTGGTGACCCAGTGGACACCCGGAGTACCAGAGTAGTACCAGAAGTTGTGGAAGTAGAAAGTTCAAAAGGTAACGGCAACAGCAGCGGTAACTGCAGGAGTAGCAGTGAGCTGGGAGAAGGAGGAGGTGGAACATCCCAGGAGGCCCAACTGCATCACCAGATGACCCCATCTAAGCGCCGCACTGAACTGAACATCTCTCCACCTCCACACGACCTGTTTGATGATAGCCATATGTCCTGCCAGGATGAAGCATCTGCAGACTCAGAGCAGAGTAACAGCATCTGGCTGGATGACTCTCTGTCCAACTTTAGTATCATGAGCTGTGTCACTTACAATGACAACACAGAGGTGCCAAGAAAGTCCCGCAAACGTACCCCTCGTCAGAGGCCTGGTCCTAAGTCTGTGCCTGCAGAGCAAGCCAACATGGATATGTTTGATGCAGACAGTGCCAAAGGTCCACACTTTGTCCTGTCACAGCTAGGATCTGACAACAAGACAGGACCAAAAGGAAGGTTTGTGTGACACTTTGATTGACCTGTTAAATTCTAATGGCCAAAACATGCACGCACATCCATGTCATGTTCCTCTGCCTCTGATGAAGTTGCCAAAGGAGGTGGCAGTATGTGTCTATACAGATGGGCGTATGACTACTGACTGTATATAGCCGTATGACAATGACTGTTCATTGAGCAGTTCAAGGCAAACCCAGCTATAGCTGTCAGGGAAATATTCAGCCACCGCAAGCTTCAAGGTCAGTCTCTGAAGCTCTGAAGTTCTAAGACTCTGCTGGAGAAATGAACACCATGCTTCCAAAAGCTAATCTAGAGCTGAACTGATGAGTTGATAGACAGAAAATTAATCAGCATTTATATTTTCATAAATTATTTTTGTTCAGTCATTATTCATGAAAAACTGCCAAACAATCTCCGGTTCAGCTTCTCATATCTGCTGTTTTCTTTATTTTTTTGGTCACAAAAAGCTATCTGCTGAAAAGCTATAGGTTCTGGACTATTCACTGAACAAACAAGCAAACTGAAGAAACTCTAAGATGGCTCAGTGATTAGCACTGTCACCTCACAGCAAGAAGGTTCTGGGTTCAAACCCTGGCCAACTCAGTTCCTTTCTGTGTAGAGTTTGCATGTTCTCCCTGTGCCTCCATAACCCTCATTGGGATAAGTGGTATGGATGTTGGTGTTTGGTAGTTGTATCATTAAGTTTTTAAGAAGGTGTTTTTCTTTATTTTACCTTTCTATTTTCCTAAAGATCCTTCTGTCTAATCTCATACAGCACTCATTGTGATTGTCAGAATAGGTATTATTAGTAAAAGACACACATCAACTGATGCATACCTTCAGCAAACTGCACTGGCTCTAAATTTCCCACCACACTATGACTGATGAAGTGCAGTTTGATACAAACAATGGTCAGCCGCAGTGAATCGCACAGCCTCTCTCAGGGACCTAGGATAAGCAGAGCAGAATAAATAAATAGATCACTGAATGCTTTAAGAGCTGTAGGTCTAATATGCTTTGCTGCTTGGAGGGCTCCTTAACTGCATTGCTCAGAGCACCATGGCAGCTTCAGAGCATTTTCCCTGCTGCGGCTATGACAGCAACAGATGCAGTATAATAGGTCTCACATTATGTCTTCCCTTCAACTAGTATGGTGCTGAACCTAATGTCAGTGCCAATCATAGCATATCACAGATCATCCCTTCATATAAAAGAAAAAGGATAGGGTCTTATCCGTAATCCTCCACAATGGCAAAAGATGCCAGCTAGGTTGAATGTACTACAGCAGAATTGCTAGAAAATGTTAAAATTCACAGGCATCTGATTATGTCTCTGTTAAACTGGTCTTTGTTGCAGCTCGGATGATGCTCAGACAACTAAGCAGAAAGGAGGAACTCTTTTGATGCAATATCCACAGAAGAGTGAAGGGAAGGAGCTGAAGATCCTTGTCCAGCCTGAAGCTCAGCACCGAGCCCGCTATCTGACTGAAGGCAGCAGAGGCTCCGTGAAGGACCGCACTCAGCAGGGATTCCCCACTGTAAAGGTAAGTAAGTAAGTAAAAGTTTATTTATATAGCACTTTTCTTAACCCGAGTTACAAATGCTTAACAGTATTATTAAACAATGATCATAAAAATAGTACCAATAACAGTACACAATAAATAATCAGGCAATCAATTACAGAAACAAAATCTATAACAATAAACAAAACAAACTAAGGATATACAAAGATACAGTATGGACAATACAATAAATGTAATAAGCTAACAAATGTCCTGGTGAGACCTGGACTTGAACGCCTGCCTAAACAAATGGGTCTTCAAGAGTAAGCAAAAGACACTGTAGTCTGAGGCAGATCTAATCTCAAGCAGAAGGCCGTTCCATAGCTGAGGAGCAGCCATCGCAAAAGTCTCTAGAGGTCTCTAGATGAGAGTACTACCTTTTGAAACAACAATCTCTCCTTGTCATTCACAAATTTATGTATCAGTTGTCAGTGACAGAGGAAACCAGTCACTTTAAACCACTGGGTAACACTCAGAAATCTAGCCTTCACTTTAATTCGTCTGTAAAACTATGGAAGAATGTACAGTAGATAACTGAAACTCCACTACCCACCATCTGGCATATACTGTCAGAACTAGAATTTAGCAGCAAAAGATAAACACAGACTGGTTTTAATCATTTGAATTGTTTGCACGAGAAGATAGAATGAAGACAGATTAATAAACAACCCAAGACTAATTAAGGAAGGTAGTGTAAGAGGGCAGGACACATGAAGCTTAATTGCTTGTTGAGAAGCTGCCAAAATGCACATGAAGGACATCTGCTGGACAAGTAGGGAAATACACTTAGTGAAGAGACAGAATCAAGTCCAGCTGCGATGGGATAGGATCGAAAATGATCTGATCCTTACTAGACAAGTTTTGAAAAGTTGTTCATAAATTTCTTGGCACAGTCTGCTTAAGTTTTGTACCAAATATTCTTACTCGTGTAAAAAATTGATTCCTATCCTACAATATACATCAAAATCAGACCTTCTTAATTAGCTGACATATTTTAATGTATCTTACTCCTTATCTTGTCTCACTTCCACAGCTCGAGGGTGTGAATGAGCCAGTGGTGTTGCAGGTATTTGTGGGAAATGACACTGGGCGTGTGAAGCCTCATGGATTTTACCAAGCTTGCAGGGTAACTGGTCGCAACACCACAGCCTGCAAGGAGGTGGACATTGATGGCACAACTGTCATTGAGGTGCCCCTTGATCCAAGCACCAACATGACACTAGCGTATGTACTTTTCTTGAGACTGACTGAACAAACACATCCCCTTTGTGACTCTAAGTGTGGCTTTTATGTGCCCAGTCATACTTGACCAATTATTCATATCAATTGCTCAATAAAGTGACATGAGCTGTAAGGTGGTTAAATATACAATAAAAATACTTAACTGAAACCCTTAGGGATCATAGTGCTACACAATAAAATGCTGAGTATTAAATGTTGTAAACATCTGCTAGTTTAGCAGATAATGTTACACTGCCTTCTCAGCTAACAATCACTCTCTGTGCAGGGTGGACTGTGTTGGGATTTTGAAGCTCCGTAATGCTGATGTTGAGGCTCGTATTGGTGTGGCTGGGTCAAAGAAGAAGAGCACACGCGCTCGGCTGGTGTTTCGGGTCAACATCTCACGTCCAGATGGATCAGTGTACACACTACAGACTTCCTCATCTCCGATCCTTTGCAGTAAGTGGGTTAATGTTAGACTTCCAATATTTTCAGAGAAATACTTCATAGATTCGGGTGTATTATTTCACTGTATTGAACCAGTTTCACTAGAAGTGAAACTTCTAAGAGGTGAAACAAACAGTTGACCTGTAACCTACTTAGTTAAATATTACCATTATACTGTAAGCCGAGCTACTTTCTGCAACAGGAGAGGTTCTGTTTCTCGAATTAAATATAACCTGAGGTCAGCAAACTTTTGATGTTGGCATTTGAATACATCATATAAAGAGCCCTTTAAATGCAACTGTTATTTAGTAAGGGTGTGGGTATATGTATAAGTATTAGGGTGTGGTTGGTTTCATAAACAGGAAAGATGCTTAAGGCCAGTTTCTGTGTAAGTGGATTCGAGAGTGACAGAGCAGAAAGAGAAGAAAAGGACGAAACAATAGATGTATGTGGACTTTTGTTTGTACAAAGCCTGTACAAGCATGTAATCCAGGGAAATATCCTTCCAAAAATGGTAAAAGAGTAGTAAAAAGGTTTATGAAACCCATTAGGGGGAAAGAGGAGTGGTTTTGAGGGTCAGTATTTACCATTTGAAGGCCTGTGAGAAATATCCAGCTATGTGACTACATGAGCCTGGTTCAGC
>NW_018127884.1:5837289-5860380 GCF_001952655.1 Monopterus albus
TTTCAAAGGAAACAGGTAATTGAAAATTTGTGATTTTATCAATTAAATACAGGAAAAAAATATTTACAAGGTCTAAGAACATCTCTTTGGCATTTTTAAAGGTCTTCTAGCTGCTAACGACAGATTGGCTACTTTATGTAACAGATTTATACGTTTAGATATTTGTGCAGCTACATGTGTGGACTGAATGTGTCCAACTAAATCAATGTATGTTGTGTATGTCGTTGAGATATACTGTAAACTGCAAAAAAGCTTGAGCTAAGTGCCTAAATGCATTTCCAATAACATCCCCTCAGTGGTTAGGGCTCATTGTGCTATAATTATGGTGAAACATAAAAATATCTATTAATCTGTCATTTAAGTTTTTGATGTTAACATTTTGGTGAAAATCTGAATCTGTAAGTAATCAGTTATAATGAGGGATAATCAGTTGATCATTTGTATTTTCACCTCATTTTAAGGAGCATTACCTGGGCTGCCCTCCTTGTAAGAAGATTTTATTTACTATTAAAATGCAATGAAATGTCTTTATAGAGCAGGAAAAAAACTGTAGGATACATACTGCATAGAATCTTGTGAAAAACAGTACACACCAATTTGCGTTGTTTAAATTCTATGACAACTAGTAAAGAAAATGAAAGTCTCCTGATAGCTGAATGTTAAAGGCACATATCTCTTAACTGCAGAGTTCCTGGTTCATTTCTTGCTATGGACCTGTGTACCATGTTGTACTGTCTTCTCTCTCCCCTTGTTTCCTATCTACCTCTCCAATTAAGGTGAAAACATCCAAAAATAATCTTAAAAAAAAATCTGTGAGCTCTATTAATGCTGTTGTATCTGTTGTGCTTACAGCCCAGCCTGCAGGAGTGCCTGAAATCCTGAAGAAGTCACTACACAGTTGTTCAGTGAGAGGCAGAGAAGAAGTCTTCATCATTGGCAAAAACTTTCTTAAAGACACCAAAGTAATATTTCATGAGAATGTTTCTGGTAAGAAATTTGTCTTTTTGAAATATGCTCAGCCATGGACATGTTAAGTTCATCCAGTCTGAATGTGGTGTTTTATCCCAAACCAACATGATACACTGCCTCTCCAGATGAAAAATCATGGAAGGCAGAGGCTGAAATTGACATGGAGTTCTTTCACCAGGTAAAATTTGATCATCCTTGTGTTGTTTTTATACCACATGATTAATGCTTCTGAGTTCAGTAGATAGAAGCAGCCATTTCAGATTTGTATGACTGCTGATTCAAAGGTTTGAGTGGTCTCATTGCGTTCTGGTCTAATTACACTCATTCCCAGAGTGTGTACTGAGTGAGTCTCAGTGGTCCAGTTTGATCCCTTTCCCTTGTAAAAACAGATGATCACATAGTAGATCTGTTGCAGAAACTGTAGCTAATAGAAAAAAGCCCGCTCTGTGGAGTGTTTCCTTTACATTCATTTTTTTCTGACTGACACATACTGTATAGTACTTCTGTTTTTACTGAGACCCAACGTTTTCAAAGCTTTACTGCCTTCAGCTGTTAATAAGTGGAACTGTGTGAAACTCAGATGTACTGTCTTGTACTGAGAATGACATGAGCAGTAGCAGCTACATTATTAGCAGATCGGATTAATATTTTGAGATCCACGTGTAAAAAAGGTGAGCATGTTTCATGCTCAGACCTTAGATCTTATTCATGATACACTTTAAACATTAATAACTGATCGCAGGGTAATCACTGTCTAAATCCAGCCTGCTCATTCTTTTGCTACTTCCAGTCCAGTACACATTTACATTACAGATCTTCTGCACACATAGTGTGTGTATCACATCACCTAATTGCTCATGATGTGCTGGTAGAGCACAAGACACAAAGTGATGGCCTGCTCATCCAAATACTTCTCCTACTGTCACGAGTAGTCAGAATCTTAAGTGTAATACATATTTAATTGTTGTATTCACTATTTTCTAATCAACTCACCCTTTGACTGTTAGATACCTGCAGATAGACTTAATGTTGTGGTTGTTCTCATTTCCTGAGTTTATTTTTCAATGATCACCTTCAAGAATCACTTGATAGTGAAGGTTCCTCCGTACCAGAACCAAGCCATCAGCTCTGCAGTGTGCGTGGGAATCTATGTGGTGACAAATGCTGGAAGATCCCATGATGTTCAGCCTTTTACCTACACTCCAGATCCAGGTTTGTTTGAGTCAGTTTCAGTTAATCTGCTAAATCACACATGAGTTTCTCTTTGTCTCTCTTTACATCAACTGATGGGCAGACCAGCATGTTAGACAGCATGTAACCTTCTGATTACTAGTACTTTTTAGATTTTCTGGCACCACAGCTGACTCACTTAGTTTCTCAGCTAGAGGCTGTATTGTACAGTAGTATACAATCCATTTATGGTGAGCAGCACCACCTACAGTTCGGCAGGATTAGAGAGAATCAGTAGCATCAAGAGCAGCCAGTCACTAAACACAGGAACCCAGGGTCATCCACATTCAGGAACATCTTTCATCAGCACTTTCACTGGTTGCAAGGTCCTGTGGGTGCCTTGATACAAAACCCATAGTAACTAAAATGAAACAGCAGTTTAATTTACAGTAGTTTACACCACTTTTAGTGTCCTTCTTTCTTAATAACATGACTGTTATGCTGAAGATTTACATTACTGTTTGTGGAATCTGTTCATGTTCAGCAAAACATGATGCTCCTGTGAAAAAAGAGACGCCATCTTCAGTGAAGACTTGTTCTTTTGATGAACAGATTAAAGGTTATTTTCTTTTTGATAACTTTTATACATTATTCCATTATTGTTTACTCTACTTTTATGTATAGTATTTGAGAATGACAGTATTTGTTAGTGGACTGGGTCCCTGAGTGGCCCATTATTTGATTTTTTTTTTTTAGCTTAATTTAACTGTTTGAGCAGCTGAAAAGACACAGTAAAACATAAGATTTCAGTCCTTGCTCTTGCTCCTACAGTTCTAGATGGTACCTTGATGCCCTTGATGTTGCCTTTAGTGAAGAGAGAAGATGTCACTCCAATGGAGGTGACCAGCAACCTACAGTCATCTGGAGTATTTAAGGTGATGTTTGTATCTGTAACATTATTAAAGACCTTATTAATAACCTTTACATGGTGAAAACTGTTTAGATTTGATGGGAGTCATGTGATATTTCAGATTACTTAAGCATTCAGTAAAATTCAGTCCACTTCATACTTAGAGAAGTGTTCTTTGTGGATGTCGGTTTAGCACATGATTACATACCCTAAAAGCAAAATAAAGCACATCTTTTATCTTCGATTTTCTGTTGCTAGCAGTCTGATGACCTGTGTCCAGCCCAGCAGAACTCAGACATGACTGCAGGACATCTAAATAAAAACAGAATCTCCAACAACCTGACTCACCCTTCAGGCGACCCTGACAAAGGCCAGGCTTCTGTTTTTACCAACACTGAGTCCTTAAGCACCATCCAGAAGCAGGATATTGCTGTCACTAGCTCATTCTCTGTGCCTGCAGACCCCCTGCTCCAGCAAGGCCCACAGCAGTTCCTTCTGGAGCCCCGAGAAGGCCTGGGGCAGGAGAGGCCTGGCAGTGGCTCTGCAGCTGTAGGGAGGCTGTGTGGAGAACCTACACCCCAACAGCAACAGATGCCCTTGTTCCCTCCAGATGAAGTGGCCCAGTTGGAGGAGGCAGTGAGACAACTTAAAGCGAAAGGGTTCTGTAGCTTACCACTTCAGTCTGACAACTCCATGGTCAAACAGCAGCAGCAGCATATCCAGCACCAACAACAGATCCAAGAACAGGAAATTCAGCAGCAACAACAGCAGCTTCAGCAGCAGCAACAGCAGCAGCAGGTTTTGGAGAATCTACAGCAGCAGCTGTTTCAGTCACAGATTCAGATGCAGTGCAGTATGTTTCAGGATACCTCCCAGGGCAAGAACTCAGAACAGCAGGGCTCATCACAAGGAGCTGTAGCAAACCAGGGGTCTCTTTTCCAGCAGGCCCAGCAGCAGCAGCAACATCAACAACAGCAAGCAGCTCTGTTTCAGCAGGCAAATGACCTGCTTTCTGTTCAGACCAAATTTCTCCAACAGACTCCCTCTCATCCTTCACCTCCCATGTTCCACAATCCCAGCTCTTTGGCTGAAACCCAAGATTCACAGGGGGCTCTGTTTCAAAAAGCCTCTCAGGAGCAGGTCCAGGCTGCTCTCTTCCAAAACACCATGACAGTATTACAGTCTACAGAGCAACAACCCTCAACCCCTGGACTTTTCCTGCCCCAGACCCCACTGCCCACTCAGCTTACAGCCAGTAGTTCTCAACAACAACAGCAACAGCAGCAGCAACTAGCCTTCCTCAGTGCAATACAGTCTCCTGCCCCTGAACCACAGTCAGTTTTTCAGTCTCAGACCCAGCTCTCCCCCATCCAGCAGAGAAGCCCCATGGAGCAGCAGCAGCCCTCCCAGCCTCAGTCCCATGCACAGCCAGCCCAGCAGGCTGCCATGTTTCAGAACATCTCTGCACATCCATCTGCAAACACACTCTCTCCAGGCCAGCAGCAGCAGCAACAGCAGGCTGGCCTACTGTTCTGCAACAACCCCCTATCCACACCAGACCGGGCCTCCAGCCTCCTGTTCAGCAGCCAAGGCCAGATGCCTCCTTTGACTGGCAGCAATCTAGTTTCTCAAGAGCCCCAAAACCCCTCTCTGCTCTTTTCCCAAACCAGCATGGTGACAGTAGACCAGCAGGATCACTCTGAGCCCATGGCCTTAGGGAACCTCTCTGACTCACGACAGCAAGTTTTGTTTCAGGAGCAACAGCCAATGCAGCTGGGCAGCAGCTCAAACAACCGGCAACCAGTTGGTCTCTTCATGCCGCAGTCCAACATTGCCTCACTGCAGGGGGGACTGGCTCGAGAGCTTGCACAGTCAGCCATGTTTGCCTCACAGAACAGCGTGGCAAACCTGCAGACGACCACCTCTTCCCCAGTTCAGCAGCCAGGAAGTCTATTTCAGACCGCTGTGAGTGGGAGCATCAGTCAGCCCAGCCAGCCTCAACAAACTAGCCTGTTCCTTTTTGGGATTCAGAATGGTAAGGATATTGATTACCTAAGTGTGTTCCCTTGAAACTGCTGAGATGAAAGAAATGCCAGCAAGTTCAGAAATGTTACAAATCACCTTTAAGTCAAGAGTTAGAAAGCCAGTCTGAATTCCTGTGAAATCCTTTAGCAGATTAAGATTTGCTTAGCTTCTTAAAATCCTATTTAAGTGTATCACTTTACTGATGGATACATATATTTGTCATATGTTAAATTTAAGGTAATGTTTGTTTGACTTGGTCTCTGTCTTGATTGCCCAGTAAAATATATAGTTACTAATTTCTTTTGAACTTCTTAAAAGGGTCTTTAGGTTCTCTGTGTAGATGGCAAGAACTCACTATACTCAGTAATCATATTTCAGGTGAATCATGTTGAGATATGACAGTATTGTGATATCTCCACACACTCTTCATTGTCCAAACTGATGACCAAAACATACGTGATCCATATTTTATGCAGAATAATTATTGTGATTGACTTTATCCACAGTCAACAGCTCTTTCTGCCAGTTATGAAGTACACATAAGCACAAATTACACACTTGTGTACAGCATCAACACAAAATAAAGATACTTCCTATTTTACTTATCTATTCTCTTTCCTCCTTGCAGAATGTGGCCAGTTGATGAACACTCCTGGAAACACGCTGTCAGATCAGATAATAGCCATCAGCCAGTCTGGTCAGAACCAAAGAGAGAATGACGTACCCATCCAGTCCCTGCTCAACCAGTCCTTGTCTCAGGCTGGGGCTGTGCAGAACAGCATGTCTGCCTCTCAGAACATGGAGAAGATTGATGACCTGCTGGTCAGCCTGCAGGAGTCAGGCAGCAACTTAACTCGTTCATACTAATCTTTATATAGGTTAATGGATTTGTTTTTACTCTTTTTTTTTTTAACTCATAATATCTGGAGCAATGGTTAAATATAGACAAAAAAGCCAAAATGTTACATGGAAGTAAACATTTCTGAATTAGCCCTGCTTCATGAAGTTTGAGACAAGCTGAGCATTATGTGCTTATACTTGCCTTACTCAGATGTGATGTTATATGATGTAGTCTCCTTCAAAGCAGAATTTATTAGGAAAGAAATGTGAAGATGAGCTAGACATTGTAAAGTCCCGCTAGCCTTGCAGAGCCTCTTCCCACAAAAGTGCCATAAATAATAATGATCATAAAGACAAACTGGACAAATTAATATCCAGATAGTGAGACAGGAGTTTGGTTTAGGATTGTCTTGACTGAGCAGGTTGGCCAAGAAAAGCGAATGTCTCGCACTAATGTCTGACTGACTGACTCCCCATTGTTAAAGCATTTGTGTTAAAAATGAGATGGACTCCAGGTGAGAACAGTGTGAAAAACCTGTCATTACTATCGGATGAGAGAAGGGGAATTTGACCATTTTCTTTCAGGCAGTAACTTATCACACTTGGAATTCATTTAGCTCTTTAAGTTTTGTTTGTATCTCTAAGCAGGTTGTCAGCGATGTTATCTGCAGCGTCTTTAAGTTCTCATGGAGTTTTCTATGATGTTCTCCAAAGTATTAGGTAGTTTCCATTAATACTTCTTTTGTATTTTTACTGCACGGAGGGCAGGGTATGTGCTATGGCAGGACGTTTTGGGCAGACTGGTATGAATGGTCGAATACATCAAAGATGTTAACGTCAACGGCTATTGGCATGGTTTGAAATGATTCTAAAATGACCCGGCAGTGCAGAAAATGTATTGAAAAAGCTTAGATGGGTCAAGAGCAGGCAGAGAAATGAAAGGTAGAAGAGCTGAGATGCAGGAATGAATAGTAAAGTGTTCTGCACTAATCTGATGTGTAGTCTCAAAAGTGAACATTATATTTGTGGGTGCAATGTTGTTGCAGCTAGCTTGCACCTGATAATGAAAGAAACTGTAAAACTATGAAATATAGTTATGTACTATCTTTTGCTCTATGAGGAAAACTTGGCTAAATTAAGTCTAATCTGGACTTAACTGACAGAGAAACATCTATAAAAGAATATTCGTAGTTCATCCAGCAGCTGTCATTGTGGCGGTGAAGATGGTCACCTCCAGCTGTGAAACACATCTTTCAATATTAGATTCTTTGCTGTTTCCAGCATTGTACACACTGCTCTTTGGTAGGTAAGCATGCTAAAGTCAATGACTACTTTTTATAACAGATTTTCCTTTTAATACAGTTCAAAGAGATTAATCTTTCCAGAAAATGTGGTTATAGAAAATAACAAATATTGCCGGGACTTTTAGATATGCAGTATATTCAGCACTTCACGGTGCTGTTCTTTGTGGCAACAGCTCCCACCTCATTTTTTAACATGTACTTGGATCAGAAACTATTGTCATTACAGTCCTATGTCTGCATAGCAGTGTTTATGTAGTCAAGCAGACTTGCATAAATATCTCCACTGTCATTTAAGCCAGCCACATTAAATTTACTCCATAAATTACTATACAGCAACTTTTCCCTCTTGGTTAAAAATGTTGTTTTATGATCTGAATATTGTAAAATAATACTGCATCTCAATGTTAGCCATGTTACAGTCACTATTAATTAACAACTACTAACAGTTAGCAACTATCACTATCAACTTTCAAAACCCTAATTACAGTATTTATTCCTAAAAACCAGCAAAAAAATTTGGACAAATGAGGAAAAATGTGGATCAAGACTCTTTTTTTTTCATAATGACAAACCTACACTATAACTCTTACTTAAATACAGTACAAGAAGAGTAGAATGTAATATTTATTATTATTATTATTATTATTATTATTGTTATTATTTCTGTCACACATCAGTATATTTTAGTGTCATTCTGATGGGATCATTCTGCGTCAGGCACGCATGGACTGGAATGATATCCTTAAATCAGAAAAGATCCTTTTCACCAGTTTTATTATGTGATAGATTTTGTGAGTATTGAGGAGAAGCAGTAGTTTGGTGGCTACAACTGTACATCTGTACATCTCATCTGGGTTAAAGTAGTAACATGCAGAAATAGAGCCTACTTTATATGTTTATTTGTAAATGCAAATGTGCAAGTTAATGTTCTCGTCTGCAGTGGGTCAGTGGCATCAGGACCAAATTTGGACTTGAATCTCTCTTTGCAGAAATCCTGATGACAGGCCAGTTTTATGGCTTGTGAGCTCTTTTTTTGACTTGCAGTTTAATATAGACTAGGCTTGGCCTCTGAAATATACAGATGTCATTGTCATGCATGATGTCCTGCTGTCACACTTTTCTTTCTGTTTGTTTGTTGCTTTGTTGTTAGCGAAAAGAAAAGAAAATTTTTTTTTTATAGTTAGAAGTCATTGTAAATGTATGCATAAGCAAGGGGCTGGTCTCCGATTTAATGCCTCAGTTGCTGTCTTGTTTTCTGTGTGAGTAGATAAACACATTACATATATACACTTTAAAATCAGATACAGCTCTTGTTTTGTTAAGGAGAGTATGAGAACTTGACTAATGTGAATTGTGGAACTCCAGTGTGTCAGCTGGAGCAGTTTTGGTGGTTTTTCAAAGGGACCACACTCCTGAAGGAAACCTGACTTTGGAGGAAAAAGCTAACTGTGATTGGCTTTCTTCAGCTTGTGAAATAGAAGAACTAAGATTTCCAGTGTTCATTATATATGGTTTTATTTGTTTGTGTTTGTTTAGAAACAGTTTAGAAAAGACTTCACTCTTTTTTAAATCTGTGTAGTATATGTGCATCTTTTTGGAGTAGCATATATAATTTATTAGCATGTTGGTTATTATCTAAATTGTTTCCCATATCGGATATTTTTCTAACCATATTGGTAATAGCAGTGTTTTGGCACCTATACCTGCTGATACTGTAACTCGTACCTTGTGACGACAGTGGCAATGCCTTTTAAATAAGGTGGTGAAGTGCTTTTCTACACTCTGAATAACATGTACATTCCTGTGTACAGTTACTATTTTGTGACTTTGGAAGGTATAGATAAATTACTATACAACGTAACGTACATAAGATGTATTTGTTCAAGACTCCTAATTGGACTGCTGGCCTTTCTAGTCTCTTTTGACCAAATAGCTACCAGCAGGACAAAATGACACCAAATTTCAACAGTTTTTACTGTTATCATTTTTTCTTTTTTGTCTTTAAAAATAGGACCAGATTTCAGCATTTTCCCTTTGAACGAAGTACTGAATGTGTTAATGTGTCTCTTGGATCCAGGACATTTATTTTATACAAATACTATAGTGGTAATTGCTTTTTTTGAAATTACCGTTTCCTTAAATGTGCTTTGACAGTTAAACTGGAGATTGTAAATGTATAAGAGTGAGAGACATTATAAAGTAATTACTAACTGTATGGAAAAGAGGGGGAGTGATGATAAAAAATGTTCATATTCTTCTCAAGATGCTACATCCTCTAACTTTGTTTCTTGCAATAGAACAAGATGCGGTTGTACTTTAATATTACCAGTTAATTTAATATCAACAAACTGAGTCTCCTACTACATTGTGTCACATTTCGTAAAATGTCTCATTAGACACTAGTAAATGTATGTGTGCCTTGATG
Source organism: Monopterus albus (assembly GCF_001952655.1). Lineage (NCBI taxonomy): Eukaryota > Metazoa > Chordata > Actinopteri > Synbranchiformes > Synbranchidae > Monopterus > Monopterus albus. The sequence continues at coordinate 5,846,933 of NW_018127884.1, forward strand.
TTGTAGTAGTGACCAGATTGATGTTTTACCTTTGTTAATGGTTTAACACCCCACTGGGCCAGCTGCTGATGATTAGTTCTCATTAACTAGAATGTTTTAAGTCATAGGACTTTAAGTATGCTTTAAATGCTAGACAACAGTGACCAGATAGAAATGTGGTTGATAAATGTTTTGTGCAATTTCTGTCATACACTTAACTTGTTTGTACTATCGATTGCATTTATGTTATACAACATAGATGCAGACAAATCTTCTCTGAAACTGCTATGCAGCTAATATACTGTACATGTAAATCTGTTAGTTTTTAAATATATATTTTTCTATATAGCCTCTGTCATTTTCAGCCTAAAGGAGAAACCAAATAGATGTTCCTTCTATTATTTATATTGCTTGTTGAAATATTTTCTGGTGCTTTGAGTGCCACCTGACACCAATTTTAAATGGTTTTTTCAGTTAAAATGCTGATTTCTCTTCTTAACAACCATCTTAGACATGGGTTCTGTTTGGTGAGAGAAGGGTCACTAATTGTCAGTCTTCATAATTGTCCTTCTTGCTTGTAGGTTTTGTGTGAATTTCATAAACATTTTAAATTCTTGAAATAGCAAGGGGGAAATGTTGCCTTATTGTTTCTAACCATGCAAACAACTTTCAAATGTTCACCCTTGAGGAGAAAACTTTCAATGTATTTGGCTTTGTTGGGGCACCTTTCTTCTCTTGCAAATACATTTCTGTAAACTTGCTACTACCTATATTAAACATAGGCCTATATACTATAAGTGTTTAGCCTTTGACCTTTTATTTCATGTTCTTCTGTTAGCTACTACACAAGAATATTTGACTGCTGGAGGAGGATCTTGTACTAGGTGCATTATGATAAAATGTAGCTGCTTCATCACAGCTTGTCTACAGCTCTTGGAGACTCTTAAAATAGATACCTAACATTATTTAACCTTATAGGCTAAAGGACATATGCAGAAAGGGGTCACTAAAGTGCTGGTCATTCCTAAGGATCAAGAGTCATCAAAGTAAAATTCACAAAATAATCACCACTAGTTTTTGACTCAGCTAGAACATGATATAAAACTATGGCTCACATGTACCACAGTTTATTCAATAAAAGTAAAAAAACCAAAACAACAATAATAATAATAATAAAAACTTATAGCACAGTCTGACTTCATTTCCGACAGTCACTCAAACGCTCTGTGGAGTTCTCGCGTTTTTCGGTGCGTGCGCGTTCCTTGATCTTTCCGAGTGCAGCATTAGCAACATGGCTGACGTGACAGCGGAGGACGGAGCGAAACTCAGCAAAAAGTGAGCTTGTTCAGTTCTTCCATTATATATAAACCATTCTCAATCCCTTGCACACGGCTACTTTTCTCAGATAAGTTGATTCAACAGCTATGACCGTTTAAATTTAATAATGCAATATTACTAAGTGTTACATCAGGTCAGAGGGTGATAGCGAAGCGAAAGTGCCATATGGAGGCATACTACAAAGCCTACATACCCCAGGATTCAGTTCGTTTGTGTTTGTGGTACTTGTAGTCGTGAATGTGATCTGAAGCCCACCGCTCCATTGCGTTTTACTAATCAGTAAAACTACAAGGTCCAGGATACGAAGCTGTGTCTTCTGCACATTGTGTTCGTATCAGATAGTTTTAAATTACTGTCTTTTTCATTGTGGCCTTTTATTGTAGCTGTACGGCAGTATGTACATTTTGTTATATATTTGGGCATATCAAAACGTCAAAACAACTCTTATGCTAATTATGCCGACAGCGTTTTCCTTCGTTCATCTAGACTTTTCTTTAACGTTACTGGCTAGCAGTAACGCTAACTCTGAGAAACCCGCCTGGCTAACAAAAACATATGTTAACCTAAATCCGATGTCAAATTCTCTGCGAGTTTACCTTTGTTCTGAAGCCTCTTGGTTTCGTTTTACCTCATTGAGTCTTGGTACAGACTAGTGGAGTCATATGACCTCAACAGTGTTTACGTTTGCCTGGTAGAGCAAAGGCAGCCTCTGCTATATATATATTGTACAATGTCTTTGTATATATGTGTATTTTCTTAGGTCAGTCTGCTGACTGTGATAGCTCAACATGCTGCGTGTGGTCAGGGCAGCCAGGCAGCACCTGTGCCAAGCCTTTGAGGTCAGGGGACAGTGGTTAACAAGTACTAACCCATGTACAGCTGCCGTCCCAGCCCAAATTTATGGAAACCGTTGGAGAGGTGACAAAAGGTCGGTGGCTTTTCCATTTCAATGAGAAAAACAACCAACCTTTTGTCATCAGAGAAAATGTGGTCCCCATTCCCTTTCTGCTTGAACTTCCACTAAATTTCAGTTTTAGTTGCATCATTAACAGCAAACTTCAAATGCTATCCCATGGCTCATTTCCATTCCCTATGTGTCATCAGTGAGCTGAAGAGACGAATGAAAGCTGAGAAGAAGGAAGCTGAGAAAGATGCCAAGCTCAAAGAGCAGGTGGAGCAAAAGAAGGAATCCAATGACCAGGGAATGCAAAATTTCTTTGATTTGGATGAAGAGACGCTTGACCCAAAAGTAAGATTTTTGTATTGTCAGCAGGTCTAACTCTTCACTTATTGTACCCTTAATGCCTTGGTCTTTTTGTATAAATATAATTACCTGTTTCCCTCTAAAATAGCAATACTTCAAGATCCGCTCCCAGGCCATCCAGTCTCTGAAAGGCACAGCAGAAGACCCGTATCCACACAAGTATCATGTGGACTTGTCACTAACAGAGTTCATTGAGAAATACAATCATCTACAGCCTGGAGATCATCTGGCAGATGTTGTTCTCAATGTGTCAGGTGCCGGGAATATATTATAATCTATCTTTTTTTTTTGTGTGCATACAGTGTAATCCAGCAGTAGGTCCCCTGTTAACGTTCATGTATGATTGGCAGGTCGCATCCATGCCAAGAGGACTTCTGGTGCCAAGCTGATTTTCTATGACCTGCGAGCTGAAGGTGTCAAGTTGCAAGTTATGGCAAACTTAAGGTATAGAGTGATAGACATGGTTTAAGAAAAACACCTTTTGTACTTGTTTGCTCTGTACTGTGATTGAGGTTTAGTGTCGGTGCATTCACCATATTGTTACAAATTTTGACTGATAAGCACCTATGATTGTCAGGCCACCTCAGCTGACCACAAAAGAAAACTTCCAAGATGAATGTGGAGAATGCTGTTGTTGCATTCTACGTACAATGTGAAGTGATATTTAGAGGCATCAGGGCTACAAACAGATGAGTCATACAGGGTAGCTTGGATTGAGCTGAATGACTTTCAACTAGTCAAAACATTTCATGTTTCCAAGTTATAATGCTTGGTGTGGAGCAGATTTGAGAAGGTGAGGAGAGTAAAAACAGCTTTTGTGATGTCACACTCAAACGTCACTGCCGGTTATTGTGGTGTCTCCATACTGTTACTGGGGCAAATCTTTGGCCAAAAAACGGACAGTAAAACCAGTTCAGCAGTCAAAGTGACTTGAAAATTCACCTCATCAAGTTTACTTCATTATGTGATTGCAAAGTTTTGAAAATTTTCAACCAAATCATATAATCACATTTTTGTATTGTGACTCGTTAGCAAGTATGTCACTACACCCACGCTTTGTTTTTTGCATTGTGAGTATTTAAGGCGTAGTGAATTAATTCCTGTATATCTTCTTTTACTCTGCCAGGAACTACAAATCTGAGGAGGGCTTTGTGGCCATCAATAACACACTGCGCCGTGGTGACATTATTGGTGTTCGCGGTAACCCAGGGAAGACAAAAAAAGGGGAGTTGAGCATCATTCCTGTCGAGATGACTCTACTGTCACCGTGTTTGCAAATGCTGCCCCACCTGCACTTTGGCCTCAAAGACAAGGTAAATGCCACCATGATTAGACACTCTCTATGTTAGTGAGACCCCCTGCACTTTGGTCCTCTCTTCCTAAAAGGAATTAAGTCACATCATTTAGAGAGTGTAGTTTAATTCTCAGTAAAACCTACTGACAACACAGCATTATTTGTTATCTTTCAACATTTGGTTGCATCCATATGGTATTTATTTCTTAAGCATTTATGATATGAAAGGCATGCAGTGGAAGTTGAACTCCTTGTTGAATTGGTAGTACCAGCAAAGAAATATGCAGGCTTTCCTGTTACAGTGGCATTTCATAGAGCACCTCTCCAGAAGACAGTGACTTGTCAGATGCAACTGTAATAGTAAACAGGTGAATAGTGGCTAAATAACTCAACCTTCTCAACAAAACAGTACTGCTGCAGTGACTGGAGGAGCACAGTGTGTGCAAAGCATTGTTTAGGTTGCTTTTCTGCTGTTGGACAATTGGACAAAATGGTTTATTAAGAATCGTTTTTTTTATTTCCTCGTGCAGTCCACTGTGCTGCAGTTGTTACTGCTTTAGCAGTATTTTGTTGTAAACACATGATGGCAGACAATGAGTGACTTTGACACATGAAAACTGCACAGAGTTTGTGGTTATAACAAAGTATTTGCCTGAAGGGAAGATTCCAGTTTTTCTGATACTGTGTTACCTTAAAGATTTGTTGTCTGTACTTTCAGATGACACCCAATGAATCTTCTCTTTTATTACCAGAGAAAGAACAATCTTGAAAAAGTGATTTATTTATTTTTACATTTGTTTTCTGTCAACCAGCCATGGTTGCCATGTCATAAAAATGGAAAACCTCAAAGCTTTTCAGCAAAGTGGTACTAATATTACTGTGAATTTGGTCACAGTGGCCTCTGTTGATGTGAAACAGACAAACTGACATTACAATAGCAATAACTAGTTTTTACTGTGTAATCTTTCTCTCAAAGGAAACGCGATTCCGCCAGCGCTACTTGGATCTGATTCTCAATGACTATGTGAGGCAGAAGTTTATAACTCGCTCCAAAATCATCACATACCTGCGCAGTTTCCTGGACCAGCTGGGATTTTTGGAGGTAAGAACCGGTGTCTGTAGTGAATTGACACATCCAAGTTGACCATAGCACACAGCTTATTAGTTAAACAGTATACAGTATGTTGTTTTTAGCTTCACTTTATTTTTAATTTGTACAAAATAGGGAGTTTATAAAAAATGCTCTCTCTGGTAGTTTGTAGATGTTCCACATTTTAGGCAGTTACAATTAGCCAGTAAGCTTGCGTTGCTGAGTCATGTTTGTTGTTACTTTAGATAGAGACACCAATGATGAATATAATTCCTGGTGGAGCAGTGGCCCGTCCATTTGTTACCTACCACAATGAGCTGGACATGAACCTGTTCATGAGGATTGCCCCTGAGCTCTACCACAAGGTAATAAACTGTTCAAGAGTCATCCATCACTTTGACAAGTCATCCTTCTGAGTAACTAAGTACTTCCAGAGGGAATACTAGAATTTTTTTTATCAACTTGAAGTCAGTCCTTTGAATGTGTTGTGCAGAAATACACGGATGTTTTTAAACTTCACTTCAAGTTTCAGTTGAAGGGGTTTGTTACATTTCTCAGATATCTACATATTTACGCCGTCCATCATATCTTTCCTACAGATGCTTGTGGTTGGTGGAATAGACAGAGTGTATGAGGTTGGTCGTCAATTCAGGAATGAAGGCATCGATCTCACTCATAATCCAGAGTTCACCACCTGTGAATTCTATATGGCATATGCAGATTACTATGACTTGATGGAAATCACAGAGAAACTACTCTCAGGTAAGCAAGTGCAGGGTACAAAATGCAGTGTCATGCCAGTGAACTGGTTTTTCCTGTGGCACACTGAGATGATTTCCTTCCTCAGTGATGATGCTAATCCAGTGGCGGCCTGGATACTTGGGGCCAAAAATGAGTGTGTGTTGGAACAGTCTGCTGCTCACTGGCTCAGAGCAGGTTAATAACTCAACACATTTATTCTGTAATATTTTTGGTTACTTCATTTGTCAATCACAAACCCATATAAATTAAGCTCACCCAGTTTGTCATGTTTTGTTCCTCTTTCCACTGTTATTGTACACTTTTTAACCAGCTGTCATGCTCATGCAAACAAATGGTTTTATTCCTATTACAGCACGAATGCTAGCCAGACAGACCAAAGGCTGAGCGGTTCTTAATAGCTCTGTAATCCACAACAGTTGGTAGTCTATACTGAAAGCTTTCACTTTACTCTGGTAACCCTCTCCAGGCAATGGGTATCTGTTGTATCTGAACTATTTTGTTCCCAGATTGTAATCACTTATTTCTGTATGTAAAATAGTAGAATCTAAATAAATGCAACTTTAGAAGTAACTTTAGAAATATGGAAATGCAACAAAAATAAAACCTGACTTCATTTTCAGTTCTACTGTCATTGTATATATGGCAGTACAGATGTAACTGCAGATCGTATGGATCACTGTGCACCGAAAGCATAACCGTAAGATCTTCAGCATGTCTAAAAATGTGAATTCAGCTTGTGTTTAAAGAGGATGACTGTTGGCCATGACTGTCATAATCTCCATCTTATCCCACCCCATATTCAAGTGCACCACAGGTGTGGCAGGGGAGCCTGACCCGTCCTGTTTTAGTGCTGTGAATTCTGTGTATTACAATGAAATAAGAGCCGACTTTGTATTTGCTTCAGCAAGTGTTGTACAACAGTTATCCGGTTATAGAAGAGATGGCATTTATTTTAACAAAAAACAAAATGCTAACAAGATTTGCTGAGCATAGCCAGATTTATGAGCAGAAATAACAGGCTGACAATTTTTTTTTTTTTTTTTAAATAAGCAGTGATGAGAAAAAAAACTCATCTGGCCTCTTCCTTTTAAAAATGTTCCCTTTGATGAACTAACCTTGTAAAATCCTGTTTGTCAGATGAAATTAACTCCACCCTGTAAACGGTAACACCCAAATCCTCCACCCTGCACTGCAGAAGATTTTACAATCACATGCAGCCAGGGTGGAGCATGTCATGAGGTGAGCTGCCTCCTCTGGCAAAACAACAACTCACCTTTGTCAGGAGGATTGTCTTAAATCCAAAAACCTCAACATTTTTGGTTGAGTTGTTTGGAGTAGTACACAAGAAGAGGATGTGTTGCCTCAGACGCTCAGTCAAGGCAAAGAAAGTCACTGTGGAACCCAAGGTGGATTTAGTTCAGTGTTTTCACACCATGAAACTGCCACATCAGGTAAGATGTGTCAAGTGGTATTAGGAGAATATTCCATATAAAAGTAACTTTAACATGGAGCTGGTAAGGGGTCAGTGATGAGCTGGTTGGCGATTCACATCTGTGTCCCTGAGGATGACACTGTGACAACAAGACTTTATATATTTGGAAATATAAATTGACCAGAACACCATGACTTCTCAGTTTTGTCACTTCTCACTTTTCCTGGGCTGTACAGGAAAACTGTACGTTGAACACATAGGTAAACTGCTCTCTGTAAATTAGTGGTTCCTCTCTTCCTTCAGGAATGGTGAAACACATCACTGGAGGATACAAGGTGACTTATCACCCTGAGGGCCCAGAGGGACCAGCCTATGAGCTTGACTTCACGCCACCGTTCAGAAGACTGAGCATGACACACGACTTGGAGAAGGTGATGGGAGTCAAATTCCCTCCTACTGACAGCTACGATAGTGATGGTAAGAATCCTTAGAAAAGAAGAGATTGCATGTGAAAAGGTAACTGTTTCTGAAAAAAAGTAGCTTTTACTCTTTATTTTTTCTTCTGAGGTGATGTTTGAACACTTATCTGCATTTAAATAAACTGCATTGCCGCTGTGCTGTTCCATCTCCATCTTTCTCTTTTTCGTGTAATGTCAGTGTTTCTTTTTGTTTAAATATTCTAAACCCACAGCTCAGTAATACTTTGTCATTTCTGATTTGTCACCACATTTCTCTTCAGAAACACGTAAATTCTTTGACGACCTGTGCACACAGAAAGGAGTTGAATGTCCTCCACCCAGAACCACTGCCCGTCTCCTTGACAAGGTGCTGTAGTGATAAACACCACTATCTGCTGTAATTGCAGTTTATTGCTTTTTCTGCTTTGATGTCTTTACCCATTACCCTTTGCCCCACAGTTGGTTGGAGATTTCCTGGAGGTCACCTGTATCAATCCCACATTCATCTGTGATCACCCTCAAATCATGAGTCCCTTAGCAAAATGGTGAGAAGCACTTTGCTTTCACTTTCATATTTGTTATGTAAGAATGCTATGTGCAGGTTCATACTGACACTTCATCTGTTGTTACAGGCACAGATCACAGAAAGGCCTAACAGAGCGGTTTGAGCTCTTTGTGATGAAGAAGGAAATCTGCAATGCATACACTGAGTTGAATGATCCAATTAGACAGAGGGAGCTTTTCGAGCAGCAAGCCAAGGTGTGTATGAAACCCCGCTCATCTACCGTGGTCCATGGCCCCATTATCTGAAGGTCCACGGTGCCTACTGTTGCAGTGTGAGTGTCAGTATCACCGCTTGTTGATAAACTGAGCTGGATCTTTTCAGGCCAAGGCTGAGGGTGATGATGAAGCCATGTTCATTGATGAGACCTTCTGCAAAGCACTGGAATATGGTCTTCCACCAACTGCAGGCTGGGGAATGGGCATTGATCGTCTCACCATGTTCCTGACAGACTCCAACAACATCAAGGTAAAGCCGTCATATGAATTGTGATGTCCGCACACCTAAATGGGGGGTGGGGGGCATATTGACTGCACAGATGGTGAAACAAGTTATCGAGTTGTCTTTAATGGTATCCAATGTCTGACATAGTTTGCAGATTGCCATTTTTTGAGCAGAATCCCACTTTCAAAGCCAAAATACCGCTGCATATAAATGAACGATGTAGATTGCAAGGCTTATGGCATCTGTATTTTGTCTCTTGCTGCTGTCTGTTCACTCTTAACTTTGCTGATGCATTTTTAGGTAGTTACACCATCTTAATTTGTCCTGCAGTGATCATGTACATGCTGTGTGCACTCTCGATGTACATGCCCGGGCAGAAGTCTATCCAACTAGGCAACATGATGCAGTGAATATGTGCTGTTGTTGACAGACTGGATAATGCCAGCTGGCACATCGCTAAAACAACAGTTAAGATATTATCGTACACAGTATATATATCACACACCCCTTATGTTAATATACTATGAAGTGTCGTCCTAGTGGCTTATGTGAATAATCACATCACTGTAAAATCCTGTCTCTTTGCATGTAGTTAGTATTTCTCTTATGACAGTTGAAGAAGGTATTAATAGGCTTATATAAGAGCTAAGGTAGGGAAAAGATACCTTGAGTAAAACCCCCAGCTGACAGTGTTGTACTTTCACAGGAGGTGCTGCTTTTCCCAGCCATGAAACCTGACGACAATAAGCCATCGGGGCCCACGGAGGGAACATCTGTCTAATGGCAACATGATCTCTAAGCTGTCCTGCTGTCAGATCTGTGCACGAGATGTTGTGAAGTACAAGTCTTTACCTCACTGTGGTCATCAGGGGAGTCTACGGTTTTTGTTTTATCAGTGTCGGTCTGTCAAAAGTTTAATCCTTACTGTTATTATGGGAACTCATCTTGTACACAGTTTCACAATGACAAATGCATTTTGTTTCTTTTTGTATTTCTTACACCTTTTTGCTATGTTCTCCTTAATTGACTATAAAAAGACATTTTAATCCACACTGTCAGACAGTAAGTGGGTAGTTTTTGATCAGGAAGTCACATGTGATCTGATTTGTATGCAGACCTGGAGGAAATAGTTCTGAATATACTTTGAGATCCTTCAAAGGCGTGCTTGAATCTGGCTACCAAATACATGGTACGAAGGCACCATAATTGAAAAGCCCAAGCACTTCTAATAATTGTTTCAGTATATTCATCTGTTCATCACCAAGTCTGCTTATATTGTCTGAGATTTTTAAAAACAGGCTCCACAAATTCTGTAGTCCCTATCAAGATGTTTAAACATGGGTATGTCTAAATAAAGTGCATCTGAAACAACATTGTTCATTCTGTGGTGTTTGTGGACTATTTAAAGTACAAAGTGAAAGATAATGTTTTTATTATTTTCACATAATTAAAAAGAAGAAACTATCTATTAGAACTTAAAGGGTTCTTTAAAAAGTAATAGTCTTATGTTTGTTCAGCTTTGGACCACAGCCAAATTGCATATGACCAAGAAGCATTCAGTTTGTGATATTTTGTACAAGTTACAAAACAGTGGATCCTCCTGTCTTGCACATATTGTAATTTTTCAAGAAAATGACCCAAATTTCGTTTAAACTTTACCATGTATGTGTCCAGCCTACATTTATTTTCTTTCCTGTGGTCTGTGCATTTGAATTGTGTGATAAAGCATGCTCTGTGGTAGTCCCTCGACTTATCCTCATTGGGGTCATGACCTTACATGTAAAATATGGACACACTGGGGTGTTGTGGAATGTCTATTTAATTTGTACACAGTTATGATGCTGTGGCTCAGTAATTTATCTGTGTATGTTGAAAGAGCAGATGTGTCTGTCATCTGCTGTAGTGTTCAATGTGAATTTCGGACCACACTCGCCCTCCTCCTCCTCCTCCATTCCCTCCCTCCGCCCACATAATCCACCAACCCCTCCCGGCGGGAGCTCGCAAACAGTGGGATGGTGCGCGCTCCCGCGGCCAAGTCAATGTGCACTGGATTAAAGAGTCGACACGCAGGGAAGATGGCGATGAGAGCAGCGCTGCGGTGCTTCTCCGTTAACTTTTCGCCCAGGCTGCCTCAGCCCTCGTCAGCAGCGAGGCGGCAGCTGTGGAGGAGCAGCTTTCCGCGGACGATGAGCACAACCTCGCCTCTGTCAGGTAAACAAGAGACAAAACCAAAGTAGCACTGTCCAGAGGAGATGTAATGTTACACAAGTTCCTGTGTGTGTGTGCAGCGGGCGAAAAAAGTCACGCAGTTTGTGTCACTTTGGATCAGCGGAGCAGAGGAATGGTCTGGGGAGGCGCAAAGTTTGTTTAGAACCTTGTCTAAGTACCAAAACTATCAGCCACACGTTAACGCTGCGCTACAACAAGGATTTATTCTAAATGGAAGAGAGTCAGAACACCAGCTCCAAGGTGTAATGTTAATGACAGTAGCTTTTACAACAGATTTCATATACCATCTTCACTTATAGGGGCTTGTCAAACTAAGGTCACGCATGATCCTGGGCATTTGGCACACAAGCTGTGGGAGTGATGAATTTAATGTAGGCCTTTCTAAAACTTGAAACATGTTCATTATTAACTCTGTCCTTAATCCACCCAGCTTTAAAGCATTATAAGTTTCACCCAGTTAAAAAAAACAACCCTCTTCAGCCCTTTACAGCATGGATACCCAGCTGTCAGGACTGGCTCTGCTCTTCCCGGACATGCATCAGCACTTTGCACAGTTTGCAATCTGGTTCAAACCTGTATTTTTCCCTGTGGTCTGATTCCAGCACTGGAACTTGTCGAGGCATTGCAGTTCTTCCCTTGGGGCACTATAAAGAGATAAACAGCATTAGCCTTGAAGGGCTCCAACTGTTGCAGACTGAACCAGAAAAGCAGGAGGCTTTTTGGCACCTGTTTTTACAAATTTCTGCCAGGATCCAAAAGTGCACTTAAAGAAAGCTCTTGATTTTCACAAGTGAATTTCTGAGGTTGTCTCACTGCCACCAGTAAACACACATGGTGCACACATGCACATGGTGTTGCATAAGAGGCAGTCTACTCTTCAGCTTTGGTCCATAGTACAGTCAGCTATTCTTTGGACATACAGATTATATTCTTTGAGAATGGTGGGCTTCTCTCTATGTATCTCACAAGTCATCATACAGCACCAATGTTTCTTTTTAATCATGGTTCATACCAATTCATAGTTTCATGTTGTTTAATGACTAACAAAGCTATTCCCTTGTTCTGTCTGCAGCCCTGAAGTTCACAGATAAGCACGAGTGGGTACGAGTAGAGGGAGGAATTGGCACAGTTGGTATCAGCAGTTTTGCTCAGGTAGGTTCAGGTTTAGGTTCAGGTTACTTATTTTTTGTACCTGTAGGTAGATTTATTTTGCAACACACAACAATTACAAAACAAATGTGACATGAAACAAAACAAGAATTCTAAAAACAAATTAAAACATAAGGACTCAAAGTAAAAATGAGAATACTCAAGGCTCCACCCATCGAGACCTAAAAAAGAAATATCAATGCATAGAAATCGCTCAATTAATAAATAGGTCCTGGAGTAAAAACAAGTTTGGAAACCAAGATACAATGCATGTACAAATATCACTACAGCTTTGTCGGCTCAGTTTTAGCAGAAGGAACAAAGAAAGCTATTTTGTACCACGTTGTTCTGCACTTTGCAACCAGAAATCTCCACTCAGAAGGAAGAACTCACTTTGCAAAGGGTGGGAGTCATCGCTTAAAGGTTTTAAGGTTGGTGGGTCTGCCTTTTGACTACTATCAGTCAAAAATACTGATAAGATGGGTGCACAGCTCAGTGCCACACCTGCAGCAAACTAATTTACTGTTTTATGACTATTGTTTGGGACAGTAAATTACTGCCACAATGTGATGCTGTGCAGAAAACCTCAGGGGAAGTCACTTGCTTAGCTATAGCTATTCAAAGCTTTGAATGAAGCCAGATATTGTTTATCTTCGACTCAAATGCAACTGTTAGAGAAACAGTGCCACAGCTGTTTTTATGTGCTGACCAGTAACAACTAATCTGACAGTGGTCGCAACTCATATTTGCCACAAAGATCAAAATTCAAAAGCTCGAAATCAAAGTTCAGATGATTTTTATCTGGTCAAAAGTGATACCAGTAGGATTATAATGTAAGATAGTGATGTAAAGGCAAGGCATGTTGCTTTAGGTAAAATCAGGGAGGGTGATGTGTGTGTGTGTGTGTGTGTATATATATTTTTTATGTTTTCAGTCATGAAAGTAAACAAATCGCTGTCGGCTGTTATAGTAGACTATGAAGCCTGTTGGGCTATTTCATGCAGCCTTGACAATCAAGTGTGGCTGTCCTCCAGATTAGAGTCAAAATCAAGGCTATGGGTGATTTAGACCACATGCTGCATTTATGTAGGGAACAGTTCAACAGTGCACTTTGTGTGCTGGACTGTGATTTTCATTTTTACTTTATTTTATTTGCCAAATTTTTCAAGGCTTACAACTCAAAAGTGTGGACACACCTTCCCATTAAGTGGATTTTCTTTGTTTCTATAATTATTATCTACGTTGTAGATTGATACTGAAGACGGAAATAGCACAAAAATAATTATGTAGTAAGTTAATGCAAAATGTTTCATATTTTAGTCAAGAGTCAGAGATTCACGGCTTTTATGCTAAATAATCTCTGTTTTGTGTGAGAGAGACACATTTTAGCTCAAGTAATGATGAAATGTCCTGTACTGATGATGTATGACAGATGCATTGTGGGAAT
>NW_018127884.1:5860412-5907778 GCF_001952655.1 Monopterus albus
AACCCATGGCTATAAATTCAGTTTGAGATTTACATGGATTAAATTACAGTCTACACCCAATAACCCATAATGACAAAGTGAAAATACATTTTTAGAATTTTTTTGTAAATGTATTCAAAATCCAAAACTGAAATGAGATCCTTTGTTGTGATCTCAACATTGTGCTCAGGTGCATCCTTTAATTGTATTTGATGTATCCAGAACATGATTGGAGTCTGCCTGAAGCAAACTGAACGGGTAGACACAGTTTAGAAAGGCACACACTTCACATTATGGTAGAGTGGCCACTCTATCATAATGTGACAGTCCACCTGGATTTTGTCAGATGGTATTTAATGGACTGTGAGAGCATAAGGATAAAGATCGTCTGCTGTGATGAAACAAAAAATGTAACTCCAAAGAGAGACAAGCAGAGTGGCCTGAATAACACCCACACACACTCCAGCATCCCCCCAGAAACTCAGTAATAGCTGTGCTGCGGCAGAAATAAATATTCTCTTAAGAAAGTGACTAATTTATATTTGTGGAACTGAGATATGGACACTTGTTGTAGGTAAACTGCAGTTTGGACTTAAGTAACATTTTACATAATACACTTTGAGGATGAGCCAGTGAAGTTTTTCTGTGTTAAAAATAAAATTCCAAGCATTGGGGCCTCAAACAAAGCAAGCACAGTGACATCTGGTGGCTCGCAGAACTTATAGTAACTCTTCGAGACTGGGTCCATATCACTACAAAACCTCACTGATTATAATAGCTTCAGTCTCATGTACAATAAAAGTCCCAAAAGCCTGTGTGGTGTTATTAGATCAGTAACACTTTTCTTCTGAAGTGCTGTGTTAAATGTTCATGTTCCTATGCATTATGTTAAAGTACAGTAATAAGTTGCCCAAAAAAGACTAAATATAAAATGTCACTGCTAATACTAAGTACTTCTTGGTGTATTTACATTTACTCATGTAGTTAAGGACCAGTGTCACTGATACATTTTAACTTCCTATCCTACTAATGTGCCTATCATAGGGTTTAGCTACAAAACCTTCGAACTCTATGTAACTCAGTGAAGATCCTTCTGAATCACCAGTGATGCATGAAGTTTTGGACGTCATCAGTCACATGACCTCCTGCTTCACAGGAGTGAAACAGGCTGCGGCGCTTATCATCTGCCCATCTCCACTGATTTATGGTGTTATGTTTTTTTTTTTTGTGCTGGTGCCTTTTTAAGTTTGTTGGCTATTAGTTATATATGGAGGGGTCATGTATTAGATTTGCCTTTGTAGGGTTACCTGAGGAAAACTGAAGCTTTAATCTAAACTAAAACAAACTGGCACCTCAGTTCCCAGATGAACTGCTACAGTAAAAGTTTGGGCTGCAATTGGCAATTTACTGTATGAATGTGTAACACACTGTGTATTTCCCTGTGGCAGTAGTTTTCTTAGATTCTCAACATTACCATGTGAAATATGACTCAGTGGCCACTCATCTCAGATTCTTAAGTGTTTTCTCTGATAGAGCATATAACAGTCTCTGTGCTCCTTTTTAGAGGAAACAATGTTGCACAGGGTGACATCGTCCTTCATAATGAACGCTGTAGTTTATTTTGAGTTAATCATACATGCACCATCCTGCAATTGTAAATGCTTATTAGAGCATGTGCGGCCTTATTTTTTTAAAATGCAAAATTCAAATCTGGATATTATTCCACTATTGCCTTTACTCACATTTGTGTGGTACTTTATGTGGGTTGTAACTTGTACCGTTCTTTCATTTTAGGAAGCGTTAGGTGATGTGGTATACTGTGGACTCCCTGAAGTTGGCCAAAGACTTGAACAAATGGGTAAAAGCCTTGAATACACCACATTTTTTTTTTGCATTAAGTCCAGTAGTGAGATGGGAAGCACAGTTCTATGCAAAGGTGGGGCATCCCTGGGCAAATTACATACAGGTGGGTGACAAATGAAAAGGAACAACTTGAATAAATGAGTGGTCTCTGCAGGATGACAATGCCCCCATCCACAGGGCACTAGGGCTCACTGAATGGTTTGAGTGTATGAAAATGATGTGAATCGTGTCCTATGGCCTTCGCTTTCATCAAAATACCTATCGGAGATTTTGAACCGATATGTTAGACAGCGTCTAAAGTAACCAGATGAGGGAATATGTTTTGGCAGAATAGTGGAGTTCAGAGACTTGGAGAATCAATGCCAAGGAGCACTGAAGCTGCTCTGATGGCAGATGGTGGCCCAGCACCCTACTGAGACACTTTATGTTGGTTTTTCTCTTTGTTTGTCACCTGTCTCTATCTTGTTGGTTTATTTTTCAGCACATAGAAATAAATAGTATTAAATTTTGCCTGTATTTAAATGCTAATGCACTTATTTTGTTAATGAACCTAAACAATAGAAACGTTTGCATACAACTGTATCTCTCATGTCGTCTGTGTACCTGTTGTAGAGGAGTTTGGTGCTTTGGAAAGTGTAAAGGCTGCCAGTGAGCTGTATTCACCACTCACAGGAGAAGTGACTGAAATCAACACAGAACTGACAGAGAATCCTGGACTTGTGAATAAAGCCTGCTATGCAGAGGGTAAACATCTTGCAGTTGTTCTTTTCCAGTACATTTGTCATAGTCATTTCTCCCAGGAGATGTGTTGCCAGTGTAGATAATAAGTTGTCAAAACAGAATACCTTTAACAGCTTGAGATTGTATGATTATTATTTTTTTTTTTTTACCTTTCAGGGTGGATAATCAAGATGACAATTGAAAAGCCTGAAGAACTCGATAGTCTCATGGATCAAGCAGCGTACGATAAATTTATTAGGTCACTTGAAGAATAAATCATTAAGCTAACTGCTGTTTTGTAATGCAACTTCAATCAAAGATAAGTATACAGGATTAGTAAAGTCATATGCAACACTCTTCTTCATTTGTGGTATTTATTTCAATACTGGAACTGTGCTAAGTCATTTTAAATACCCAATAACAGCCTCCACACAAAGTTAGGAGTTGTTTTTGCCACTAGCAAACCTAAAGGGCTCTTATAATATGACAGTCTGTCAGTATTGTTGGATCTTTTTTCTGGTGCTTTGCTAAATGTGCACACAGGTGGTAAAGATAGTAAAATGATTTTAAGTGCTGTGTCACATTTATTAATAAAATGTGGTCATGACGTGTGAAAAGACACCTGTCATTTTTCAAAAATCCAAACTTTTGCTTTTTTGTGAATTCACTAACAGCTTTAAACTTAAAGTAACATTCTTGGCAGCTACAGCAAACGTAAGAATGCATCATGTTGTTAAGATTCATTCAAGTAACAATAACAGCAACTTTACAGCTAGTTAAAAAGGCTCATGCTCAGTTGATGTGCTAGTGGATGTTCATATCATGTTGCTGTAAATTTGCTGACACAGCAAGCTGCTGATTTTTGCCTTTTGTTCAACACACCTTCACCTTTGCTCTGAGATGCAGATAGGCAGAGACTGCAGAAGCTAGTTGATCAATGATTAATGAAGAAGTGGTTTTAAAATCAGTGACTAAAAAACAATCTCAGGCTGATAACAGGAAATAAGTTTGAATAATGTTTCTGGCTAAAACATCAATTTCATGCTACTACACAGTATTCCCTATTAAATCATTTGTATAATAAAAGCTATTGTAAATTTATCAAATGGATGGGACTCAAGCTCCTGTTAGTTTCTGGTTCGGCTTTATAAAGTTACAGCTATACTGTATCTTGATGGACTTCAGAAAGAGAAGTAGTTAAAATTCGGTGTAAAAATAGATCATGTCCTAATTCATTTATGCACCAGTAATCTCAAGAAATCAAAGAGCAGAAGCTGTTGACATCCTTTATACTTTGTTACATCCATGGCACAGTTAATGACTCTGTAATACGTATTTTGTGAAAGCAATAAAATTTCATCTAGTCATATAATCATTTGTCTTTCTGGTCCTTTCATTGTGTTAACAGAGACTGGGCACAGAGAAAAACAAGTTCAGATAGGACACAGGAAAAGTGCACACTTACATGTTTCTTAAATGTATTCACATGTGATTAGGCAGAGTTGCAATTAGAAAAAGAATAATTAATTCTTATTTGAGGAGACTAGTGTGGCTTGTTCTTATTGTATGTGGACAGTCTAAACATCTGACCCACAACCCAGCCACATGTAGTGCATTGTTCAACAAGTTGATGAAAGCTAAAGTTATTAAATTGTTATTTTTATGATTTTAATTAATTGTTATTACCCTGAATAATGTGATAATATAAAACATTTCTACCTTATTTAACTTTTTATCAATTCCTTGTAGAGAGGCAAATGC
The DNA here is from genome assembly GCF_001952655.1 of Monopterus albus. Taxonomy (NCBI): domain Eukaryota; kingdom Metazoa; phylum Chordata; class Actinopteri; order Synbranchiformes; family Synbranchidae; genus Monopterus; species Monopterus albus. The sequence continues at coordinate 5,864,736 of NW_018127884.1, forward strand.
TCTTTTAAATGCTCTTGATACCGCATCTGTTCGGTCGACAGTAGGTGGCAGTAATGCAACATTAAGGATGTCAAATGCCATAAAATCTCCGAGAAGAAGAAGAAGAATCTCTTCGACCATTGGCTTATTGTCCCATTTCTCACAATCCACCGTTTTGCTACTTCCTTTTTCCTTTCGGCCATTTTCCTCCCTAGTAGGTATGGGAAATTATTCTTCACAAACTTCAAAATAATCTGCTTTAATCCTTGTTATTTTGTAAGGGTTTCTTAGTTTAACTTATACCCAGGTGTAGTGTGCTTTAACACATTTGAAATGAGATGATTATTGTTACGGATTTCCTCGTTGAATTGCTGAATAGCATCTGTTTTAATAGTGATACCCGGTCAGATAGTGTTTGTGTGTGACTTAGCATTACCGATAACGGCCAACTTTTCTAGCTCCATATTTTAATAATGTCTCTGAAAAGAAATATACCTAATGAATGTCGAAATGGCAAAGGCTAGTAGTTATGGCATACAGAGTATGCTAACGCGAGTTTCCCGACAAAATAGATAGCAGCCTGGTTAACCTGTTAGCATATCACCCTTGTGGGGGCTGATGGTATGCCCGGCATGACGATCAGCTCACTCCGTGTTCCATGCTGTGTTGCAGGGAAGTAGGCAGCCATGGCCCCCAGCCGAAATGGAATGATTTTGAACCCTCACTTTCACAAAGACTGGCAGAAACGAGTGCGCACATGGTTCAACCAGCCAGCCAGGAAGATCCGCAGGTGAGAACTGCCTGGTACTCCAGGGAGAGATGCTAACTTACGTTAACGTAGCTAACGCTACCCTCTGGTTGCTTCATAGACGAGTGTCAGAGATAAACTTTGTTGGCTGTGTATTTAGAACCATTGTTAATAAATGCAAGATGCCATTAAGAGGATCTCTATAACTTGAGCACAGCCACAGCTTTTCTGTTGACTTGTATGTCTGAAACGCCATGCACTGGAATGAACTGTAATAGGCTGCAAGGAATTAAATGAGATGTAATGTTTTTGTACTATTAAACAGACCGAAGCCTGTCATTGGTGACCTACATTGATGTGCCTGCATGTGCGTTTTTTGTGGGGATGAGGGCTCCTTTGTTATTTTAAGGGAGGGATGGGTGTAAACAGACATGATTTTGATTGGACAAGCCCAGGATTAACATGTAACACAAACGTTACTTAATTTGCAGTGCAGCCTTTTCCCCACCACAGGGCCATTGCACAGAACATAACAGTATGTTTGATGGTAGGCAGGTTATGTAGTCAGTTCCTCAACTAAAGTGAGAAGGGAATAGTGAATGAGGGAGAGATAGTGCTATAATTTACTAAATGTTGCAAATGTATAAATTGCAGCAAACCAGTCAACAGATCTGGCAGCACTGGAGACTTGTCTTTTTAGTTTCTTTCATCTTGCTTGCATCCATCTGTTCAAACATCAGTCATGTTCTACTGAACTACAGAGAAAAATCACAATTCTTGCGTATTTTTGTCTCAAAGTAGTTTTCCCCCTAATTCTGTCTGTTTGCCATATTGTCATGAGAAGCAGTGGAAACCAAAATAGGAATAGACAATACAGACTTTTACCGTATTTTATTTGCTGAGTTTTTTTTAGTTCCTAGGACTGAAAAGGGGCTTTGCTAACCCTAGGTTGACAAAAATACTTCTTTCCTCAGACGAAAGGCTCGCCAGGCCAAGGCACGTCGCCTTGCTCCCCGTCCTGTCTCTGGACCACTGAGGCCACAGGTCAGGTGTCCCACTATCAGGTATCACACCAAGGTTCGTGCCGGACGTGGCTTCACCCTGGAGGAACTCAAGGTAATACTTTACATTTGTCTGTAACTAGATTTGTTTTATATGAAGGAGTTATTAAACAGCAATCGGCAGCATTTTTGTGCGTGTGTACAAAGTAGGCAGTGTTTGAAAAGGGCCTCTTAGTGAATTGAACCCCTCAGTAATCAAAATACACATGGACACCAAAGGGAAAAATAGCAGCAAATCAAATGATTGTCGATTATTATGTTGGAGTAGAAACTTATTTGCAGTGAGAGCCCTGTTGGCAGTCATGTTCAGAAACATAAGCAGCATCTTGTTTAGTGTTGCTGCTGTCAGATGATGACAAATCTGCAGAGTCCCTGTATTTGTTTGATGAACCTTCTTTCTTATTACAGCTTTTTGTTTCTTCAAATGGAAAACCAAATGGAATGTCACAAATTAAATAAATCAGGCTTGTATAATGTGGTTGAGATTGCATTAAATCAGAAACTTCTGTGTTTAACTCAAACTGTGCTTCTCTTTGCAGGCGGCTGGAATCCACAGAAAGACAGCCCGCACCATTGGCATCTCTGTTGACCCCCGCCGTCGCAACAGATCCACAGAATCTCTTCAGGCTAACGTGCAGCGCCTGAAGGAGTACCGCTCCAAGCTCATCCTTTTCCCCAGGAAGGCTTCTGCCCCCAAGAAGGGAGACAGCACTGTAAGTACATCTTTCATGTTCTCACATAAACTTAGTGCACAATCTGAATAAATGTGTAAAGCATGTGATAGACGAAAGTAATGTTATTTAAGTATTTTATGAAAAAACGTAGAAAAATCAACTGGACTAGGTTTTTAGGTCGAAGACATTTCACCTCTCATCCAAGAGGCTTCATCAGTTCTGACTGACTGGTGTTGAGCCGGAGATATTTATCCCCATCGGTGGTGTTTTCAGTCCTTTGATGCCCAACAGTGTCCCCTAACAACTTAGTCGTTATAGCCTAGTATCGGTGAGCATTGTTACCTGTCTTTGAACCCTCACCTGTGGATCGATGCCTGTTGTCCTGTTGGGCATGTTTGGGCAGAGATCTCAAAACAGGGTTGTAGATGGAAGACAAGTTGTGTCTTAGTCCACCACCCCTATTTAGTGAGTGGTGTTCTATTTGAACAAAAATAGCTTCCTTGACTCCTCTCTCAAACCAGCGATGTTCTCTGGAGAGGATCTGGACTTCACTGGCCTCGAAAGAATGTCCTTTGTCCTTCAGGTGGAGGTGGACTGCTGATTCTGGTCCACTGCGGTTGGCCCTCCTGTGTTGGGCCATGCGTTGTGCAACAGCTGCTTAGTTTCACCAATGTACAAGTCGTTACACTCCTGACTACACTTAATTGCATACACCACATCATTCTGTTTATGTCTGGGTGTTTTGTTCTTCAGGTGGACCAGTCTTTGCCGCAGGGTGTTCCCTGGTTTAAAGTTGACTGGGATATTGTGGTTGCGAAAGATCCTTTTTAACTTCCCTGATAAACAGGCCACATAAGGGATGACAGTGTTATCCGTTCTTGTTTCTGGATTTCAAGCCAGGGGCTTTCTCTTTAATGTTTTACTTTTTATGAACAAGAATACAAAAGCGGTGATGCAGTTTATTGTAACTCTAAGTATTGTATAAAAGCTTAGATTTCGTCACAAACTTTATCATGCTTTTCTTTGTGTTTGAATGTGAATGCAATACAATTACTGTTTGTATTACTGACAGTTTATTGAGCTGAACCATTGTCTGGCGGCCATACAACTTCAGTCATAATCTGGATTTTGAGTGCTTTTTTGTGTGTGAGAATAATCAGATGATAAAGAAGACATCACTGAGGACCTGTAATGTTATATAAAAACTTGCACAATTCAGCCAGACAGAACAACAGTGTGGGCTGACACCCAAACACTGCTCACTGTGCACCTGTCACCAAACAAATACTTTGAAAATGTTTGTCTGTAAACTCGACAGTTGACTGATCAAGATTCAGTACTTTTATCAGTATCACTCTGATCAATTTACAAATTGATTGCTATGACTGAATGAGAAGATGTAAACCAGAAACCTTCATCTGCCCCATTTTCTGGCCTGGCCTTTGATTTGAGTCCTTTCTCCCTGCCCAAATGTCAGTGATAGCCAGAAGTTTATCAGCATTACTGGACAATACAAATGCTTTTTTTTAAATTATTTTTGTCATTTCCTTGAGGAATTAACTGTGTAATATTTTCAGGAGGAGGAGCTGAAGATGGCTACTCAGCTCACTGGTCCAGTCATGCCCATCAAAACCGTAAGTAGCAATTTCCTGAAATATTTAGAGTAAATCAAAGTGAGATGATTGGAAATAAACATGAAACATGTTTTTATGAAAAGAAGTTTTTTTTTTTTCTGCACCATCATCTCATCTTTGACTTTTGAGAAATACAAGAATAAACTGTTCCTTTTGCATCTCAGCAGTCAGATGATGACAAATCTCCGGAATCTCTGTATTTGCTTGATGAAACATTTGAACCCTTTTTCTGATGACTGCTTTTTAAAAAACAAGCTAGAAATCCAAATTGGTGGGTGCTAAATAGCAGCATCCCAAAATTGGATCTCAGTATTTGTGTGTCTTAACTGGCTGGATGTTGACATTTGAAAAAGAGATAAATATGTGGGGAAAAGGTCGCAAAAGTTTCTCTTTTTTTTTTGGCTCGTCAGGTGCACAAGAAGGAGAAGGCCAGGGTTATCTCTGAGGATGAGAAGAACTTCAAGGCCTTCGCCAGTCTGCGCATGGCTCGCGCCAATGCTCGTCTTTTCGGCATTCGTGCCAAGAGAGCCAAAGAGGCTGCCGAGCAGGACGTGGAAAAGAAGAAGTGAAAACAGTTACTATGGAACTTTGCAAAATAAAGTGTTTAAAAGATCGATATGAGAATGTCATGATTAAGATCTTGTTTGGATTGACAGGTCCAGGTTTTCATGGTCTAGGTGTAGATTAGGGGCCATGATGGACTAAAATAGTGGATGATAAGCAATAGTTTATCATGTCAAACAACAATACAGCTGGAATGAGCAACTATTCTAAACCAGGGCACAAAAACAAAACATTGAGGTAAGATAAATCTTATCTAAGGCAGCAAATGCATGCAGGCCTTCCCATAGTGTTTCTGACTTGACAGAAAAGGCATGCATGTTTTTGACATTAACACTGGCTCAGTCCTCTTCAGACGCCCACTGTAAGCTGCGACAGTGAAGCAGTCTGCACAATACCAGCACCACTATAAGAGAATCAGTGACACTGAATTCATCTCAACTTTATTATTCACACTTTTCCTTCTGTTCTATGTCGGAATGCCTTCTGTCAGAAAAGGTCCATATACCCCCTAATTAAATCTTGTTTTACAGAGCTTTAAGTACCTCTTAAAAGATTTCTGACCCCTGGACAGCTGTGGAGTGAAACTGGTGGAGATAACACAATTAGGAACATCGATTTGACCTATTTGTAATGCAGTCCAGTTGTATCAGCAGTGAACTTGCACTTTAAATTGAATTCAGGGTCTTTATTAGGCTCATTTACACCAGTAGGTGGCAGTAGAGGCACAAAATGTAGCGTGTTAGTGAAGACCCAGCAGCATGGAGCCAGTAGTTGAGATGAATTGTCGATTTTTAACAGGCGGTTATTAACCTGACATGACAGTTTAATTGGTATGCAATTAAATAGTGCGTAGTTAATTATGTCAGATGACAAACTGATACATGTCAGTTCTAGTTAACGTGTGTTTTGTTTTTTAAGTTGGTCCATTCACCAGAAATAAATTTTTAACCAGTCTAAATCTGATAGAGCCTCTCAGTGACTGCACTTGCTGCAGACAGAGGCCAGGGGAGGTGGAAACTAAAGAAAGAAAACAGTAGGTCAAAGCTGAATTTTAATTTACATAGGGAAGGTTACCTGCTGATAGACATGAACCCGAACAGAAAGCTAATATGAAATATTGCTGACAACGGGAGATCCTGCACAAGTGTTAAGATGCACTGTGGTTTTCTGATAAGGTCAAAAGAATAAATAAAAAGTCCATAATCAGTGAGATTACATATACAGATACGTTTTGCTGTCTAAATATTAAAAATGATCCAAGTTCAAGCATGTGAACATAAAGGCTGGTTGGGATGAGACTAAATATCCTTTTCTGTCTACTTTAGTGTCTCAGTGTCCCACCTGAATGCAAATACATAATTCAGCTAATCCAGTGGACACTCAACTCCATTTGGACCAGGGGAGACTGATATAGCTGGGACTCCAATGGACAGTCCTGTTTATTTTTGAGTTAGAGTATGGCAAAATAATCTTTAAAACAAAAGAGTAACAGGATTTTAAGAACGTTAACCTCAAACACCTTTGTGTCAGTTGTGTTACCAGCATTTAAACCCAACAACCTTGTCCTCAGGTAACTAAGTACAGAATCTTTTAGTCAAATGTGGATGCTCCAATGTTAAATATATTTACCAATGATGTGAATTTTGTCTGTTATTATTCTCCAATCCAACTGAAATCAATGTTGTTGCGGACATGCCCATATTCTGCAATGTCAGCCTGAGTCTGGTGAGTGGATCATGTTTACTCTGTGAAAGGGAAGTGATGTCTTTTTGACCACAGTATTTGAAGTCAAGCAAGTATGCTGATTTTAAAGAAGACTCCTGAAGATATAATTTCTGTTCAATAAGCTGTTACTTGAAGTAGAGCCTGTTGAAACTCAAGCTCAGTGCTTAATTCCCATTAACAGGGGTGCTACAGTTACCATCCCCAAACAAAAAGACTGTAGAAGCAATAGTGTCTGTGAAATTCCAAAAACCTACCTTTCCACAGAAATACATCTGGTCGAAGGAGCGGCTGGTGGAAAACTAGAGATGGGTGTTACACAAACACACCGGAGCTAGTTTAACTGAAAATGTGAGTGCATCATGCCATGCTAAGAGATCTCCCTGTTTGGCTTTTTGTACATGCAATATTATTGTTTTATTCATATTGTTGTGGTCAGCAGCACCAAGGTGATGTGTTGAACTGACGCAGCAGCAGATGGCTGTTGTTTGGAGCGTTGGCATAACAGGGCTCAGGTGTGTGCCCCAAAGCAGACGCTTCCCACTGACACTGAATACCCCTGGAAGAGGAGGCAGTTGGGTGTGAAAACTGCAGGAGACAACAGACTTCAGTTGATGGTCATGTCAGTAAGCAGCATGTTTCCGTGCTAAGCGCCATGTGCACAAAACCAGGCACAGATTTGTTACTTTTTATCAAACTAATTTCACTTTTAATATCAATCTATAAAGGGAATTAGCGTGGTATTCATGTGTTGTGTGTAAACAATCAGCTCAACAGAGCAGATAATTAAAAAGAAAGCAGCCAAATATTTTTATTTTTCATGCTGTTGCTATAATCTGATTGACCTTTCCATCTGTCGCAAATGTCATTTTACTATCTGAAAGCTTCTGAGTGGCTCAACCCTTAAAAAATCAGTCACTTCATCTTGGAATCAAAGACAAAGTTTCAGTGCTGCAAAGGTCTAATGAAAATAAATGTTCAAGGACACTTCAGAATTTCAAAACTTTTAGGAACACAATGTTATAACAGCTGAAGCCTACACATTTTATTATCATAAAGTGCACTGTGTAAACAACTGCCAAACACACAAGGTGGTTAAAAACAGTCAAAACTAAGCTTTTATTTTCTCTTTTAAACTTTAGCTTGATTAATCCAAATTTCCCAGATAGTTTAATGATTTATTTTTTGCTGCATTGTCTTTTATGCCCTTCGGTTCTGTTCTGCAGAAACTTGAGAGCTGCTGTGTTCTCACTGTAATCTATAAAAGTTATGCAATGTCTGGAAATACATTCATGACAATAATACTTTTGTGGGTGGCCTGAAAAGATTCAAGCATCAGCGCTGTTCAGAAACAATACATTATGTAACATACATGTACATCACTGTCAAATCATTCACAAGCGACATTGTGAATCAGTTCATGATCGTGTTAATGTGAGTGACAGGCTTGGTTAAAGTATGTGCAGGTGTGTGTATGTGTTTGTGTGACTCGGTATTACTCATGTTGTGGGGATGTGATTCTGTTTACACGGTCACACTGGGGACATGACGTCCCTATGGGGACAAAAAGCATGTCCCCTAAATGTAAATCACTGAATTTTAGAATGATGACTTGGTTTAAGCTTGGGGTGTGATGCCGGTAGTGGTTATGGTTAAGGTTAGGGACGGTCTCCAGAAAATGAATGTAAATCAAAGTGATGGAAACACATGAGCACTGGTCCTCAGCTCTCTGGAGCCCCAAGATCCGTCCTTTTGAGTTCCTGTTGTTTTGCCGTGAAATGTCTCGCACCTGTCCTCGGTCATTTTAATAAATGACGCATAGCAGGACTATAACGCATATAGTAGAACATTAAGGCATAAGCAGTATGATACATTAATCAAAGTATGCTGAAGATGGAGGGATATATCAGTATAAATCTATATTTAAAAGCCAACTGTTGAGCCTTGTCGGTTTATTAATGAGTCACAGTTGTATTTATTATGACAGTAAATGGCACACAGCTAGCCTTAGCATTTATCTCGGATTTTGTGCTTTGTGTGAACTGTCAACCCCAGTCTTTACTAAAAGCTCCTATGATGTAAGCTGCGGTCTCATTTCCTGGTTTATAGGCTCGGAAGTGAATTGAAGTCGAAATAATCGAGTCCCAGCGAAAAGCCCATCAGCATCTGCAGCTGGACTCTCCACTCCCCGTGTCTACAAGCCGAGCCTACTCCCTCCTCAGCAGCCTAACCAATGAGTTTCACCATAGCAAAAAATGAAGGAGAGTGTGACGGGAGCGGATTAAACAGGTGTATTTAAGAGTAGACAGCAACTACAGGTAGGAAGTGAGTTTCTAATTCTACTTTGTTCAACTTGCCTGTCAGCGGAGTTGGATGTTTCTGAAAAGGGGATTAGGAGCGGTTGCTTGTTTTTTGGGGGGGATTAGCTGCAGATTGTCTTGCATGAAGTGAGTAAAAGCGGACAGTGACAAACGATATTATCAAAGTAGACCGTTCGCCTTTAGTATCGCCTATTGTAACAATGAAAACCCAAGACAGCTAGTCATCGTGCCACTGAACGTTAATCGGTGTTGGGTTTTCAAGGATTACAGATGTGCAGAATGATTAACTAACCGTTTAGGAGCGTTTCTTGTATCGCCCTCATGAAGTTGTTAGATCGAATCGGCTGCTTTTCGCTCTTCAGTGGACGTGTTGGTTTTCCGATCCATTCTTAGGTTAGAAGTTTTTGCTTTATGAGATTTATAGCTGATGGTACTGCTTGTATTTCGAGCTGTCCTGAGTTGAGTTTGACATTAATGCTTTTGGGTAACATCTGGTTTGCAGCCTCCACAGCTGGCAAACAAAACCTTGGGCGCTGTCCCTGGTGCTGGAAGCCAAACGCACACTTGTTCATTCGCTTCCTAATAATGTGAAACTTTGACTAAATAATGCTGTTAGAGAAATTCAGCCACCGGCCTCATACGTTCCCCATTTAAAACCAGATAAGCGGGGTCAGAAACTCTCCTGCTCAAGGACACTTCAGCTGGGCGGATGCTTACCACATTGGTGCATAAACAAATCAAAGTCCTCAGTGTTATCCTCTGGGCAATAAAGACACACGTCCATGTATCTTTTAGATTCCTGATTATATCATTCGTGTCATTTTCACTTGTTTGCTCATTGTTAGATAAGTGAAATTTTTCTTTAAATTATTGTTTTCCCATTCATCCTATTTGCTAGCGCATCATGTTTGTAAAAACTGAAAGGAATGACTGTGTCTGTTCTGTGTTTTTGTATAGGTTATACTTTTGTGGAGAGTAGTGAGACCCTCCTTCTTTGTCATATAGGTATTAAGAGTGTTTAAAATAAGGAAGCACCAAATCTGGCCATCTTAAATAAATCTTTCCAGGGATCTGATCTAGACTCCTAAAAGCACAAATGTCCTGTCTCTCATCATTACTGAGGTAAGATGACATTCCTTACAAGGGAATAATAGTTTTGACTGGCAGAAATAAGAGGATGGGTTTGTTTTTGTCCTCTGAGACTCAACAGGAATCTTTATTCTTTTTGTGACATCTTTACCAAGTCAAAAGAGCCTGTGTCCTGTGATCCTGCCACATCTTTACTGAGATCCCTCCACCGACAACTGCATTTTTCCATCCCTTGGAGCTACACCGACAGCCTCACACCGCACTGCTTTGCTGGTTGGCAGCTCCTCTTGCCCTGAGCCAGGATGAATGACATTCAGGAGGCCACCTCTCCAGCGACTAGCCTCAGTGGTCCAGCTACTTGCGTCACCAAAGTAGAGCTGCGCGTGTCTTGCAAAGCTCTGCTGGACCGAGACACGCTGAATAAGTCAGACCCCTGTGTCATACTGATGGTACAGACCAATGGACAGTGGACAGAGGTGAGCCCTCTTTTTTAATCTCTGGTGTGACAAATACACAGTTGAACCCCTTGAGAGCAAGAGCGTGAGGTTGCTATCTCCTCATTCAGCAATTCTACAGACAGCAGGATGTAACTTAAAAAAAATCAATTCAGCTTCTTTTATTTAACTGCATTTTTAATATGTAGAGAATTGTGCCCTAACTCACACTGAATAAGAATTTAGATTATTAAAATTACAGCGCCTTGGGCTGAGCAACATGTTTTCTTAATGGTTATTGAGAACTGTTCTACAGAGACACAGGGGATAGTTGCTCAGCCCACCATCCTCACCCAGAATCGCAAATTTAGGAAGGCTGAGATTTTAAGATTAAACAGCAGTGATGTGTGAAATACTATACATTAGAATGAGTTTTCTATCTCACTCCAGTTATCCCCAAAGCCATGTCGTCATACACGATCAACCAGGGAGATAAATCCTTTAATGGTCTGGTGAACTTGCAGCTGTTTTCCCACTCTTTTGGAAAAGATCATGTCATACCCAACAGCTGTCTGATTCAGAATTACAAATGTCAGATGTAGTGTATATGTGCAGGGGAAAAGCAAACATTATCTGTCTCCACAGTCAAATAATTTATAACAGATTGCATTGTCCTGCAGGATTCACATCCTACATTAGTAAGTATAATTCTCAGGTCTACATGGACAAACAGTAGGTTGAAGCATGATGAGCTGTGTTTCCTCTGAAAATGTTTACTTACTTTGGATTGGTCCCATGCTGAATGGGAGTGTAGGCTGCAGGTCTCTCATTTCCTTGTTAATTAAGTAATTCAGTTCATTTAGTTCAAAGCCAAAACACAGGTCTCCATTAAACAGAGGATGTGCTAAACGTGGCTGAGGATATCTAATTATCTAGATTTTCTTTCCCTGAAACCATTTATCAAACAAAAACTCTCATTTCAGAGAAATAGGAGATTATAACTACCTGTAACAATGCAACACGGGAACATTTATCAGTGATGCTCACTATCACAGTGGGCAGTGGATAAGCACCTTTCTGCTGATTCAAACACTGCATTTAAGTACAATTTTGAGATATTTGTATTTTACTTGAGTAAAGTATCTATCTATCTATCTATCTATCTATCTATCTATCTATCTATCTATCTATCTATCTATCTATTGTCTTTTCTTTCCTCTGACTCTTTGCAGTCATGACAGTGTACGCAAGTTGTCTAATCCTCTGCTGTCAACTCCCTCAACTGGGAGGCACCATTCCTTGTGCAGAGTGTTTACTTGCGTCAACAGCTGAGTAAGAAGCAGAGCCCACTCACCACCGTATCATTCTTTTTCCTTGTTCTGTTCAGCCCCACTGACTTGCAAGTGCTATTTGTTGAACTGCATTCATTTTAATATCAACTTAGTTCACCACCTGTTCACTCCCAAGAACAAATGCAGTAGCATGATGAAACTGACTTGACCTTTACTTCAAAAGCAGGTTTCACTCTTCTTTTTGTTTAAACTGGATTCTACACACCAGCGTGATAACGAGTTAACTCCAAACCTAGCTTTTCTGTGACTTCTAACCTAAGCTACAGGGGCTTGTTATGATCTAACTACATAGAATATGGTCCACCTACCTGGCGGAACTGATTAGAGAAAGCTTTAATTTCCCATGCCAGGGATCTCTCTATAGCTCTGGCCCCACATCAACAACAAACAGGCATCACAGACTTCACCAAAACATATCCTCCTTAGCTGTGATTAGCTTTCATCAGCAAACGGACTCATCCCAAATCTGTCCATCCAGATGGCACAAAGAGAGGAGGTGATGGCAAGAAAACATGATAAAGAGAAATGGGGGTGAATGAGGTTGAGGAAGTCAAGCTCAAGTTGGTATGATTACGACAACCCATCATTCATTGCCAGGGTAAAATGGAAACAGTAGAGCAAACCCTACTACTTATCTATTGTATTTGTTATTGTATTATTATTATTGTCATTAGCTAGAGAACCAGTGAGAATATTCACAAAGAGCCATCAAAGACCAAAGTTTATTTTCAGTTCAAGCAGGACAAAAGTCAACAAAAGGTATTAAACAACGAAGGTTTGTTTATTATTAATGAGCAAGAATTTGAAATGCACTTTTAGCACAACACTTTTAGTCTCAATGTGTGTAAAAGGTTGCAGGAATCAGAGAATGCTCCAATTAAATCAATTAGTCACACATGGATGTTTCAAACTGACAATCTTCTTCAGCACGCAAACTAGCAACCACGTGAAACAAGAATAAAAAGCAAAGAACTTCAGTAAACTATTAGTGAAATTTCCATTTAAGGTTTTACAATTCCAATTAAAAATGGGTTATGTACAAATAAAGGAAAAACTAAATAAATGAAAGGAGAAATGTGTCCTTATATTAGTGGGAGGCATTTTTCTGATGTGGATTTGATCCACCTGTGACCAGGGTCACTGCAAATATGTTATTCTGATTCATCACCATCATCCATTTCTGTTCTGAAATGGCCATTTTCATCATGATTGGAGTGTTCTTTTCTAGGATAATAATGGTCTAATCTGAGGGGTGCGAGGGGTCACTGAATGGTTTGATGAGTATGAAAATGATATCAGTCATGTTTTATGGCTGACAGAGTCACTAGGGTTGGTATTTATATAATGTGTAAGAAATGGGACACATAATGGTCATAAATGTGACTTATGAGTTCGATTTTGACAGGAAAAAGTAGGGCTTTTGCAGCTTTGTATAAAAAAGTAAGAGTAACTTTGGCAAACTCCTAACATGACTTCAGTGCTACCTGAAGTGTTGAGAAGTACAGTTATGCCCGATGCCCTCAAACACTAAATCAGCCCGTAGCTGTCCCCAAAACCGCTGTGTTATGGCCACATCAGCACGTTCATGCCATGATTAAGACAATCCATCATTATTTGTGTCCTACATATAAGATACTACCCCGCTAGCTTGTGCTGACAATACCAATATGCTTGGGATATTATTCATAAAAATCTTTAATGGGTTCAAGAAGAATAAATTAACCATTTTAATAAATAGCATCCATCTTATTAGGTCTTGTGTAGTGTTTAAATGCTAATTAAATGCACATTTGTTTCTGTTTTTCCATAACCAAGAACACAGACATCAATTGAAAATGAAGCATTTCCTTGAAAAATGTTTTTTGTAATTTCTTTATTTTACTGTTCATCATCTTTTGAACTCATCGTTACCACATCAAGAAGAACTAACATGATTTGATCTTATTTACTGTATAATGACTCCGTTATGTCATGAACATTTTGTTGTGTATTTGTGTTATCTCTTCCTGTTTCATACTGTTATTTTGTTGTCACACTTCCTGTCTGCTCACCTTACACCCTGCCTCTTTACTTTAGATCCACCCCACCTTCCCTTTGTCTGCCTTCCCGCCACTGCTGTCTGCCACACACCTGTGCCCCATCTGCTCATCAGCCTTCTTGCTTTTATACCCTTTGATTTTCCTTCTCGTTGTTCCAGCTGTTTCTGTGCTGTGACCTCTACAACAAAGTACAGTCATGTTTTTTCCTTTTTCCCCTTTGTCAAGTTTTCTTGCTAAGGTTAATGTTTCAAGCCATGTGTGAATGTTTCCTGCCCTTTGTTACAAAGAGTTTGGCTTACCTTTAAGTGTTTTTTTAGGAGACCTTCATTTGATTGATAGATACAGACATGTGTCATTCAACTACACACCAGACAGTGGACAATAGAATAGAATTTTGTCACATTGCAAACAAAATATGAACAAATACTAAAATAAAATCTGGATTCCAGTCTTTTGTTTTGGATGTTATGTACTTACCGGAGTTTTGTCCTGTTTCTGACAAACTGTAGTACACCTGAAGGAACGCTATCTGAGCTTTCTGTCTGGTTTCTGCACTTGGGTCTAGTATTTTAAACTCTTCCAGACTGTGGGTATTAGCCAGGTCTTGGACCCTTTTGTCATCTTATGTATTTCCAACATATGTGTTCAGTGTGTAGCTGCTGGTGACTCCTAACTAACTTAGAAGATCTCTGATGCTCTCATGAGATTTTTTGAGTGATATTGTTACACTGGGGCGGCACAGCAAGCAGTGGTTAACGCTGTCGCCTCACAGCAAGAAGGTTCCGGGTTTGAGCCCCATTTACATATTCTCTCCGGGTATTCCGGCTTCCTCCCACAGTCCAAAGACATGCAGCTTAGGTTGACTGGCAACTCTAGTGAGTGTGAGTGTGTGTGCCTGTTTGCCTACATGTCAGCCTCGTGACAGACGGACGATCTGTCCAGGCTGTACCCTGCCTCTCGCCCATTATCAACTGGGATCGGCCCCAGTCCCCCCGCGACCCTATTTAGGAATAAGTTGTATAGATAATGGATGGATGTTACACTGCTCTCTCCACCTGCATCCTCTAAGCACCACATGATGGGACATCTTTTAGAAGCATGGTGTTCATCCCTCCAGTAAAGTTCTAGATAAAAACATATGACAAGGAGCAGTGAAGCTTGTGGTAAAACATCATTTTTTAAATTGTCTCTCAGCTGTATTGTAGAATGGTAATATTTTTGTTCTATCATAGTTTTATTTGAAATATTGTTATTCCTAAAATCATGAAGTCTAGTTCAGTTTTTATCTGATCAAGATTGTATCTCTTCTGAAGGGAGAAATTAGGGAGCATAGTCACCAGTTTCTAAAGCTATCACGACATAAAATCTGGATCTGCTCCACTGACAATGAAGAAATGACTCTTGACACTGTGACAGACAAAATTGTATTCAAGTGTGTGGCTGTGTTTTGGATGACCACTTGAAACCTTTTGAGTCTCATTTACTGGCAACAGACCAGCTCCAGATTATGCCTTTTGTTGGGGCAGTTTAATTTTGTGGTGGATTGAGATTTAAGACCCAAATACGCGTTAAATGTCAACATAAGTACAGTACCATAAAAACTGTGAGAATCTGGATTTTTTTGCTGCCTGAGTTTGTCTATTTAATGATATGAAGCTCTGTAAATGCACGTAAATATCCTCCTCAAAGATGATTTGTCCTTGTGACAAATTGGATGTATTCATGAAGCTGTGTGAGAACTAAATCCTACATCTTGAGTAGATGGGGCCTCAGAGAGCTCAGTTTTTCCTTGTCAGACAGTCAAAGATGAGCATGGACGTTTCTGAAGAGTATGCTGAGATTAAATGTCAGAGCCCTCCAGTCTTCTCTCATATCATCCTGTATCATCCAGTATAAAAGCATTTGTTCTGTGTTCTTCAAAATACTTTAAATAGACAGACATATATGTTGCAAGTGCTATTTTTCAATCCTATTTTCAGAGATCTTACTGATATAGTATCTGTACAAGGGTTATCACTTTGTCAAAGAGACAATTTCCCTAAGGTCTATTATTGCTTCAGTTACACATTGTTATTATAATAAGAAATATTAGAATGTTTAAATATATTAGATGAATAAATGTGAGGATTGTGTTTTCATTTAGCTGGACAGGACAGAAGTGATCAAGAGCAACTTGCACCCAGTCTTTGCCAAGGTTTTCACATTAGACTACTACTTTGAGGAAGTTCAGAAACTGCGGTTTGAGGTCTACGACATCCACGGCACTCACAGCATTGGGACCCGTGACGATGACTTCCTGGGTGGGGTGGAGTGCACTCTTGGTCAGGTAGGCACATACTACTGTCTTTCTAAGGCACTGTGTATTCCCAAATCCACTCATGTATTGTAGGCTGAACTATAGTTGTGTTAGTTTTGTGCCCTAAAAATACATTTCTGCTGTAAACATGCAGGAACAACTTCCTTTATTTGTGATGTTAGTAATAAATACACAGTGCTGTATATTTGCTCTATAGAGTGGCTCAGTGATGGATACTTATGGCTAGTGTTGATAATGTAGACCCTGTATACGACTCCTTAGGGCTCTAATCCAACATTGTGTTTAACATGATTTTTGCAGATTGTGGCCCAAAAGAGGATGGTGAAGCCTTTGTTGCTGAAGTATGGGAAATACGCTGGCAAATCCACCATCACAGTAAGCTTCTTACACTGTGCATATGACTTTTCATGTTTTCAAATGTGTATTTAAAATAAAGTTCCAGACACCATGTGGAGCAAGGGTTCATGATTGTTCTCCTTCTTCTTGAAAATGCATGAGAGACTTTATGCTGGGATTGTGTAATCATATACAATATGTACAGGATGCTGACATAATAACGTGATCTGTACAGTATCATGTAACATGATACAATAGTTCATCAATAAATAAAAACAGTGTGAAAGGTAGCGCTCGATAGTATTGTAAAGGATTGCTGTGTACAGTGCAGATGTTCCTGTTGTTGTGCCTATCTCCTGCATAGTAGTGTCAATGAAAGTATAAACGTCTACATGAACTTTGTTTCTCTCACACCATCAGGAGACTTTTCTTATCTATTGTCTCACTCACTGCACACATGAAGGACATGGCCTGTGATTTGATCCCTGTGCTGTGATGAAAATGTTAAGAAAAAATTCATCCATTTTAATTCTTTCTCATTTCATCTCTTGCCAGAGTTAGACTTTTTAAACTAGAACCAATAGCAAAGACCTTCAGAATAACTGCAAGGTTTCACTCAAGGGGATTTTAAAAACCATTTTCTTTATTCAGATATAGAGAATTCAGAGTACTCTCATAATATTCAACTCTTAACCACTATGGTTTTGTTGCACATTAATGATGGCACTAAATTTTGTTGCAGAGCGACTTGTGTGTGTGCAAATGTGTGAATAGGCAAAAAATCTTTTAGTGTGCTGCAGTGCATAATTCATTCACCAAGTCCATATGCTTTCAATATGTTTAATATATTTTAAGTACATTTGCATTTGTGCAATCATCTTTATCATTTGATTGTTTTGCCTTATAGAAAGTGTGTATATATATATATGTTAGTATTTATATATTGTGTGATATACAGACACATACATTTAGTACAGAACTTTATACAGAATAACAGAAAAATACAGAACATTTCATTCTAAACTCAACCCTGAAACCAAATACTTACCTTTAAATAGCCCTTTGCAAAAAGTACAAATTGACCAGAATGTACTTGCTCTCAAGGTCTTAACCTCAACTGGGACCCAACAAGAATAGAAACACAGGAGCCCACTCTGTTACACAGAGAGAGCTACACCGACACACCTTCTGCCCACACTGCTTATAAAGATTTTCTCCTGCACTTGGTACCTGTCAGTACCAGCTGCTTCATCAAAAGCACAAGTTTCCTGCTTTGCCAATTATCACTGTCAGGCCTTACCAACCCTCTGGACAGCCATGTTTTATTTAAGTTTTCATCAGTTTCAAATAGAGGAACAGAGAAAGAGCAAGCTTCTGTCTTCTGGGAGTGAGCCAGGCATCCTAGAGGGAGCAGCAGAGGGTGAAATATGGATTCTTAAAACAGGCTGTCCTGAACTTTTGCCGTGTAACTAATGTCTAAACAAACGCTACGGCAGCCATTCAGAGAGCCGTCTGTTGCACAACTTTACTGTTGCACTTTACAGTATGGGCTAAATTTTATATCCATAAAAGGTTAAATGCACAAGTTAAGACGGTAGTTTGGACCCAATGGCACTTGTTACTGTCTAGATATAATGACCAGCATTTCTGTGTTAACTAAGAGCCACTTCAGAATATTCATTATGTTAACTGTTTATCACAGTGAAGAAGTAGTTACTTTTTACAATAGAAAGGAAAAATACCAGATAATTATTCACACAATAATTGACTGTATAATTTTGAAGACATAAAAGTCTGCATTAAATCTTGGTCTTGAACTGATTGTTTTTTTTTAAGTGATTTAGTCAATACTTCTTGCCAATAATAAACGGCATAAGTACAAAATATTACTGACAAATCTTATTTCCTTTCAGGTGCATGCTGAGGAAATTTCTGGCAACAATGGATATGTGGAGCTCTCTTTCTGTGCCAAGAAACTTGATGATAAGGTGAGAAGAGCTCACATTTTCAAGGGAAATACGAATACAGCTAAAATTTTATTAGACGTGGCTTAGTAGCACTAGACGGGGATAGGAGTAGTAGTAATATGATACTCACAATATTGTTGTGCAGGTTCAGAGAGCACCGACAATGCTTCAGTGGCACTGATATTATGCATATGTTAAGGACTTTTTGGTGTTTCATCATTATAAATCATCACCGGTGTGTGAACGTGTGAGAAATAGTATAAAGTGCTTTGAGTGTGCTTCGATGTGCAGAAAAGTGCTATATAGACCATTTACCAAGACCATAAATCTGTGTATATTTTTATGTTGCAAGAGGATAAAAAAGTGATGATAACACTTGATGTCACCTCTTTGTAGTAACAATGTTCTAACATGTAAAAGTACAATGGTAATCTGAGAACATACCGTACTAGTCTCACAACAGCACATAATATCACCTGTGAATTGTATTTATAGAATTCATAGGGTTCCACTGAAAGGCTGGATATCACATGAACTTAGCTGTTCCTGCTCTCACACTGTGGAACTTTGCTAAAGGCACATTTCAATCAAAAAGACAGCAGGGGCTTACATCCAATTATGACTCTGATGATCTGAAGTCGCACCACGTTCTCAAGAGCAAACCTTAGGATGTAAGTCTCATTGGTTGCTCTTAAATCCCAGTGGAATTGGAAGGTAAAATTCAAATTTTCTACTGGATGTACACTTATATTTGAAGGTAGACTTTGAAATTTACAGCTACTCTGAGAGCAAAATTGAACTTGGCACTAACATGATGGCCATGATTTAAAAAAATAATAAAAAATAAATCTTTTCTATTAGATTGGATCTAACCTTGGTATGTGATATTTGCTTATATCTAGTCTGGAAAATTTTAACTTCTCCCACAATACTGAAGAATCCACACACTTTCTTTGTTCAACCGAATGATTGCCTCTGAGATTTCTGCATACTCAATTAAATCATTGCTACAGTTTGGATGTTACAGCTGTGGCACACCACTGTGAAGCAATGATGTGTCATCATATGCCTCTGAGACACAAAAGTGTTCACGGTATCACTGAATAAAACCTACAACACCTTATTTAATGTGATTTCTTGGAATAAAACCCTTTAAGTGCTGATTCTTGGTGCCAAATATCTAAAAATACTGATGTAGAAGACACTGATCTTGTTTACAGTTTCATTCTGGTTAGAAAAAATAACCAATCTTTAGGTGGATAGTTGCAAATATAACAGAACAGACTACAATAGCCCAGGGTTTGGTTATGGTGTTGGTGGTGGATTCTGGGTGGGTTTGGTATCATCTGTGCAAACATTTGATGTCAAATAAACATGGGTGTGAGCAGTGTTTTTTTATCACTAATGCAGGGAGGGAATTTACATTTCTGGCAAAACAAAGTACAGCTCTGTGAGACTGGGATGGGATATGAGAAGTGCAGAAATGAATTGATAAAGCAGCAGTGAATTTCTTTTTGTCTGCTTGAGGATGGCGACAGTAACTGTAAACACTATGCTGACATATAGTGTATAGTGTATAGTGTTTGGGTAGTTGGTTGATGACTGGTATTCAGTTTGGTCTCTGTGTTCAGTGGGCAGTCTGGTGTTTACAAAAAATGTCATTCCCACACCAAACCTCTGTTTCACCGTAGTAACCAATTCATAGTAGAAGCCAGTGTTAGACATTTGTTTGTTTTTTGGTGACTACCCACTGCACACTTGGAGTGTGTCATTGGTGTCTTTTACACTGGAAACCTTTGGTGCTTGATGTAGGACCTCTTAGCCAGCACATCCAGCCTTTTTGGAAAAAGTAATAATTAGAAGCCAAATGAAAAAATAGCTTGGAATCTAACTTTTGCTGTATAAAATTTAAGTATAAACATATAGTTCAGAATTAACGGGTACATTTATGAAACTATATAAGAGGTACAGGTAGATGTAATCAGGTGAGACAAATTAACTAAGCTCCTCAGATACTACAGACCTGTTTAATATTATTATGATTGTAAAATGTCCACGTAACAATGCATTTAGCATGGACAACCAGATGATGACTGAAGCAGCAAACCCTTTCTAATTAGCTATTTGACACCTGTATAATGTGAACCTGTTGTAAATACTGAGGATCACAGTACGGATGCTGGAGAACAGCAGGATTAATCATGAGATATCATCGGCTGGTAATGATTAACATTGCTGTTGTTGTTAGCTTGTGATTAATTTTTGACATGTGTGTCAGATCGGTCCATGCTACCGATACCACTGGCTAGTAGTTGCCATGACAACAAAGGGAGGATGTTACAGCTCCTTTTTGCTTCTGCCCCTCAGGAGATGTATTGGGCTAATGCAGTGGGAAATGCAGCATAAGCTGTCACATTTGGTGTACATAAAACCCTCTTGCCCCCCCACCTCCCTGACTGCCACAGCGACACAAACGCAGACAGTTATCCTTTGTTTTCCACTCTGAAGAGTCAACTGACCTAAATTGTTGCTTTGCTCTCACTTGAGACTCAGGGGATGATTTAAAGCTACCGCAAATAAGTGTAAAGGATGTGACATCTTAACACATTTTTAGTGTAGCTCAATATTTACTAAACTGATGATATAAATGGGCACAGCCACTATTAATTTGGATGCAGGACATTAATAACAATTCAACCCAATTTTAGATGCATTTTACACATGGGAGGTAATGGAGCGCAAAGTCTCTGCTCGTGAGCTTCAAATGTTGGTTGAAGAAACTCATAAAGATGGTTTAGAACTGGGAGGAAGGCTGTATGAGAGAAAATAGCAGGTCAATGAGGCTAATGGTTCAAGAAGTTGGTGACTATGGAAAAAAGTAATTAGCTGGTATGAGCTGGAAGCTTGCAAAATATTCTCAAATTCTCCCCTAAACAAAAAGTTACATACTCCCTCTTTTTTTCCTTTATTTAATGATCCCGCCTCCAAAAGAGCCACCACGCTGTGCTGTAAAATGTATGCCTGCTTCTTCATGATGGTTAATCACAGAGGCAATTATTTCTGCCTCTGCAATCAAGCAATGATAAATCAGTGTCAACAGCCACTTGTATAAGTTTCCATTTTCTCTCATACAAATAATCTGAACATCCCTGAGGTACGTATTAAAATAACCCAGAAATCGACCTGTTTAGTTGTGAATGCTTTTCTGCTATTTTTTTCTTGTGTGAAGATTGTTACAGCCCCATGTTAAATATTGACAACATTATCTGCTTCATTTGCTTCAGGAAAAACATTGTAAATCAAACCCTCAGTGTGATGTTGTATGTATGTAATTTTTGTCTTAAGTAGATATTAATTTCAATTACACTTCCTGAATAAATACAGCTAAAACAAACAAACAAAAACACTCTAGAAAATACATACCTTTCTGCATTTGATTTGCCATAGTTGTAGGAAGAAATATGACCTACAGCAATGTTACCTGAATAAATACTTAAGTCAGCATTTTAATTCTGATTATTTGTCTGGAACAACTCAATGTGTAAAAGTCAGTGTGTTCAGTTGAAATTGGCCTACTGTTAACAGAGTACCTCAAGGCTCTGTGCTTGGACCACTTTTATTCTCACTTTATATAAATAAAATAGATGTGGATTAAGATGGAACACATACTCACTGCAATGCTGATAACAGTTTTGCACCCTCACTCACTGAGGCACAAACCTCAGTCTGCATTTACAGTCTCAACTCTTTGAACTGAAGTTAGTACTAAATGGCAACAAAACCAATATAATGTAATTTTCTATTTTAAGAAAAAAACATCGGTCACTATTGATATTGTGGCATGTCAAGGGAAGAAAACTGGATGTTGTTACATGCCATAAATATCTTGCTGTGTGGCCTGATGACTGTCTTTCATTTAAGCAACATGTTGAAAGCCTTGTAAAAAAAGTTAGACTGGAATTAGGGTTTTATTTTACACACAAGATGTAACATTTCTTGAGGAAACAGCCAATGCAAGAATTCAGAGACCACTAGAGATCACTGAGGGAAAATCTGGGGCACGTTGAGGCTGGATGGGGAAATGATAGTCTCTAGAAGAATCCAGAAGGAGTAGAGCCATCACTCTGTTCTGTACTTCAGAGTTGGCCAGTCATCTTACTCTATGCACTGTTTGCATCATTGGTATATTTTAAGCTAATTTAGATCAACTGTGCCCATATCTTTGCAAACATATTTCAAGGAGCTAATTTTCCAGGCATAAGATCACAAGACACCAATCTACCCTCTGTCCCCAGTGTCTGGAAAGAAAGCTTCCACATTTCAGGTTGTAGAGGGAAGTTAACATAATAAATCACTGACAGAATTTAAGACTATAATAAATTAAATGGTAAATGAAATATTGTCTGCTTGTATTTATTATTGGCATTGTTACTGGTTTATTGTTTTAATGTTGTATACAGTGGTGTGAAAAAGTGTTTGCCCCCTTACTGATTTCTTATCTTTTTGCATGTTTGTCACACTGTAATGTTTCAGATCGTCAAACAACCATTTTTGCCCAGTCTCTTTCTTATGGTGGAGTCATGAACACTCAGCTTAACTGAGGCAAGTGAGGCCTGCAGTTCTTTGGATGTTGTTGTGGGGTCTTTTGTGACCTCTTGGATGAGTTGTCGCTGCGCTCTTGGGGTAATTTTGGTCGGCTGGCCACTCCTGGGAAGGTTCTCCACTGTTCCATGTTTTCGCCATTTGTGGATAATGGCTCTCACTGTGGTTCGCTGCAGTCCCAAAGCTTTAGAAATGGCTTTATAACCTTTTCCAAACTGATAGAGCTCTATTATTCTCTTTCTCATTTGGTTTTGAATTTCTTTGGATCTTGGCATGATGTCTAGCTTTTGAGGATCTTTTGGTCTACTTCACTTTGTCAGGCAGGTCCTATTTAAGTGATTTCTTGATTGCGAACAGGTGTGGCAGTAATCAGGCCTGGGTGTGGCTAGAGAAATTGAACTCAGGTGCAATAAACCAGAGTTAAGTTATGTTTTGACAGGGGGGCGAACATTTCTTCACACAGGGCTATGTAGTTTTGGATTTTGTTTTCCCTTAATAATAAAAACCTTCATTTAAAAACTGCATGATGTGTTTACTTGTGTTATCGTTGACTAATATTTAAATTTGTTTGATGATCTGAAACATTACAGTGTGACAAACATGCAAAAAGATAAGAAATCAGTAAGGGGGCAAATACTTTTTCACACCACTGTATGTGTATTTTTGTCTGGATCTTATGATGCTGTTGTCTTGCTCAGGGCTTCCTTGGAAAAGAAATTTCTAACTGCAGTGGGAATACTAGTTAAATAAAACAAAATCTTACCTATGAACCGGTTATTTCGGGGGCCTCTAATTAAAAGACCCAGTGGGTTTGTAGCATTGATATTCTGTTTTCTCTGTTTCTCCAGGATCTCTTCAGCAAGTCAGACCCATTTTTGGAAATATATCGAATAAATGATGATGAAACCGAACAGCTTGTTCACAGAACTGAGGTAAAGCCACGATATTCCTTCTTCAGTTTCATCAACAGCTGTTAATGCATTTTTTAACACTTTGCTTCATATGTAATATGGTCCTACTCTTAACAGGTAATTAAAAACAACCTGAACCCTGTGTGGGAGCCTTTCAAAGTATCTCTCATATCCCTGTGCAGTTGTGACGAGGACCGGAAGCTCAAGGTAAGGGGTCATTAGAGAACCATTCGCACCATCAAAAACCGCAGTATTAAGAATCTGTACAACCAGTTTAATTTAGCTGGAGTCAGAAACCATGGCTATATTGACAGAAAGCACTAAACAGTGTTGTTTGCGTGTACCACAGTGCCTAGTCTGGGATTATGACTCCAGGGGGAAGCATGACTTCATTGGCGAGTTCTATGCCACATTCAGGGAAATGCAGAAAATTTCCAGTGGAAATCAGGTCAGTGAATAGAGGCTGAACACAACACACTCTAATGTGCATTGCAGTTTACTCTACTGAGCCCTATCACAGATGAAACAAATGTCTTGGTGCTTAAGATTTGCCAACAATGTTGCCTTAAGTGAAAAATGAAAAATGCCTTAAGTTGCCACTCATGTTCTCTGTCTCCCACTTGCTTTGTTTAAGGTGATGTGGGATTGTGTTAATCCTAAATACAAACAGAAGAAGAGAAACTATAAAAATTCAGGAGTCGTCATCCTCAGTGACCTTAAGGTAAGCGCCTGCTGCAAAAAATACATATATTTCATCTTTATCAGAACAATGAAGGAATACATGAATAAAACAAATTCAGGAGCTTTTTGTTGTATGGAGCAGTTCTTTTCAATTTCAGGAATGTGAATATTTTAGCAATAAATTCTTTTTTGCATGTATAGTATGTCTTGTACAATCTTGCTGGGCTTCTGTCACTGTGTATATATAATGAGAAACTTTACTGATCATTTATACCAAGGGCATTTTTAGTTTCTGTTTTGACTAGATGTATCACAACCATTTTACAGTCAACAAATTTGCTGAGTAAATTCCACTTCAAGGACCATATTTTTCAAACATCTTAGCTGGACTAAGCATTCACTCTCCCACTCAGTCACCCCTTCTGAGGTTTTGCTTTTAAGAAATACTCTGTTTTTCCTCGCAGCTCCACAGAGTGTACTCCTTCTTAGATTACATCATGGGAGGATGCCAGATTCACTTTACGGTAAATTGAGCAGTTTGTGTTTAGTGACGCTTCACTCTCATTGAGCTTTTAAGTGCACTGACCCTAGCCATATGAATTCACACTGTCAAATTCCTTTTATTTGGTATGACTTCTTGCTGGCACATGTGAGGTTTTTTGCATTTTCTAATTGTTAAATGATGATATTTAAAGACCATTTTATCCTTGAAACATCTCTTGAGGGTGCTTTGGTTCTGCTCCACACTGTCTTTATTGTAGGCTGCTTGATGGATTTAATAGTTGTGGCAGTTTCATTGAAATGAACTAGTTTTGCTTCAAATAAAAGACAACACACATTGCCGTTTCCACAACATGTCATGGCATGAGACCCTCACCAGTGGAGGTGCAAATGGCATGAATGCAAATTGCTAATGTTGAGTGACTTTAACTCACTCACTTTAGTTTATTTACAGTGTTTAATGTATTAGCAAGAGCTTCACAATTGTCTCACTGTGGCTTGTGTGTGTGTGTGTGTGTCCCAGGAAATGAGGAAATGTGACCCTCTTGAATGACCCCCTAATGTGATCATGTGGATGGTTCACAGAGATACTGTTTAGTGTCCACTACAGACCCCATTTACAAAAGACAAGTGACAGAACGAAACTCTGATCATCCAGATTGACAAACTAGGGTGCAATGTTTACTGGGGCCCATGGAGACAAACATCAAATGGAGCAATAAGCTGAAACAGACTTTACATATAGCATACAGTAAGTGTTGTTGCTGTGTAGATTTCAGCTCTAATTGCCAGGAGTGAACAGAACAGCTGTGTGCGAAATCAATTGGCCTGGGAGATGTGGTATGTGATGTCATTAAAATAATAAACTGTATTCGCTCCAAGGCACTCTCACACCGCCAGTTCAGAAGCCTTTTAGAAGAGATTGATGCACAGTATCAAGATCTCCTTTACCATCAAGAGGTCAGGTGGCTGAGGAGATGTTTGACCACATAACGGCCTTTCAGAGAAAACTGCAGCTACTGTGTCGACATCTGTCAGCAGGTGAGTTAATGCCTTGCACAAAATACATCATTTTAATGGTAATGTGATCATGTGATGCGGAGGAACAGAACTGTCAGTTGTATGATATGTGGAATATGACATTACTAGTGAGTGAAAATTGCAATTTTTATTGCATTGATAATTATTAATTACTTTTTACTTCTTTTCAGGAAACCTGGCTCACTTCCCCAGTCTGAGAGAGGTAAACCTGGTACAACAGAAACTGTCTGAATATGCAACACTTGTCAGCAACCTAGACCTGGAGTTTGAAATGCGCTTTCAGGACTTCAGGAAGAATTCAGGTGACATGGAGCTGTTTTCCCAACCCTTCAGCACAAGTGTGGACTGTGTCCCTGATCACATTCAGATGGAGCTGATTGAGTTTCAGTGCGATTCAGAGCTGAGGAATAAATTCATGTCACTGAAGCTGAAGGACTTCTACACACGTCTCACCAGAACGGTACCCAAACATTAGGAAGCATGCACAGGTGATGTTATCTCTGTTTGGCAGCACCTACATTTGTGAACAGACTTTCAGTGTAATGAACCTTAACAAAACCAGGCTCAAAGGCACGCTGACTGGTCTACAACTGCAGGATGTTCTCACCCTCTCAGTTAGTCAGCTTCAGCCTGACATTGAGAGGCTGGTCAAAGCCAAAGACCAGCTTCATGTGTCTCACTAATAGTGTCAAACTGCTGCTGTTTGCTGTTAATATGGACATGCATATGGACATAATTTGTGGCTAAATAAAGATTCATTTGCTTTGTATTTGCTTCCTGTTCTTTGTACAAAGAGTGAAATGTTAAATACCTTTATAATAAACACATTTCAATCAGAAAGTGCACCTGGAAAACCCCCCGCCCCCCCGCCGCCGTTGCCCACCTGGCCCTCAGCCCAGCAATGCTTTTTCATTTTGGCCCTCCGAGGGGAAAAGTTTGGGCACCCCTGATTTAGACCTTCTTCCACTCTTTTTTGATTTGCCCTCTGTTGTGCTACTTCTTGCTCACTGGCTGGATAACTGAAACAATAAATATTAATCATTAAAACAACTCTGGTAGATTCAATTCCTTCTTGTTGGAATAGCAGGCTGCTTAGATCTACAGTGTATGGGAGCTGTAGCTGCTTCAATCTATGTGGGTGTAAAAAAGTACAAGCTCTTACTTCTGATCAGATAATTTATACTGCCATTAGGTATTCTTCAGGCTCGCTTACACAGAATGGTTTGTAATATGTTAGACAGCCAAGTAAAAGGCTTTGCAAAAAGTTTAGTTAAAAAAGCTAATTGAATCTGTCATATTGTTCATGCTGCTCACTTTGTAATCCTTTCTACTAGGTTGCCATTGACTTCACCGCCTCCAATGGAGACCCCAGGAACAGCTGCTCCTTGCACTACATTAACCCTTACCAGCCCAACGAGTACCTGAAGGCGCTGATAGCAGTGGGGGAGATCTGTCAAGACTATGATAGGTTTGTCACTCCTTTGTTTCTTTGTAAAGGCTCTTTGGTGCCTACAGGGGTTGTTAGTATCTCCTGTTGTGAAACAGAGCTGCAGAGTGCTCCCTACATGCCATTTCAGTGGGATCGCTCACACTGAAACGAGCCACTCCATCTGAACCACAGCTAAAGGGCTGTAATGGAAAACATGAAGCACTGAGCAGTATGGCACAGAATACTGTGGGTTATTATATTTTTGCTCACCAGGTTATTACAGAGCTGATGGAACATAACAGTTGACTGCCAGCTCCAATTTGTTTTTTCACTAAAATGATTTGCATTTTTAATTTTCTCCACTTTCTCACGTCATCAAAAAGCATTCGGTTACTTGCTGCACAAGTCCTTTTGTCCGCATCATGTTCAGTTTGGCAAATCCATTTTAATCTGTTGTTAAGTAATGCATGATAAACTGTTTCTATGTTCCAAAATTAGAGCAAGTAAATTTGGCTTCTACTGGCATTACTTATTCATGAAGCTAATTTGGTGCTGAAGCTGGCTCTTTGTAGCAGCAGTCAAGGACACAGACAGACACACTCTTTTATGGTTCCTTATTAACTAGCCATTCTTTAAAGTATCCATTAATTTCCAGCTTTTAACAGTCTATCATAAAAATTACTTTGTAACCGTCAATGGCAATCATATATTTAAATCCTGTGCTGACATATCTTTGCTTACTAACAGCTATTTCAATAAGGAGAGGTCAAGCCAAGAAGTGACTAACAATTTTTGGAGCTGTGCCACACACAGATTTTGCCAATTATACTCTTGTGATGTGAAGCATCTTCATTAGGTGTAGGTCCGCATGAACCCACATGATGACAGGAGATAGGATGGGTCACCCAGAGTCTAGAATCTAGTGGTGGTGCAGAGCATTTGACAGGTAGATGGATGAGGCCTTAGACTGTGACCCTGGACAGCATGGAGGTTATGGTGTTGTAAGGGGAAAGAGCAGCAGCCAGTGACTGATTGACTCAAGAAACACAGGCCTGTTGGTGAGACAAATTAACTAAGTTGGAGGGAGATTTGACAGTGTGAGAAAGCAGATGACGGAGAAAAATTGATCCAAAATAAACAGCCTGCATCAACCCACTGTGGAATAAGCACAATGTGAGGAAAGAGATCTTCCTTTTTGAATTTTTGCCTAAACGTCATGTGGCAGATATTTCTAACAAATGTATTAATTCATTTATTTCAAACCCATTATAGTGAAACAGAAAATAATTCTACACACATCACATCTCACACTTATTGATTTGTATTTTAGCAAATAACCCAATAAACCAAACCCAATCTAAGCGGTTTTGCGGGATAAGCGGTCTAGATAATGGATGGATAGATGCTGTCAGGCTATTTAGAGCATCCAAGAAATAGCATTGGAGACACAAGAAGACCTGCCTGAGAATAAGTAGCCCATCCATGTAACTTTGTCATTTATGTGCTTGCATTGATACATAAGAGTGTCAAACGTAAACATGCCTCATGGCAAACAGTGATTGCAAGTGTAGGCAGGCCTTTCCTCTTAAGTTTGAATTGTTATTGAGGTGAAAAATGTGGGCAAGCAAACCTTTTAGCTTTTAGTGAATCTAGGTGATGTGGGATTGTAGAGACCTTGCAGAGGAGTGCATTATAGAGCTGGAATGACTAGTTTTGGTCTTTGTGGGCAGAGGTTCGCTTACCTTGCTTTGAGGGCTATTATACCAGGCGCATTGCCCTGTGGCTCCTCACATATGCTGACAGAGAGAAAACAAAGGGCCACCATGCACCTCACAGCAAATTGCATAGGATGGAAGTGACTTGTCAGTAGTTCTTTCTCTTCCCTTGTTTGCGCTGAAGGTGTTATGTCTACACCTCCAGAGTTTTGATGATCTTTTCAGACTTTTGTAAAATGCACATAGAAATAAATCTAAGATAGCTTAAGGGACAAAGAGTAGAGAGGTTGGGGTAATGAGTAGTGAATGTTTGCCTTGTTAACAATAACAAAAATACAATAAATCTAAAATTGGATAAACATGTTAAAAGTTTTTTTTTTATACAATCAGTGAAGTTTCTGAGACCGGTATAAAACCAAAAACACCATTAGTTTTTTCCTGTTATTTTGGATCCATACAAAGTGCCTCAGGTTATTTGAAAAATCTAAACAGTGGGAGTAAAGCCTGTATTTAGTGGATGAAAGTGAGTGGAACACATGTTAATGTTGAAGGTGAGTTTAGAGCAGAGACATCTTTTTATCACCCATTGGACACTAAAATCTATTAATTTGTTCAGAATATTGTCACTGGAGTGTGTTTATATGTGGATACAGTCAGCACATTAGCCAGGGCACGTGGAGAGGTTACATTACAGAGAATAAAGGTTGGACTCATTCACATGTTTATCTTTTTGTCCTTGAATATAGAATAATGATGGCAACTGATATGCACTCAAAATGGCCCATGTATCATATTCAGTGTTACTGAGCTCCAAATTTCCAATGCCTATGGACTATTGCTGTTACCATTTACAGCCACAGTGAATCCTTTAGTAATAATAATAAATCAAACTTGTATGTTTTAATGTTAGTGTAATAACAGTGCTGCAATATCAGCAATTACTACTAATTATTATAGTAGAGCTACTAATAATACGCCAAATGAAAGTTGCTTCTGTCAAGAGCGTGCAGTTAAGAGGTTATTGCTCACTCTGAGAGAGTGAAGCCCATCATTATGCCAATGTTTTTATAAGTCTATACCTATTGAAGTTAATTAAACACTTCTGAAACCTCTGAAAAGTAGCTGCCTCAAAGCCATTAGCTCTATGGGCGGACAAACACTTCTCAAATCAACACTCATTAATAGTGTAAATTTTCCTGTATAGCCCTTCATGCACCCACACCATGTCCAGAATAAATTAATTAAACACATAATTCTAGCTGTTTGTGCCATAAACTAAGATTCTGTTGTGCAGGAGATTTTTTTTGTGATTGCACTGAGCTGGACAATTTGTTTTGTCTGTCATGAAAGCATGAAATACAGTAAATGTGCTTTGATAAGGGAGACAGCCACTGGAGAAAGCTGTCTGTAAGCAAACAATCACTGATGTGAGTCTGAAAACAAGCTGTGACAGCTCAGCTGCTTATCTTAGATTGCACAAACTTTATTGTATTACAATAAACATAGTATTAGCTGTTGTCTCTGTATTTAGTATACAAAATGGCATTAAAGGAGTACTCCAGGGGGAAAAAAGGTGACTTGCAAGGGAAATAAAATACTAAGAAAACTATCAGAAGAGTGATGTATGAATATTCCACAGCCATTAAGTTTAGCATTAATCCCTGCTGTATTTGAAACAGTAAATTGCCTTTTGTAGTGCATTTTCATTTTGAGCTTCACTGTCCAGTGTACCTACACAACAACATTGCCTTTGTATCCCTCAAATGTGCAAATTTTGTTTCCATTAGCTGTAAAAATGTGAACTACAGGCTCAGGTCTGAGTTTACTTTAATGCTTTCTCTATTCATTGTAATGATTGTAGTGTTCTAAAAAAATTTTCTCCTAAAAGGCAAATTAACATAATTCTATCCATTTTACATTGGGTTGCTGCTGTTGGATCATTATCACTTGATTACAATGGCAAGAGTC
This sequence comes from Monopterus albus, assembly GCF_001952655.1. NCBI lineage: Eukaryota > Metazoa > Chordata > Actinopteri > Synbranchiformes > Synbranchidae > Monopterus > Monopterus albus. Next base: position 5,895,821 of record NW_018127884.1, read on the forward strand.
GAACACCCTTCAGCTTCCTTTAAGAGCAATCTCTCATCTACTCATTTAGTTTAGGCTATATTTAGCAGTACAATTGCATATGTGACACTTGAGTATCATTGTCAGTACCTGAATGGGTTAACGGATACAACTGTCGTCCTGTAAAAAAAAAAAAAAGAGAGAGTCCTTGTGTTTTTATGTGAGCAGTGACAGTGGTGCGGTGGGTAAAGCAGTCGTCTCCCAACCGGAAGGTTGAAGGTTCAACTCTCGGTACCCGCAGTCCACATGTCAAAGTGTCCTTGGGCAAGACACTGAAGCCCCCAAGTTACCCGTGATGGCGGCGCATATGCACGCAGCGGCCCGGGGCCCCTTGGCCTAAAAACTTTGTTACACAATGTTACAATGACAATAAAATAAAGCTTCTTCTACTAACAGCCAACAGTAGCTCAGGAGTGAGTCTTCCCCTAACAGCAGGGATGACGGTTCAATCCCCAGCTTCTCCAGTCCACATGTTGAAGTGTCCCTGGGCAAGACACTGAACCCTGATTTGCTCCCGGTGACATCACCTGTGTGTGTGTGTGTGTGCCTTTGTATTAGCAGTTGCGTGTGTGTTTGTGTGTGCAAATGGATGAAAGTACTTTCAGTGCATAGAAAAGCGCTATGCAAGTACAGTATGTCTATTTACCATAGTGTGTTATAGGCAACCTGTAGCAACTTTAGTAATTATGATACAAGCAAAAGAGGAAGAGAAAGGTCCAGTAAGTGTGTGTCACCCAAAGTGTCTTATGGGTTGTATTTAGGGACAAGCAATATATATTGTTCAGGTTGGAGGACTTGCTGTAATGGGTCTATAAAATGCGACACATTGTGTTACTTATAGCAGAAGGTAGTGCATATACCAAGGACACTACTCTTTTTTGTTGCATTGTGTGAATTTTCAAGGGCACTATATGGTGGATGCATTTCATTCTCAGAATTCTGAGGAACAAATAAAATAGCAGAGGGTAAAAAGAGTGCACTTCTCTTGAGGTATTTTCAGACAAACCCTTTGTCTTGTTCTTTATACTGATATATATTGATATATTTGCCTTTCACAACAACAAGAACACAATCCAGCATCTTACCATAATATCAGCTGTTCTGGTGCAATGAAAAATGGAGAGAATAAAGCCTGTGAGATAGTTGTTGAACAGGTGCACATGCAATCTTCAGATTTCAAACTGTAATTCAAGCTTTTAACATTTATGAAATGCAAACAAGCAGGGGGTTTGCCCCTGGAAATGTGAACAGATGGATAAGCATCAATATTTTTCAGATTACTATCAAAGCTATAGTACCTCAGATAAAACCACAGTAACCATGACATATGACTGATTAATTTGCTTACTATTGCAGTGACAAAAGATTTTCTGCTTTGGGATTTGGTGCCAGAATCCCTCCAAATTATGAGGTGAGTATAACTGTTCTTATCTGTGCACTCCATGTTATTTGTCCATCCTTAACTTCTCTTTGTTCTGTTACATTGATCTTTCTTTCATAAAGGTGATATTTTGCATATATTCCTGTGCTGTAGTATTTCCCACTGTCTGCGGACTTTATGTTAAGCAGCTGATTTCCATAATTTAGGGTGTATTTTATGACACAGTTTTTCATTTTGTCAGAATTTCACATCGAAAACTAATTAGCGAGTTTCTTTTTAATCACCAGCCCCTTGTCTTAAAATATCAACTTCTCTTAAAAAATTATATCTTCCAATTAAATAAGAGCCTTGTGGTGTCGATTCTTAATTTACATAAGAATTTGTGACTGTGAGAGCATTTGTTTAAGTAAATCAAACTTTGAGAACCAAAGCCTTCAGTGATTCTGAGCAGAGCCAAAAGGAAACATCTGACATGTGATGAGTGGGCATGCACACACACACGCACACACACTCACATGTTGTGTTTTCATTCCTTGTGGGGACTTTACATTAACTTACATTAATTTCCTGTAGACTTATCCTAACCTTAACCATAACCACTACTTGCTTAGCCCTAACCCTGACCCTAACACTTAACCTCACCCTAACCTTAAACTATGTTGCTACCCTAAAATTCAAAAACCAGCCTCTGGTCCCCACAAGGATGGCTGAGCCCCCACAATGTGAGTGTATTAACAGGTTCCAGTCCCCATAATGTAAGTAATACAAAGGCACACACACACAGTTGAATCGCTATGCTGTTTGATTATGTGACACACAACATAGTGACCCATGTTTAATGTTAGACTGTAAAGTGCTATGTTCCAGTGTGATAAACTAATAATTATTTTTTCTTGATGCAAAGATTAACTATTTATTAAATACAAACTATTAATTTCTGAATCTGCCATGACAGTGACTGCCTTGAATGATCAGATTTATTCTACCGTGTGCTGTTCACCACTGTGTTTGGTGAACTCCATATATGAACACACAGGCTACACCTGTGTGCGTATATGATGGACCTGGGCTCTTTCTCAGTATCTGTTGTTGTACACTTGTTATTGTTAATTATGTATTATGCATACTAGTAGTGATTAGAAAGCAAATATAAATAGAAACAGACTCAAGATGTTAATTTGCCAGCCAAGGATGCATCAGATAGTAGGTTGTGGGAATTAATGGGGAGCCTCACTTTTCATCACAATAAATAATGGCCCACTGTGTTTTGTAAATTTAAAGCCTTGAAAATTAGTTTCAGGTTTTAAATATTTCTTTATAACCGTAGATATTCCAGGCAAAACTCACACCAGTCAATGCTAATATTTATTAAGGAATATTTATTAAGACTTTACAAGTAACTTAACTGGGCTGGTGTAGTTAAACAAACCCAGGTGTGTTTGCCTGTTTAGAACAGTCCAGTTCATTGCTCCCAAGCTTCTGTAAATTCATTTGGCAACCATAGTAAAACATCAGCATCACATCACATGCAGCAGACACACTGGCCTCAAGCATGTGTGTGGTTGTTCGTCTGCATGTTGGCCCTGCAATGAACCAGCGACCTGTTCAGGGTGTACCCCGCCTTTTGCCCGATGCTGGCTGGGTTTGGCTCCAGCCCCCCCGCGACCCCGTTCGGGACTAAGCGGTATAGAAAATGAGAGAGAGAGAGAGAGAGAGAGTAACACACACAGTAGGTATGTCAGCATTTGCAGGATTTTCCCTGATCAATCAGATGTCCAAACCATTTAATTTCTCATCAATGTCCTGATAATGATGGACAACATTTGCCAAAACTCTCCAGTGAATTGGTTGTCCGTAAATGTGTATATCTTTTTTACTCCTGATCTACTTTGGCAAACAGGCTAAACTGGAACATAAGACTTGTTGTACAGTAGCAGGAAAAGTACAGGTGTAAGTAATAACATTATAAATGCTTAAGTGTCCCTGTTTTTGTGTGATATCATTTTAAAATGTCTACTATGGTGAGATACAAAAGAGGTTCTCTGCTCCCCCCTCTTGCAGTGATCCAATGCCAAAACCAAATGGTGGTTCGTGTTATTTTCTACTGTATCAGTACGGTTACTGAGTTCAGGTTACACACATTAAAGGCATCACATTAATCACATCAGAATCATATTACTAACTAAAATGACTTTTTAAAAAAGTGGCCAGGTGGACAGGAGACAGTTGGTGCTTGTGGATAAAACTATTTCTTGTGAGAGAGAAGGGTTTTTAATTTTTGCTAGTTATACAGCTTTAAGATGAACAAAGTTGATATGATATGTGGATGTCAGGTAAAGGAACAGGGATTGCAATCTCTTTTCAGACCCAGTATACAGTATTAAGCATATATTATATCCTATATGCTCATTAGTCATGATTCAGAAAATTACACATCCAGTCTATCACAGTATTAATTTATATGCAAAACTAATTGTGCTGAACCAATATATCAGACATTAGGTCTCTACTGATGCACATAATGTACATCTCATCTTACTTTATCATGCAACCTTTAAATTTTGTTGTGGTCACCGTAAATCAACTCAAAGTGAAAATTAGGCTATTACTCCAGAAGTGCATATACAGCATCTTATTTGTATTGTAATATTAAAACTTAACTACTTCCTTCTTACTAATCAAACTGACTGGTGGTAAACTGGCTCCCAGTATAATTTGATATGTTGGGTGTCACTTTTGTACTGTTGACTGTCAGATTTTCTTGTAGGAAAACTAACTGTTTCCTAGTTTAAGTTTGCTCCCAAGGCCTCCGACTTAGCAGTGTGACAGTTTTCTCTTTCTCTATCCACAGGTGTCTCATGATTTTGCCATTAATTTCAACCCTAAGGATGATGAATGTGAAGGTAAGAAATGCCCTGAACATCCGTTTCTCCTGAGAAGTGCATGTCTATGCTGATGATACTGAAATTAACTTTTGTAATCTGACAACACAGCTGCTAAAATCTCACTGCTGGTTAGCAGGTTCCACCTCACAAATGTTAGTATAATTCAGATAAATTAATACATGATAGAGCCTTAACATCTAACTGTAAAGAAGAAAACTACCTGCCCTGTACCAACTTTTGTGAGCATTTCTGTGTGCTTTCTCTGGTTTCATTCATATGATTGACTCCATCATAACCATTTTCAAGTGTTTTTGTGGATTTCATAGCTATTTGTGAAAATACATGTGAATATACTGAGCTATAAAACTTTGCTTCTCTCACAGGAGCTTCTGTAGCATGAGCGAGGCAGAAGACACATTCAGGCCACTTAGAAATTTTAGCTAGACCACAGTGAATGATTCAGCTGACTGTACCTTTTAGTTTAGAGTTTCTTGTTTATTGACAAATGTAGAGCACTGAATTGATGTTTCCTTCATTTTGCTCTGTGCTCTTTGATCAGCGATCCAAGGAGTGGTTGAGGCATACCAGAACTGCCTTCCTAAGATCCAACTGTATGGCCCAACCAATGTCTCTCCCATCATTAACAGGATAGCCAAGCTGGTAGCAGGTGACGGCAACATTAAAGATGCTTCTGTGAGTGGGCCTTTTTTACTCTGTTACAAATATATGGATGTAATTCAGGCTTTGTTGGTGTGCCACCCACTGATTTCCTCAAATGAGAAGAATAGTTCCCTGTTTATAGTAATGATGCCCTACTCCACAAAAGAGGAGGCTCATTATAAAATTAATTACTGTACTTTAAATAATAGAGTGAAGATTTACTGTGCTGTACTGATGGTTTATTTTTTTGGACATATTCATTATCTAAAATTTGTGTTAGAAATGACAGCACTATAGCTCCTGGCTTTTAAGATGTGATTTAAGAGAAGTGACTAATCAAGATATGGTACTGTGCTCCTAATATGTTCTTAATGTCACCTTGGTAGTAAAAACATGAATCTTTACCCACCAGCTGAATGAACAGTGTGTTCTAAAATATTACACTACTGTAATTCCAATAATCTTCATGTTATTTACTCGTCAATATCAGGGTACCAAAAACTAGCCACCACACATGAAAAAAAATCCAAATTACAGTCTATTGTTCCATGTTAACATTATTGCACTGCACTATTCATATTATAATGTACCACAAACACATGGTTAATTTTACATATGCACATGTTTCTGCTGTAGTTTATAAGGTAGCCACACTGTCTTTAGTTTTCTGTTCTAGTTCAAACTGTAGCACATAATGAGGGGCATCCTTGCTTATAACGACACAGTGATATTAAAATGGGTCAGCATTAACATGGATTAATTCACACTGAAAGCTCTTATCGTCTTCCAGCGATACCACATCTTGCTCATCCTCACCGATGGTGTAGTGACTGACATGGCAGACACGCGTGAAGCCATTGTGCGAGCCTCCTACCAGCCTCTTTCCATAATCATTGTTGGTGTGGGCAATGCAGACTTCACAGACATGCAGATTTTGGATGGAGATGATGGAGTCCTACGGTCACCAAAGGGAGAGCCGGTCCTCCGGGACATTGTGCAATTTGTGCCCTTCAGAGACTTCAAAACGGTCAGTTCGCAACTTCAACTTTACTCGTTGAATTTTAGCTTTTTCTTTAGCCCCACTTCCTCTGACTATTGTTGTGCTAGTAATACTGATGAACATTATATCATTTTTATATAATGCCCGTTGGTTATTTAAAAGACTAAACAGACCAATTTTGCTAGCTTTAGTAATTCTAGAGATGGGCATCATAGACCCTAAAAATGTATTTTTAATGTAGCAACTACAATGGCTGCCACTTCTGGTGTGCAGCTGTATATGACATATGTATCCTGGTTTGGACTAAATGTCTTTCTGAATATGTTTAAACAATCGTATTTTTATTCCCCACACATACACACCAGTTAAACATTAAAACACTGAACTACTGCAATGCCAAAACTGCAAGACTAAAGTCATGAACAAAACATATTATTTAATACACAATCTGACATTAGCACTTTATTTTATCTGAAAAGCAGCCCTAACACTTTCCCTAGTCCCCTGATCACAGAAAACAAACAAACAGACCCTAATAATGTCACTAGAAAATGTTCTGTATCTCAGATTAAAACAATATTTAACAGTTGTTTTGACAGCCCCAGCTGTTCTCTGTCTCTGTTGAAGGCTTCACCTGCAGCCCTGGCCAAATGTGTTCTGGCAGAGGTGCCCAAACAAGTAGTGGAGTACTTCAGCCATAAGGCCATCTCCCCAATATGTCCAGTGAGGGACTCACCCATGCCCATCCTCAGCCCAGTCGCCACCACCCCAACAGAATAAACGTCTGCCCTGTTCCGGGGATCGAGCTTTGACCACAGCAACAGTCTGGCAAACTTAGAGGGAGAGAGGACACATGCCTCACTACTGTGGAAAAGAACTGAGGAGAAAATCTTTCTAAATGTGTTGTTAATCATTTGTTTCATTTTTTGCTAATAGCAGAGTGTTCTCACAAGGACAGTACAATGGAGACAGTGGGCTATATTTCTCTGCTCATTGTGGAGCCATCACTTCTCCCCGGCTGTGCAAATTGACCATCCAGCTGATTCAGCATCATTAGTCCTGAACAATTTTGCTATACTGTGTGTGTTTGGCACTTAGCAGGTAGGCACTGCCAAATCATTCTACTCTTTGTAAAATAATTGGCTACAAATAACAATAATTAGCTCATTCCTGAATAATTAGGCCGTCTTAAATACCAGCCGAGGAAACAGCAGCAATGGAAATATTTTTGTTTAGTTCTGATGTGCCTCCACCTTGTCCATGTGTAAAAATGCAAGTGGCACAAACTTCACCAAGCTGTGATATTTGCTATAGCTCAAGCTTTTTGTATGCTTTCACAGTTACAGCAGGGAGCTAACAAGTCACAGCAAGACAAAGGATACAGTCAGGTCATGAGTTTGCAGATTGAACTGGATGTGTTTGGGTTGCTGTGCAGTCACAAAAGGTTGCTAAGGGCTGCCTTTTCTGAGATTAGCTGTAAACAAAGCCAAACTAACATTTTTTTTTTCCCAGAGAAGAATGTTTGCACCCCAGTTTTAGTCTTTTGTTAAGAGAAATTGGTGTCAATTATGAAAATCATGCTTCATTTCAGGTTGTTTCCCTCTGCTGTTCATTACTGTTGTCATCCCTAAGTCAACTGTGCTGCAGGGAACATTCGTCATGTTCCTGCTGTAAATTTATTTCTGCTTCTTTTTAAAAACACGCCATAGTGTTCATAATGCCAACTGTGGGATATGTTATAGCAGTTACATTTGCAGTTTATCACTATATTAATAATCTCAAAAAATATTATTACCAAGTTTCCTGAGTGACTACTAAAACATTTCTTCTCATAGAGTTTTTATTCAAGGTTTGCTCATCAGTACATGGTGGCATCTCAAGAACAAATTGTTCTGTGAATCTTTTCTGTTTATGTCCAGCTGCTCAATAGATCACCGCTGTTTACTGCCTAGGCTGCCTTTAATTTTCTGCTGTTTTATCAAGCTTTACAATATTCATCATATTCAAAATCTTCACTTTCATTTACCTTGGCAGAACAGCATCAGATTGTCATCACAGTGTAGCCTGTAACAAACCAGAAAAAGAAACATGGTAATGCTACAGATAAAGATCAAGAATATCTCACTGAAACTGACTCTTTAAAGCAGCAAAAGCTATTTGCTGTTGGAGATGCTGTTTTTCATTGTAAATACCCATCTGTATACTAGGACCTAAAAGTAAACACACTAAATAGACCTAAAGTTTTCAGTTTTCAAAAGGCATCCTCCTTAACTGTGAATGAGGAACCTTCACCACCCCAAAACAAAATGAAGCTTGCAAATATTTCCAAAGGACAGATGATTTCACCTCAGAAGTAAGTGACTAAACAGCTTTTCCTTCATCATAAAGAGCAAAAAATTCACAGTTTTTTAAAAATAAATATGAATCCCATAGTCTCTTTCAAAGCTTAACAAATTAACTGCATGTATCATTTTCTTGACTTTCCCTCCCTTTTTGATTACAGTACATATGTAAACTAATATTCCACAGAAGTACAAACTTGTTGGGTCCAAAGAAAGCACAGTATCCCCTAAAAGCAGAACATTCAATGACTAAAGCTCAAAAAAATGTTTGTACACACCAGAGGGTTGACTGAAGAGCAACAGCAACAAAAATGCTCCACTGTTTTCAAGTCTTACTGTTCATCATAGGGTATAAACACTAATATTGTATGGTTTGGGTGAATAGTTCTTTATTTGCTGTTTGTTCTAGTAATGACTATACTTTCTATATCTGCTTAGTGTTTTTGCATTTATCTTAAATGGTGTATTTGCACTGAATGACTGACTGGTGACTAATTTGCTTGGCCAGAAACTAAGCCGTCACTGCCGCTGTAGGAAGAATATTTAGTTTCCACACACACATCCACCCTCAAGCTACAAATATTAATCTATATTAATTTGCCACCTAGAGCTACACTATCTTTCCCCAGATATACCGTAGTTCGACTTCTTATGAATGCACCTAAACACAGCTACTTTGAAGATCATAAATACTGAGAATCACAGTGGATCACAGGATGAGGCCTATTGATTCAGCAGGCCTAGATTTGGAACTATACTGATTTATAATTGGATGAAATCCAAGTCACTTTGGTCTCACAAGTGAAGCTTAGCTCTGTGTGAGTAATTTGCAACAGGGGAGAAATAAATGCAAAATTTAGGAAATCCTCTGCTGGATAAAAAGCATTTGTCAGTATAGCTTTTTTATGAGAAACCATCTTTCCTGTATGATTAATTCTTTGTTTATATTAACACATCTCAGTACAGTCTTTTTATTTTTATACATTCCAGATTGTCAAAAGAATTTTCAAACAGAGCAATGAAGTCACTGGGAGGGTTATAGCAGTATTCTTTAGTTGCAGCAAGGAGACAAGTCAGCATGAGCATACAGAGTTGTCTGAGTGAGGTAGGTTCATACAACATGATATATAGTAAACAGGCGCACCCTGATAACATGACTTAGAGACTAATCATACTGGGACACATGCTTATCCTACAGTTGACGGTTGTGTCTCACTTCGTCTGGAACAGTCTGTATATCACAGTTAAGAGAGTTTCACATGAAAGATGGAAAACGTCCTTCAGGCCTATACACAGCCAGTTTCTCACATGGCTCTGTTCTGAAAGTTTAAAACACATTAAATAGTAAAAATCATGTCTAATAACAGAATTTTTATAACACATATTCTTCACTTGTACAAAGTGCAATGTGTCATTCTAAGGATTCCACTTCTTAAAACATTTACAGCACAAAAAGTTTGACCAAAAAGTTACCGTCATTAGATAATTAGCAGCTCGAAAAAAGTAAGTTTTGAAAGCTTGTATGTATGAAAGCAGTTTGTTGCTTTCTCATAAACCTACTTATTCTGACTAAACAAGGCAGGGACTATAGATGTTAATTAATTTTTCTGTCCTCTGAGGGCAAACTAACACACATACCTAACCGAGATTGGCGCTTCAGTGTGATTTGTGCCTTATATGGCAATTTGCCCTTTGTCCCCTGTTACCTGTATCACCTTATTGCTACGTTGCCTCAGGTTATGAGCTGCACCAGCTCAAATGGTTCATTCCACAGTACTCTTAGCATGTTTTCTGAGATGTGATTTTACAATTGATAGATGACTGACCTCAAAACATGTACATTTTTAAATTGGTTTTATTATCAAATAAGTCATACAGAATAAATGGTTTTTTTTTCAGTTTAAACACCAATACAGTGAGCCATGCAATGTTTCATGCTTTTCGGGGGTTACCTGAATTACAAAATGTATTAGATGTCTTATGGTAATACATGTTAAACAGTGATGCATAGGTGTTTTCCAGTGGCTATTCCTCACAAGATTTGTTCCAAACAAATTCCTCTTCAGACCTTTTTGAAAATTATTTTTTAATAATGAACTTTTTCAGTTGCGTATGAAAAACTAAAATATTCCAAGAATATCGTGTGTATGTGTGTCAGAGCTAGATTAGCTGAATCCAAGTGCGCAGCCATGTGGTGTCATTTTAAATACTATGTTTTTGTCTTAACAGTAACCCATCATTTGTGCCACAGTGGTGCAAACAACAATACAATGAAACACTGAAGACTATGTGGCCATCTTGCACTTTGGATTAAAAAATGCTGGGAAGGATCCAGTGAGCCGCTGATATCCCCTTATCTAGACATGCACCATTGTCAGACAAAATTAACAAGTCACAGGTTTTAAACTACACTGACATATTTGAAATTTCCAACCTGCACTCGTGTTCTCTTTTTCATCTGTCCACTTTTAATCAAGGCAAGGTTTACAGCCCATAACCCTAATATGCAACTGGTATAACTGCAGATCATGTGGGTGAGAAGCAACCCATGCATCACTGATTAGTTTGATTTCTTCAAAAAGAAGAAGGGGATTTATTGCATGCTTACATTTATTGTTAAGCTATGCTGTGCAGTCATTCCTTTGGATTATATGATATGCTAATATGCAAGCCTGCATTTGCACAAACCTTTGTTCTTGTAGTTGATGCTCTCTGTCTTGCAGTTAGGTGAATAAATCTTATCATTTAACTGAAACTGGCTCTGTAATTTGTTATCATATTGAAGTAAGTTTTGAAATTATTTTCCCAAAAAATGCATCATCCATTTTTTGTCATCTACACTAGTTACTTCCAGACCAATTTTCTCACTGCACACCGCTGGACAAGACAGACTAATATATATGAAGTAACTGATGTGCTTGATGAAATGTAACTTATGCTATCATGTACAGAATTGCCCTTTGTGGTTTGGCTGCTAATGCTGTGAGTACTTATTGCATAGAAAGAGGGTCTGAGCCTACTCTTTAATTCCACCAGACAGCTCCTTTCATTTAGTGGCTATTGTTGAGAGCACTGAATAACAGTTGTTTCCATGGTGACACCTACTTGTGGGGAGACATAGACCTTCATTTTTGTCAGATTCAGGGACAAAGATGCAGGATGTGGTGATGGGCTCACGGAGGAAGCCATCCGCACATTATTATGAAAAGAGAAGCGTCAGATTTAGATGTCTGCTATCTTACGCATGGCCAATGAATGTCTAGTGGGGCTGCAAGCCTCAGGTGAACTCTGTGTTTAGTACAGGCAGTTCCTCTCGCTCTCTCATTCTCTCTCCTATAACCATTTTTGTGCCTGCCTTACTGATTTATAGCAACAATTAAAGAATACTCACCACCACTTAACATTCACTGACAATAAAATTAACAACAGGCTTGCACCCTGGGACAAGTTGCTGTTGTTTAGTGGAATCAGCTCATTGCCTCCAGGTTATCAGATTACCTTTAGTATCTTTAAACTCAGCTGGATTTCCCTAACACCGACATGGGTGGGAGGTCTAGCTGGAGGCGTTGTAAAAACAGGAAGGACACAGGACTCATTGGATTTATTCTCAGCGGCTAGTTACCTAATGCCTGCCTGTAATGAGGAAATGACTAATACGAGATGGAGAATGGG